>NC_048220.1:107098055-107394142 GCF_002007445.2 Ailuropoda melanoleuca | reverse complement strand
GTGGGAGAGGAAGAAGCAGGCTCATGGCGGAGGAGCCTGACATGGGGCTCGATCCCAGAACGCCGGGATCACGCCCTGAGCCGAAGGCAGACGCTTAACTGCTGTGCCACCCAGGTGCCCCGAGAATTTGTTCTTTCTGATAGCTGCGTGATATTCCATTGTATATATGGACCACAGCTTCTTAATCCAGTCATCTGTTGAAGGGCATCTCGGCTCCCTCCACGATTTAGCTACACAATTCTAAGTTTCTACAGGGATCCCTTACCACACTGAAACACACAGAACTTGGCACTGTGGCACCCTTCACCAAGGGCAGCCAGATCTTTAGAGAGAAAGAACTAGTTGTCAAACCAGTTACATGGCCCAGCACTGAATTTTATTAAACTAAAACAGACCCAAACATGGGCTGACTGTTACTGTTCATCACAAAAAAAGTCATTACATTATCTCCCTCCCTAAAGACAGACAATGATCAGATCAATCAAACGGAAAGCGAAGCAAAGGATTTCCACTGGGAGAAACCCTGATAGCAATATATGTAGTGCTACTAAGATTTCTTTACCAAAACCCAGCCTGACTAGCAGCCCCCTGCTCCACTACAGACAGAACAGCAAATGGTTAGGAGATAAAATGATTTGCTATTCACCAGAGCCCATTAGCCATAGACTAATCAATGACAGATACAACATCTGAGGAAAAGCAAGTATGCATTCCAGTCCCTCCCTCCCTCTCTCTCTCTCTCTCTCTCTCTCTCTCTCACACACACACACACACACACACACACACACACAGATGATATATTTTAAAAATCAACATCTGAATTTAGCCTTCAGTTAGCAAAAGCTTTCTCGGCTAGTCCTGTTTAATCCACACAATTAAGAGAGATCAGGATTTTTACTACAATCAATACTTTTAGAGGAGGAAACGCACATTCAAAAAGATTAATTTCATTCTGCTCACTCTTATCTAAGTTGGTCTATATATGTGGTGCCCAGGAAAGCACCTGAATGGGTGTGGTCCAAAACTGACTTTCTAATCTATCAAAGTTGACATAATGGGGAACGAAGCACCTCAACACCCCATCAACACTTCCCCATCGCCAGAGCTGATAACGGAATGTTGGGCTTGAGGGACCATGAGTCCTGTGATTTATGGAACTTCTTGCATTCTCAAGGAAATTATTTGTCTTTGACATTCTCCATTAAGTCACATTTCCACCCACCACAGAATTCATTTTATTTTTCATAAATCACCAAGTGACCTAAAATAATTTTCTCTGGTTTCTGCTGTTAAGATATCCCCATGGTGAAGCTGATTATAACATCCCAAGAGAAAGCGGGCACTAAAGGATAACTAACGAGTTTGTCCCCATGAGAGTTAATCACCAGGCACCCTAGAAAATGAGCCAAATCATCTGTAGATACAATGGCTGCCTAGCTGATGGAGCTGTGGCTTACTGGTCGGGTCAAGAGAAGAGCTTCTGGGTGCAACTCCTCTCTCTCTTCCTGCCTCTATCTGTCTCTTCTCACCAACTTGGAGCCACTACAGGCTCCTCTAAACCTCTAATTCTGGGATTAGCGTTGCCTTTAATAAAAGGAGAGGTAGGTAACCCTTGGTCAATTACATGGAGGTCTAAACCTCAACTCAGGCTGCCTGTGACTCCAGTTGGCTCTCTCCAAACACCAAAGTTGCACACTAGTTCACCAACTGGATTCCTTTCTTTTTCCTGTGTCTGATGTCTGATTTCTTTCTTCTGTCTCCCTCTCTCTTTCTCCCTTTACGCTGTCTGTCTCTGTCTCTCTCTTTCCTCCCACTGCCCTCTTTCTTCTTTAATTACATGGGTAAAACATAAACACATTCTTCAGTTAACAAAATTGGATTAGCAATAATTAATCATGGCCATGTGTTGACAGAGATCAGGAACAATGGGGCTTCTTATGAACTGCTGGAAGGAGTATAGCCACGTTGGAGAGGATTTTGGCACAACCTAGTAAAGTCAAGGTGTTTACACCCTACAAACCACTCCTAGATACAGAACCTAAAGAAGTTCATGCAGATATCCAAGTGACATCATTACTTATGGGATAGTTTTCTGTAATTGCAAAACACTGGAAATGATCTAAGTGTTCAACAACAGGAGAACCATAAAAATTTGTAATCATAGAGTAGCTGCCTATGCAGGAGTGAAAAAAATTAAACTACACATGTCACTATTGATACATTTTGCACATATAATGTTAAGTTTTAAAAAACCAGGTTGCAAAATAATACATGCAGTATATTATTTATATAAAGTTAAATACATGAAACATATTAATATCTTACTAACATATTAATGATATTATTAGGGAATTCATGCTTATATACTAAAAAGTATAAAGAAATGCATGAGAACAACAGACTCCAAATCCTGGGAGGCAATTATTTCTGTAGGGACAAATGTGGAGGAGTCAACTTACTTGTCATGCTTTATTTCCTAAGCTGGATGATGGTACATGGAAATTTGTTCCATTATACTATGTGCTATTTTGTTAGTTCGACCTACTTCATAATAAATTCTAAGCACTCCAGAAAAAAAAAAATCAAACATTTCAAGTAAACTGAAAACTCACTTTGACTGCTACCCAGCACCTAATCCCCAACACACTCCAGAGGTATCTACTACTATTGGTTCTTTTC
Source organism: Ailuropoda melanoleuca (assembly GCF_002007445.2). Classification (NCBI taxonomy): domain Eukaryota; kingdom Metazoa; phylum Chordata; class Mammalia; order Carnivora; family Ursidae; genus Ailuropoda; species Ailuropoda melanoleuca. The sequence continues at coordinate 107,391,463 of NC_048220.1, read as the reverse complement.
TACCCTATATATATAGCATTGTTTGAACAAGTGGGTCTTTCTTTTTCTATAAGTGATAATATAACATGTATACTTTCATTTAACATCATGTCTTTGGCACATAAATGTATGTCCCTCATGAACAAAAACACACTTTCCTAGAAATTTCACATTTTTTTTCCAGGAAGAAGGATATAATAACTAAGAAAATAGCCTTTGGAGACATACCTGAGTACTAGTTAACACTAGAACACCTAACTTTCATTTACCTAGGGCAAGGTATTCACGTTTTCTGTGTTTCAGGGTTCTCATCTTTGGAACAGAAATAATGTTAAGTACCAGTCTCTCAGGACTGTTTGAGGATTAGATAAAGAAATTGATACAGAGCACTTAGAACAGTTTCTGGCACATAACTGGCCCTTGATAAATACTATTATCATTATTATTAATTTATAGCTACAGCCTATGCCTTATGAGCAAGGGTCTTTATGATGGCATCTGTACGTGAAGTTCAGTTCACGGCCCCTCTCTAGAATTGGGATGTCCCTCGCCCACCCCTGCTATTTGCGCTCACCTTCGGAAATCAGTTGCCTTTCAAAACACTGTAGAACCCATGGAGATATCCAGTCTTCTGGTTCCTGCACACCAAGTTCTATTTGTCCAGATTCTAGGCATTCTTTTCTTACAGAGGAATTTCTTTTTAAAGATTGATTGATTTGAGAGAGACAGCACAAGCAGAAGGGATAGAGGGAGAAAGAGAGAATCTCAAGCAGACTCCGTGCTGAGCGCAGTGCCCAACAGGGTGCTTAATATCAAAATCCTGAGATCACAACCTGAGCCAAAACCAAGAGTTGGACGCTTAACCAACTGAGCCACCCAGACGCCCCTCTTACAGAGAATTTCTTCACCTCACTCCTAGCTCTCAGTTCCTGCCAAGTTTACCCAGGAACTAGAGAAATACACTTAACAACTTAAATGTCACCATTCTTTCTTTAAACCTGGAGGCATGGACATGGCCAACCTTCCTTTCTCACATTCATCCTCATAATACTTTATGTTATAGAATATGTAACTTTCAAGCTATTTACTTTCTCATAGTTCTTACCAATATGCTTCAAATTCATCACATCATTTATGTGCATTTTATACTTGCACTTAGTAATGTAAAATATCTATTTCTTGCCTAATATAAAATTTGGGAATTTGCATAATTCCCCAGTATAAGGGAGATTCAGAACAAAAGCTATCAAGTCAGCCATGCTGGAGTTCGAATTCTAGGTCTGTCCTAGGCTGGTCATGCACCCCAAGGGAAGCACGTCAGTTTTCTATAGCTACGTAACTACTTCACACTTCATGGCTAAAAACCACACTTATTCTTCAGCTCACAGTTTTGTAGGTCAAAAATCTAGGCACGGTGTGACTGAGTTTTCTGCTCAGGATCCCACAGGCTGAAAACGAGACGCAAGTGGAGCTCGCTGCTTGTCTCTTCGAGATTTCAGGGTTCTCTTTCAAGCTCCCGGTGGTTGTTGGCAGAATTCAGATCCCTGCAGCAGAAGAACTGAGGCCCGCAGGATTGCTGCCATCAGCTGGGGTCACTCCCAGCTCCTAGCTACTGCCCACATTCTGTGCCACGCCCATCTTCAAAGCCATCAGGGAGTTTTCCCTCACATCAAAATCCTCTCACATTTCAAATCTCTGATTTCCCTGCCCCTTACTGAGATTTATAAAGGGCTCATGTGATTGGGTCAGGCTTCCCGGGATAATCTCCCTATTTTAGGGTCAGCCGACTGGGGACTCTAATCACATCTGCAAAAGCTTTCACAAAGTATACCTGGATTAGTGTTCCATTGAATATGTAGGAGGAGTGTGTACTCCAAAAAGCAAGAAATCCCAGAGGGCATCTTAGAATTCTGCCACTCACAGAAAGCCGGTTTGGCTCCATGAGCTTCAGGCAAACAAGGGGACACTGGTGCTCACTAGGTAAGAAAAGTCAGCTGGATACAAAGAAACGATGATAAAAGCTTCCAAGTACTGACTATACTGATTACGCTCCCTATTTTCACTACTTCACCTTCGGAGCAGCCATTTTGAAATGAGGAGCCCAGTACACTCTTTGGGCGACTGCTCCTAGTTGGGCCCCCAATAACTATTCATTATATGAAAGAATAAGGGAAAGACTGCTATTACCACATTTTATAGATGAAGACACTCAGGCTGAGAGAGGTTATCTATACAGCAGTTATCACAGGATCTGGCGCATTCTGAGCATTCATAAATGCTAGAGTGCTGCCACTGTCGCTTTTATATTAGAAAGGAGAACCCCAAAGCCTACAATAGCACCTACCACACCTCCACTCTTCACGAAGGCCACGTAAAGACCATGGAAATGTTGAACACCTTGCGAGGCATGTCTGAGGAGCCACTGTTCCCTGGGAAGATGCTTGGCCATTTTTTTGGCTGCCTCTGTAATACCCCAGGGAGAGCTGCTGTTGACCACACCAGAATCCATAAGCTTCCAGTCTCTTAACACCAGGTTGATGGTGGAATTTGCATTCCCTGGTGTCAAATGTATCCCTTCTAACATTTGCATTTGATCTTTGCGTTCTGGTTATACAACTCCCTTTATCTAATTTTACCTGTTATTTATTTTAAAGCTTTTCACCGTATCTTACCTAACTTTCAGTGGAGACAAGTAGTATTTGAAAGCTCTCTCAAACCTGTAACAGCATATAAAACATTTTGTGCCTATCAAACACCCTTCATTCTTTCCAAATGTCAATCCATAATCAACACAAATAAGGTCAGCAGACAGTGGTACCCAAAGAGGCTTTAGATTTCATCTGGTTCAAATTCTTCATTCTGCCAATGAAAAAACTGATGGAGAGATTTTGTTTTATTTTTTTCTTTTTTAAGGGAGTGCAGAGGGAGAGGGACAGAGAGAATCCCAAGCAGGCTCTATGCCCAGCACAGAGCCCTATGTGGGGCTCAATCTCACGACCCTGACACCATGACATGAGCTGAAATCAAGAGTTGGATGCCTAACTGACTGAGTCACCCAGGCACCCCAAAGATTTTCTTAAAGTCATGAAAGAGTGGCAGAATCAGGGCTAGATGGGCATCAGGGATCCACTTACCTATTGCCACACCCTTTCCAATGATGTGGCTCCACCTGGCATTTGGTTTATAGTCTCCAAAGCACTGCTTAGTGATTGGCTTCTTCATTGTGTGTGTGTGTTTATATAAAAACCTAAATAAATCGTTACAAAGTGAAAATAGCTCATCAAAGCTTACAAGTACTAGTGAACAAGCAAAGATTCTTGTCATAATTCAATGGGCAGGCTGCTCTACACAGGTACTGCAGACACTGACAACTACCCTCCCTGTTGCCATCCCCTCCTTCCTCGGTGGCAGAACCTCAGTCTTCTTTGGGGCCACCACTATGCCCTGCTCCATGAAGCTACTGTCTTTTCCAACCTCCCCTATTGCCAGGGGTGACAAGATAACAATTTTGACCAATAAGCAGAAGCCAGCCGGGGGGTGGAGAAGAAGGCGTTTGCTTTCCCAAACAAAAGGATGGACATTGCTGGCTTCATCCCCTTTCTTCTTCCCCTTGAACTTGAATATGATGTCTGCAGCAATCGCAGCCATATATAAGGGACAACAAAATGGAAAGCTGAAAGGAACATGGATGCTTGACTTTACTGACCTCCTTCGCCAGCCCTGAACCACTTGTATTTTTATTCAGGACAAGAAACAACAATTCAGAAAGCAAACAGAAGGGGGAATGAACCACTAGAGACTATGGACTCTGGGAAACAAACTAAGGGCTTCAGAGGGGAGGGGGGTGGGGGATTGGGATAGGTCGGTGATGGGTATTAAGGAGGGCACGTATTGCATGGTGCACTGGGTGTTATACGCAAGTAATGAATCATGGAACTTTACATCAAAAACTAGGGATGTACTGTATGGTGACTAACATAACATAATAAAAAGTTAAAAAAATAAAGAAATAAAAAAAGAAAGCAATGTGTGATCATACCTAAAGGCACGGCCTGAAACAGATCTAGGTTTGGGTCCTGGATAGCTGCCTGACATTGGGGAAATTACCTGACTTTTATGAGTGTCAGTCTTCCCAACTCAGGATTGTTTTAAGATTAAAAAAAAAATAATGCATATAAAGTGTTTATAATGGTACCAAGGCACATTACTAGCTTTCAGTATATATGGTAGCCTGGTTAAATCCAGGAATTGATTCCAAAATTATTTTATTATACGAGGTACAACCAGGAGATATATGCAGAACCAATCTAATTGGTCAGCAAACACTATGTATTACACTCACAACTTCATATCTTAGATTGCTGTGGAAGGCACAATTATCAAAATAAGACTAATGAATATTTGTCAAAGATTGCCTCAAAACCCAAGAATGCTAAAGCCAGAAAGACTGTTCAATGTTTATCCCGCAAATATTTATTGAGTGCCAAATATATGTTCAACACCATCCTAGTCGCTGTAGACTATCAGTAAGTAAGTGAAATAAGACCCCTGTTCTTATAGTGCTTATACTCTAGTGAGGGCTTTCCTCCCCTGGTGTATCTGCTATGACCAGGTCATTCTGCAGTGGAGAAAGTGAAGCCCAGAGAGGTGAAGTGACTTGCGGACTTACCTAATCACACAGCGGTTAGTGGCAGATGTTGGAGTAGAACTCCAGCCTGCTGACTCCTACTGCATTGATCCTTTGTCTAAAGCAGGATCCTCCTGGATCTAAACTTTTTTATACCATCACGAGGCAGGCTTTGCCGCCTATCATGATGACCAATAAACAGAACCTGATCCCTGTGTTCTCTTCAATTCCTGCACCCCCTCTCATTCTCTCTCTGTTCCGTGAACTGTGGTCTTGGTTGTAATTCTTCAAGCTTGTCAAACTCATTCCAGTTGTAGGATTTTACACTAGCTGTCCCCTCTGTCTGGTTGTTCTTCCTCCCTAGTTTTATTTGGATAGCATTCTTTCCTTCTTCAGGTCTCGATCTGAATGCTGCTTTGTTGACCATCTCTTAAAAGATATTGCTCCTGCACGACCATTTTGAAATTATCTTGCGATTTTTTTTTTCCCTCACATGCTTGGTCTGCATAAGAATAGAGACCTGGTCTGCTTTGCTCACTTCTGCATTCCAGGAGCCAGAACAATGCCTAGAACAGAACTGGCATCAAAGAAATGTCTGCCAAACATTAAATAATGCCTCAAACCCTAGAATTCTAGGTTCTCGAGGCAATCTTCATCTGTGAGCTGTGCTGGGCAATTTATGTTAAATGAATGAAAGAACGAATCCTGAAGCCATTTCATCGTTAGCTTCATAGACTATAAAATGCAGATGAGATTTCCGAACAAAGCTTCTCCAACTCTTTCATGTGAAACGGGAGGAAAGTGAAGTCAGGGCTTGCCGCAAGAGCCAACTGACTGAATTCAGTCGAGGTGTAAAGAGGGTAAGGATAGAGGTGAAAGCTATCACAGGCCACCTCTCTAAAAAGTTAGATGAATGCGGGATGAGGTAGCAAATGATCATCTACTATGATGTGCTCCTACCTCTCTCACTTCTTCACTCGATGCTGTCCCCAGTCCTCTTAAATCTGTGATTGATGCCTGAAATTCCAGCACCAATTTTCCCTCTCTTTTCTCAGAAGCTGCATAATAGTGACTCCTGGCCCAAATCCAGCCCCAGAAGATTTTTGTTTGCTCAGCACACTGTTTATGAAACATTTGCACGTGAATGCCTTTGGGTAAGCAGACACTCTCCAGTTCCCCGACACCCACACTGTTCTCGATAATGTTACACCTGCCTGCTTCAGAAATTTATGCAACCTCCCTGGTCCCTGGAGACATGTGAGTTTGCCAGCTTTGTATCACGGCTCAAATGTAATTTCCCCAGCTGTCAGCGGTAGCTGACATTTGACTGTGTAATCCAAAGTTAATTTTGTGGCATGGAGAACAATTCTTAAAAGACATTTAGAGTTGCGTAGGATATCAGAGGTAGAAAAAATTTGGAAATGGTCTGGGTCTACTTCTTTCATTTGAGAATGAGGAAAAACTGAAGTTTAAAAAAGGCAGGTGACTGGTTTAAGGTCACAGAGCAAGGCAGTGGGAGATCTGGGATGGGAACTCGAACTCAGTTGTATCACACTGGGCGGGCCTGGTACAGGGCAGGGATGCTTTGAGGCGCTGGGGGTGGGAGAGAGCTGGGCGGTGGGTGTGGGTTTTCAGAACATCGTCAAGATTCTGCCTGGGCTGAGCCCCATCTTTTCCAGGCTTTTCCTCCCAGCAGAGCTCTGAAAGGTGGGATGCTCGTTCCTCCTGCATAATGATACATTTGTGCCTTCATCCTCCTTCACTAATTTGTATCTGTATCTTTTCTGTCACTTTATATAACTAATTACTGTTTACTCTTCCCGAGCAGGTTATGTGGGGATCCAAACTGTGGGATAGAATGATGTTCCTTTAATGAAGACTTTGAAGAAATAAGACAGTCTGGGACAGGGGGAAACTCGGGCTGCAGAGCCCTCTTCTTTTCTCTTGCCCTGCCCCCCATCTGGGCTCCAGGGCAGATCCGATCAAGGAGTGAGCTTCAGTAACACAGCCTCAGCATCTCTCAGCAGATACCAAAACTGTGCTTGGAAAGCAGCCCCTCACCTCTCACCCCTACACTTCCTCTGCTCACCACACCCACCGCTGCAAGGGAATGACTGCCCTGGGTTTTCCGACCTCGCACCTTTCACTCTTAGCCTCTCTCTGCTACCTTTCCGACTAGATTTAAGGACCTGTGGAGTAATTTTAACCACATAAGGAAGCAGTGTGATAGGCAGAAGAAATTTGAAAACCCAAACTCTTAAGACTTGGAGCTAGCTCTTTTGCTGCCACCAACCAGCTCTGGGTCTCCCCTGCTAAACCATCAATCAGCTGTGGGATTGTAACACCAACAGACTTTTCGCAGCATCTGTCTGATGTAACCACTGCACCACTAAGCATTGTTTATGAAGCTCTTCTTTAAAATTAAAAAAAAAATCTGATTATGAAACATTTCAAACATTCTAAAAAATAGGCAAACTAATATATTGACTTGAGCTCACAAGGATGGAATGACCAGATGTCCAGGACTGAGCAACGTTCACTGGGGGAAAGTTCTCGATTCTAGGAGCAAGCGTGAGGGCAGGGTTCTAGCAAAGCTGCCTGAAGGTTAAACTCCAGGACAATGTTGGACTTTGACGATGGGGAAAAACCAGGTAGAGCTAAAGTCTTCATTCCTTTACCCTCCCTCCCCAGAAGTTACCTGTACACTAAAAGTTAGTATACAGCATTCACATTTATGTGTTCGTCCTTTTATTATATATGTGTACAGACAAAACCAAAATATACTAGTTTTTACATTTTCCTACATTTTATGTGTTTTTTTATGTTTATAATATGTAATGGTATCATGTTGATTGTATCTTTTTTATTCAGTGTCATGCTTTGGAGATTTACCCGTAGAATTCACACTGACCAAGTCAATTCATCTTAATTGGTACACCAACATGAATAAGCCACAGGTTATCCATTCTCCTATGAAGGACAGATCATTTGTTTCCACTGTGTTGCTATCATAATCAAGGTGCTATAAACACCCTTGAACAAAAGTTCAAAAGATTCTCTAGGGCAGAAATCTAGAAGGAGAATTTCTAAGTTATTGGGTGTGTACTTCTTCATTCTGCGGCTTTCCAAAGTTATATCGAAGTTTTGAAAAACACATAGGTGAAAATTTTGCCAGATGGTCCTTCAAAATCATTATACCATTTCATCTTCCCATAAATATACTTTCTGTTTCTCTACATTCTGCCAATACTTGGTGTCTTTGATTCATTAATTTTTGCCAATGTGACGGTTATCTGTTGGCATCTCATTGTATGATAGTTAGCATTTCCCTGCTTTCTTGCGAGATCATGTAGCTTTCTGTTTATTTATTGGTCATTCAGTTTTCTTCGAAGAACTGCCTTGTTTCTTATTTTCTGCTCACGTTGTTTGTTTTTTCTCTTATTGTTTTGTAAGGACTCTATATTCTTGGTACTAATACTTTGTTAGCTATATGGTTTATAAATAACTTCTCTTGTTTGGCTTGTTTTTTTACTTTGCTTTTGGTATGTCTACCATGTAGATGCTTGGACTTTTATACAGTCAAATATAACAATCTTTTATTGTTGAATTATGATTTTTGTGTTTCAGTAAAGATGTTATTCCTATCCTGATACCATACTAGGTCTTTGTAATACCCTTCCAATCTAAAATGCTTTTTTCTCAGGAGTTTGTCCTACCTTGTTTTTTATTACTGCAAATCATTACTATTATTCTCATTTTATTTTTATAGAACAGCAGAATAAACATTTGTTTAGCATTATCCATATGTTCATCAGATTATTTGCTTAATACTGCTTTTTGTATTTCTACTTGCTGGTTCAGTTTCCTTCTTCCAAAATTTCACCCTTAATACTTAAGTAATGGACTGCTATATAACAGCTCTCAGTCTTATTTGAAAAATGTGTTTATTTCAAAAATGACATTGAGAGATTTTTCACTGGATACAGATGCCCAAATTAATATTTATTTTTGCTCAGCTCTTTGAAGAGAACAGTCCCGTGTCTTCTGGCCTCTGTTGTTGCTGAAAGTTTGCTCCTGCTCTGCACGTACTGATTCTTCCTTCTGATAACTTTTACTCTTCTATATGTCTTTGATATAACACAGCTTCACTGAAATATGTTTATAAATAGACTTACTTACATTTTTTTTCTACTTAGGACTCATTATGATTCCTATACATTAATATTCATCTCTCTTTCATCAATTCTGGAAAAATCACAGCCATAATTTCTTTGAATATTGCTTTTCCCTCATTCCACCTATTTGCTTCTGTGCCTCTTCTAAAAGTCCATTAATTATTTCTTCTGTTCCCCATGGTTTTTAGATTTTCAGGTATTCTCTATCACTGTGCTACAACTGTGCTAATTTCTTCACTTCTGTCTTTCAGTTCATTAATTCTCTCTTCAGCTATAACTTATCTCACATTTATTTTTCCCCTGAGGATTTTTAATTTGAATTACTGTATTACTGAATAGAACAAATAGAAGTTCTATTTGTTAGTTTGACTTACACAACAAAGGAAACAATCAACAGAACTAAAAGGCTATGTACTGAATGGGAGAAAAAACTCACAAATAACATATCCAATAAAGGATTAGTATACAGAATATATAAAGAACTTATAAAAGTCAACACCCCAAAAAATGAATAATCCAATTAAAAAATGGGCAAAGACATGAATAGATATTTTTCCAAAGAAGATATACAGATGGCTAAAAGATACATGAAAAGATGCTCAACATCACTCATCATCAGGAAATTGAAAATCAAAACTACAATGAGTTACCGCTTCATACCTGTCAGAATGGCTAAAATCAATAATAAAAGAAATAAGTGTTGGCGAACATGTGGAGAAAGGAGCATGTGGTTGGTGGGAATGCAAACTGGTGCAGCCACTCTGGAAAACAGTATGGAGTTTCTTCAAAAAGCTAAAAATAAAACTACCCTATGATCCAGCAATTATACTACTAGGTATTTACCCAAAGAATACAAAAATACTAATTCAAAGAGATATAAGCACCCCAATGTTTATGACAGCATTATCTACAACAGCCAAAATATGGAAATAGCCCAAGTGTCCATCGACTTATGAAGGGTTAAGAAAATACACACACACACACACACACACACACACACACCCACACACACCCACGATAGAATATTACTCAGCCATAAAATAGAAAGAAATGTTGCCATCTGTAACAACATGGATGGAGCTACAGAGTATTATGCTAAGCAAAATAAGTCAGGTAGAGAAAGACAAATACTTTATGATTTCACTTATATGTGGAATTTAAGAAACAAAACAAACGAGCAAAGGAGGTTAGAAAGAGAAAGAAAGGCAAACCGAGAAACAGCCTCTTAACTATAGAGAACAAAATGTTGGTTACCAGAGGGTGGTAGGTGGGGATGGGTAAACAGGTGATGGGGATTAAGGAGTGTACTTGATGTGATGGGCTCCGGATGTTGTACGGAAGTGCTGAATCACTACATTGTACACCTGAAATTAATATTACACTGTATGTTAACTAACTGGAATTTAAGTAAAAACTTTAAAAAATATTCTTTTTTTTTAAAATAGAAACTCCAGTGCAAAAGTAAATTGGTACAACTACTTTGGAAATCAGTTTGATATATTTTTAAATTTTAAGTACAGCTGCAGGTGCCTGGGTGGCTCAGTTGGTTAAGCATCTGCCTTCAGTTCAGGTCATGATCCTAGAGTCCCAGGATAAAGCCCTGCACTGGGCTCCTTGCTCAGCGGGGAGTCTGCTTCCCTCTCTCCCTCTGCTCCTCCTCCACTCGTGCTTGCTCTCTCTCTCTCACTCTCTCTCAAATAAATTTTTTAAAAATTTAAGTATAGCTGACATACAATATTATATTAGTTTCAGGTATACAAAATAATGATTCAACAATTATGAAATGACCACCATGGTAAGTGTCTTACCACCTGTTGTATAAATTCTTTATATATTTTGCATATTAACTCCTTACTGTATATATTGTTTGCAAATATCTTCTCCCATTCAGTAGATTGTCTTTTTATTTAATAGATGGGTTTGCTTCATTGTGCAAAAGCTTTTTAGTTTGATGTAGCCCTGATTGCTTCTTTTTGTTTTTGTTTCCCTTGCCTAGAGAGGCAAATCCAGAAAAATACTGCTAAGACCAATGTCCCAGAGATTACTGCCTATGTTTTCTTTTAGAAGTTTAACGGTTTCAGGTTGTACACTTAGGTTGTTAACCCATTTTGAGTTTATTTTTATGATGGTATTAGAAAGTGGTTCAGTTTCTTTCTTTGAATGTACCTATCCAGTTTTCCCAAAACCATTTATTGAAGAGACTGTCTTTTCCCATTGCATAGTTTTTCCTCCTTTGTTATAGTCAATTGATCCTATAAGCATGGGTTTATTTCTGGACTCTCTCTTCTGTTCCATTGATTTATGTATCTATTTTCATGCCATACTGGTTTGACTACTATAGCATTGTAGCACATCTTGAAATCTGGGATTGTGACACCTCTAGCTATGTTCCTCTTTCTCAAGACTGCTTTGGCTATTTGGGGTCTTTGGGGTTTCCACACAAATTTTAGGATAATTTGTTCTAGTTCTGTGAAAAATACTATTTGCATTTTGATAGGGATTGCATTGAATCTATAGATTGGGTAATACAGACATTTCAACAATATTAATTCTTCCAATCCATCATCATAGTTTGTCTTTCCATTTATTTCTGTTGTCTTCAATTTCTTTCATCAATGTCTAATAGTTTTCAGAGTACAGGTCTTTCACTTCCTTGGATAAATTTATTCCTAGATATTTTAGTCTATTTGGTGCAATTGTAAATAGAATTCTTTTCCTAATTTCTTTCTGCTATTTCATAACTAGTGTATAAAAACAGATTTCTATATATTAATTTCTTATCCTGCAACTTTACTGAAGTAATTTATTCTAATAGTTTTTTGGTGGAGTCTTTAGGTTTTCTATATAGAGTATCATGTCATCTGCAAATAGGTACAGTTTGACTTCTTCCTCACCAGTTTGGATGCCTTTTATTTCTTTTACTTGTCTGACTACTTTAGCTAGGATTTCCAGTAATATGTTGAATACAAGTGGTGAGAGTGGACATCCTTATCTTGCTACCAATCTTCCCCCTTGTCTTGCTCCCCATATTCAATGGGGAAAAGCTGAACGCTTTTGAATATTGAATATGACCTTAGCTGTGGGTTTGTCATGTATGGCCTTTATTATGTTGAGGTCTGTTCCTTTCACACCCACTTTGTTGAGAATTTTTATCATGAATGGTGGTTCGATTTTGTCAAATGCCTTTTCTGCATCTATTTAAATGATCATATAATTTTTACCCTTCCTTTTTTTTGTTTTTTTTTAAAGATTTATTTATTTATTTGAGAGAGAAAGAGCATGTGCAGGTGAGGAGAGGGAGAGGGAGAGAGAATCCAAGCAGACTCTCTGTCGAGCATGGAGACCCACACAGGGCTCAATTCCAGGACCCTGAGATCACGACCTGAGCCAAAATCAAGAGTTGGATGCTTACCCGACTGAGCCAGCCAGGCGCCCCATCCTTTCTTTTCTTGATGTGGTGCATCATGTTCATTGATTTGCAGATATTGAGTCACCCTTACATCCTTAGAACAAATCCCACTTGACTATGGTCAGTGATCCTTTTAATGTATTATTGAATTCAGCTGGCTAATATTTTGTCAAGGATTTTTGCATTTATGTTCATCAGTGATACTGGTCTGTAACTTTATTTTTTTTAAGACTTTATTTCTTTGAGAGAGAGAGACCAAACAACAGAGAGAGAGCACGAGCAGTGGGGAGGGGCAGAGGGAGAGGGAGAAGCAGACTCCGTGCTGAGCAGGGAACATGACACAGGGCTCTATCCCAGCACTCTGGGATCAAGAGTTGAGCTGAAGGCAGATGCTTAACGGACTTAGTCACCCAGGCACCCCAACTTTCTTTTTTTTTTGTAGTATGTTTGTCTCATTTTGGTATCAGGGTAATGCTGGCCTCATAGAATAAATTTGGAAGCTTTCCTTCCTCTTCTATTTTTTGAAATAATTTGAGAATGCTAGGTATTAACTCTTCTTTAAATTTTGGTAGAATTCACCTGTGAAGCCATCTGGCTCTGGGCATCTGTTTGTTGGGACATTTTTGATTACTGATTCCATTTTGTTACTGGTAATTGGTCTGTTCAGATTTTTTCTATTACGTCTTGATTCAGTCCTGGAAGAGTGTATGCTTCTAGGAATTTATTCATTTCTTCTAGGTTATCCAATCTGTTTACATATAATTTTTCTTAATATTTTTATAATTATGTCTATTTCTGTGATGTCAATTATAACTTCTCTTTCATGTCTAATTTTATTTGAATCCCCTTTTTTTTTCTTGATGAGTCTGGCTAAAGGTTTATCAATTTTGTTTATTTCTCAAAGAACCAGCTCTTAGTTTCATTGAGCTTTTCTACTTTATAAATTTATTCTACTCCGATATTTATTATTTCCTTCCTTCTACTAACTTTGAGCTTTGTTTGTTATTTTTCTAGCTCCTTCAGGTGAGAGGTTAGATTGTTTGAGATTTTTCTTGTTTCTTTAGGTAAGGCTATATGTATTTTGGATTATTCTTTATCACGGTGTCTCATAATTTTCTTACTGTTTTGATTCCTATTTTAAAGCCTTATTGATTTTAAACAATTATTTTGTGTTTGTATCAAACTGGCCTGCTATTTGAAGTTCTCAGAGTTAAAATCTTGCTGATTTGAGGGTCTGCTGAAGCACTGAAAGCAACTTTTTCTCTCACATACTTTGTAGTTTTGGACGGCAAGCTCATCTTTGGTGGGACTTTATCTGGGATAATTCTAGACCTCCTACATTCAGTATGTGTCTGTCCAGAGAAGTTCTGAATTTTCTTCAAGCAGGAGAACTTCTAGGGCCAATTTTATGACATTTTCTTGGCTTGCCAGTTCCCAGACCATGAGAATAGAAATTTGAACCCCACGTCCACATTACAAAATTGGACTTTTATCACTTATTCCCAAATCTACTTTTCCTTCAGATTTTGTTCTAGTCAACTGGTGAAGAAACTAACATAGCACCATCCTTAATGCCTCATATTTTCTTATTCTTTCATCCAAATATGTAAATCCTGTGGCTTCTCTTTACTTTTTCTGGAAAACATCTACTTCTGTCCATCTCTAATGAAACTAATTTAGTTTTTTAATCTCATATGTGAAATAAGGCTCTTAGTCACGCCCTCTGCCTTAAGATTTGACTTACTCTAATTCATTATCTACATTGCAGCAGGTCTGGTCTTTCTAAAATTCAAATCGAATCATGTCCATTGCCACCTTCAAAACAAAATCCAAAATATAAGATGAAATTCAAGGCCATTGATAGTCTGATCTGCTTTAGGCTTTATCTCTTACCAGTTTCCCCTCAATGCCTCCAAATGACCAATGCCTCAGTCATACTAAATTTTTAACCCACTGCAATTCCCCCAGAATATATTTTGAATATCCTAGAAACATTATAAGCTGAGCCATAAAGTTCAGGTGCAAACTTCTCAGCATGAATTATTTATCACACCTTTCCTGATGATGAAACTGTTTTTCTTCATTATGCTTAGTAGTTAAAGCATATTAAGAAATAGACAGCAATAATCGTCTACTTTTTAAGAATTAGTGGAATTATTTTCATTTGTTTATATTCCAGTCACAACATAATATATATTCCTAATACTAATATATTTTATGTCCTATAAACGTACTGTCAATGACCAATATAATAATAGAATCCTTACAAGCAGATAAATACTTGTCTTAAGGCTAGTGAACTCTTCAAGGAGAACTAGCTTCTTAGATAATATAATTAGAAATTATAAGAGTAATAAGTTGAGGTTAAAAAGGTCTTTTCCAGCTCAAATTTCTGTAACTCTGTGGGGGGTGTGTGTGTGTGTGTGTGTGTGTGTATGAAACTACCTGGTACAACAGTAGGGGCAATTCAGTGGGAAAACTAATGAAATCATAGAATATTGGAGCTGAAAGGGACCTTAAAGATAATTTAGCTCCATAGAATCTCAAACTTGTTACTAGTCGGGAAACTTTTTCAAGGAAAACTCAGAAATCCAGTATGCAAGACAGATATATGTGAATCTCCTTTGGCTTATTTTAAGGTGTAGGATCCTGCAGCCCTAGGTACATGTAATCCTTCTCCCCTTCACCAGGAAAAAAAGGCTACACAGAGGCAAGTTTAAACATCCTTGAGCTACCCCAACCAAGTCACCGTGCAAATGAAAGAATTTGGAAACCCAAAAAGGCAATCATATTCCCAAGGTCACACAATCAGTTGGAGGCAAACCTGGCATGTACCCTGATCTCCTAAGTCTCCCTGAAGTGCTATGGATATAGCCCTTATTTCTACCCAATAATTTCAACCCAATCTCAGAAAACTAATAGAATTTCTCATTTCTCATGTTCCACAAATGGACTAATGCTATAAAGTAACAAGTTTTCCCATGGATGTTCCCCAGAAGCTGTGACATAAGAAATAGTTGCTCACTGTAGAAAATTACAAAACTAAAGAAAAGCAAACACAAAAAAGACTGAAATCTCCAGAAATCCCACCCAGCAGAAATAATCAATGTTATGTTTTCTCTGTACAAATGATTTATTTAAACCAATGGGATCATACAGAAGGTATTAATCAGTATTTCAGTAGTTGCAAATAGCAAAAATCTTCTTTAACTAATTTAGGCAGAGAAGACATTTATTAAAGGACATTAGGAAGTTCTAGACTCTCTAAGAAGGTCAGAGAGTCAAAGTTGGGGTCAACCCGACCAGAAAAACACTCAAACAACGTTATGGGACTGCTCCAGAGAAAATTCTATCACCACCACCACCGCCACCGGTCACAGATGCCACAGTTCACAGTCTGGACTCTGGGGTAGGCATCAGAGCCAATACCACCTCGACTGTCCTCCAAAGCCAGATCCTCTGCTGTCTCCAAAGCCAAAGCCAAAGCCAGAAAATGGATTTCCCATGGCATCTGCATCATCACATTCCTCTCTTCCAAACACGCCACTGACACAAACCTGAACAGCCCCCAGGACACGAGACAAATCCAACCCACAGAAGCAAAAAAATGCCCCAAACACAGGAAAGGTGCTCAAAGATCCTACAATACAGTGACATAATGTTTGAACCAGCTGAAATCTCCATATGTGGGTTTCCCTCACTATCCGAAAGTAGAGCATTCTTATGAAAACTTTCGTAAGTTCAGATGGTCTTGGTGGTGCCACCCTCACTGCTGTCAGTGCGTGCTGCTTCTCTATAGGACTTGCTGCAAAGCCAAGACGGAACGCTATTTTTGCTATTTGCCTTTTTTCATAAAAACCAAAATCCTCTTTGGGTTTCTTTTGGTTAGTGAAAACTAATGTAGGTCTTCTGTAAAAGTGAAGTGGCATCACACCAACTTTAAAAAAGCAAGGCATACCTGTATTTTTGTTGCTTTAATTCGTAATGATGTCATTATGTTAATTACTGGCCTGACAAGATTGACACATTGGCCATTCTATATGAATTAGCTCACTGAAAGCAATTGCTATTAATTCTCAATGTAATGAATAATTCAATTTGTCCTTTCCTGTCCCTTTATGTGAGATGTGAGAGATAATTTCTAGATTTTCCATGACCCCCCTCCACCCTCCGACATCCTCAAAAAATTGTTTTACAAATATTTTCCAATTTAAATGATGTAAATTCTAAAAATGATGCAACCTATTCATAAGGATGAAAATCCATAAAACTGTGGGCTGCATGAGGAGTCAGAATAGTGACACACTTATTTACCTCCATGACTAATAGTTATTGCAACATCGTGTTTTTATCTCTTTATGATAGTTAAAAATATAGTACAGAAGATCAGTTGCCTCAGACACCAATCAGCAGCCCACAGACTTCCGATCAGAGTCTGTGGTTGCAAATCAATAGCAACATATGGTATCTGTGCTTCTATTAAAACCCAGAGCAGCAACTGAGGACATAGTAGTCAAGCAAATGCTAGTCAGCAGTCTAACAGTGCAATGTATAGACTATAGCTATCCGATGCCCATTTTAAGTGACAAGCACAACATGTGTGAAAAGCCTTAAGATGTGATAAAAACAGCCTACTAGTCTCAGAATATGTCCCAAGAAATCTTTCCTCTTTTTTTATTAACATGATATAATTACCACTAACTCATTAACAAGTAATCCTGACTCATCTTCCTGAAGCAAACTTCAAATTCAATCCCTCCCCAATTTCAAGCCTTGATTGGTTTTCATTGTATACTGTCCGAAGTCCAGCTCTCACCCAGGCATTCAAAGCTCTTTAAGAAACATCACTGGAGTCAGAGGAAGATTCATATGAGCGTATCCATCAGGTCAAGTCCAGCACACTTGTAAGATTGAGAGGAAGCAGTAGAACCAAGACAAGTGCAGGTGGGATCGGTCAGTCAGAAAGAATGAGGAGAAAATGAAAGAAAGATACGTTGGGGTAGGATGGAACAGGGTGGGGTGGTGGGGTACAGAAATGGGACAGGAAGTTAATGCACAGAAGGCCAGGAGTTGAGATTAAAATAAGTGAAAGCCGTGAAGGTGAGTGGTTGTGAAGACCATTAAGCCATGCAGCTTAGCATTTAAAAATCACCTTGGTACATACTAGTACAGAAACATTTGTTAAATAGATTCTGACCACATCCCCTTCTACTTAAAATAAACCTACTCTTTAGGAGTATGGCAGACTTCTTGGGATTGCCTGCCTAGTAGTCTTCCTTCCAGTAACAAAATTCATGTTGAATGGTAGAAAGGATCACTGGTGGGTCATCCAGACACTGCAGTTATTATAAGACACAGGCTTTAAATGACTATAGTTAACATGTTCAAAAATAGAGATGACAAGATGGACAGAATTTCACAAGAAAACATTAAAATACTTTAAGAACCAAAATGAAAATTCTAGAACATGAAAATACAATTTTTGAAATTAAGAATTTAATAGATGGATTTAATAGCAGATAGAACATGGACAAAGAAAGCTTCAAAACAGGTAGATAGGGAAGAAGAATGCACACTGACTTAATCACAGAAGTAACACCAGAATGGAACACACAAAAATTAGCAAGATAGATAGAGAGGACACACTGAAAAGAGCTAACATAAATGCAACCACTACCTGAGAAAGGTGAAGAAAAGAGGCAAAAGTGGTATTTAAAGACATTTCTAAAACTACCTAAATACATCAAACCCAATATTTAAGAAATCCAATGAATCCAACCAAGACGAGTACAAAGTAAAAGCACACGTAGGCACAGAAGAATGAATACAAGCAGCTTATAACTCAAACAAAATAGAAAGTTTTAAAAGTGGTCAGAGGAGCAAACAGACACATTCCTTCACAGGAGTGAGAAGACTTTCACCTGACTTCCCAACAGTACTTATGGAAGTCAAAAGACAATGAAATTATATTTTTGCAGTACTGAGAGAAAACAAAACTGTCAACCTAGAAACTTCATATCCAGTAAAAATATCTTTCAAACATGAAAGAAAAATAAAACACTTCCAGAGAAATTCCAGAGAATTTATCAACAGTCCTGCACTAAAGTTGATGTTAAAGAGAGTTCTCTTTGTGAAGGAAAAATGAGCCCAGAGAAAAACACAGGGTTGCAAGTAGGAATGAGGAGCAATGGGAAGGGTGAACCTATGAGGAAAGGTAAATCATGCTGTACAAACAGTATATTATGTCCTGTGGTGTTGAAGTTATATGTAAAGTTAATAGCAAAACATAAAATAAAAAGAAGAAGAAGATAAATAGAGACAGCGTTTAAGGACTTCAGATTGTCTGAGAAATGGTAAAAGTACAAATTTATATTAAACTCAAATAGCATATGGATGCATATTTTAATCTCTAAAGCAACCACTAAAAGAATACACATCTAACAAGCTAATTAAGAAGAAAATGCAATAATAAAAAAATAAATTATAAGTCCAAAGTAAGGCAAGAAAGGCATAGAAAATAATCATAAAACAGGGGGGACAACTGTAAAGTAAAAATTAATATATAACAGACAAAAAACCCAAATATATTAGAATGTTGTTTAAATATATCAATAAAAAGGGAAAATTGTCAGAATGGATTAAAATATATAAGCTGCTTATATACAGATAGTTTAAATATAAGGACACAAGTAAAATATGAATGTATGTATATATAACATGAATGCTAACTATAAGAAAACTGGTGTTATTATTATAACATATAACCAGGTAACCTTAGGACCAGAACTAATGTGTCAGCAGTAAAAAGGGATATATAAAATGGCAAAAGTGTCAATACATCAGGAATATATAGTCATTACAAATTTCTATATATTTAATAACACATTTTTAAACATAAAAAATGGACAAAACTAAAAGGCAAAATATCCACAATCAGAGTGGGAAACATTAACACACATCCTCAGGAACTGATAGAAAAAGCAGACAAAAAAATCAATAAGGGTAGAGAATCTGGATGAACAGATGTGACCTGACACACAGAACAATCATGGAATATTTTTTTTTTCCAAGTACACATGGAAATTTACCAAACTGGACCATATGCTGGCCAAAAGTATATGTCAAAAAAATGGGCGTTAAGGAAAGGGCACGTGATGTGATGAGAACTGGGTGTTACATGCAACTAATGAATCACTGAACATTACATCAAAAACTAATGATGTACTATATGTTGGCTAATCGAATTTAAATAATATATATATATATATATAATTAACAAATGAAATGATTCAGAACAATTCACTGACTGGTGGAATTAAACTAGAAATCTGTAATGAAATAACTCGGAAATTTTTTAATATTTAGAAATTAAGCTATAGGCCTCTAAAGAAACCACAGCTCACAGAAGGAACCAACATGGGAATTGAAAGTATTCTGAACTGAATAATAATTAAAATATGAAGTATTAAGCCTGTGCAATGTAAACAAAACAGTGTTTAAAGGGAAATCCATAACCTTAAATGCATATATTATAAAAATTTGTTGATAACATAATGAGAAATAAAATCTTCTTTAAAAAACTTAGAAAAATAAAAGGAAGTTAAACCCAAAGAAAGAATGAAGAAAATAGGAAAGGCTAAAGCAGAAATTAATTTAAAACAAACAATACAGAAAATTAACAAACCAAAGCTTCCTTCCTTTAAAAGACTAATAAAATTGACCCTACCCAGACCTGTTATTTAAGAAAATTTTAAGAGAGAGATAAGGCTTATATTACTAGTGTCAGGAATAACAAATGAGCATACCAGAGAGTATATATAAACACTACCAAGGCAATAAAAGGATAGTATGAACAACTTAATGCTAATACATTTAAAATTTAGATAAAAATAG
This sequence comes from Ailuropoda melanoleuca, assembly GCF_002007445.2. Classification (NCBI taxonomy): domain Eukaryota; kingdom Metazoa; phylum Chordata; class Mammalia; order Carnivora; family Ursidae; genus Ailuropoda; species Ailuropoda melanoleuca. The sequence continues at coordinate 107,371,380 of NC_048220.1, read as the reverse complement.
ACAAATGCCTAGAAAACCATAATTTGCCAAATCTACTCAATAAGAAATTTAATAAATCTAAATAGTCTATGTCTATTCAAGAAAATTTCATCCATAACCAAAAACTTTTCCACCAAATCTCCAGGCCCAGCCAGACAATTTCACTGGTGAATTCTTCCAAACATTTAAGAAAAGAATAACACCAATCTTATACAAAAACTTTTAGAGAACAAAAACCAGAATGCCCTTGGTAGCAAAATATAAAAGGACATTATAAGAAGGATGATTATAGACTAACGTATCTCATAAATATAGATTCAAAAATCCTAAACAACATATTAACAAATGGAATGCAACAATATCTAAAACAACAAATGAAAGTTATATATTGTTCTACATACATACATAGGTATGTTCTTCATATCTACTGCTCTAGTAATGTATGGTTAGTTTAACACTGAAACATAAATCAATGTAATTCTCCACATATAAAAGAGAATACTCATATCATCTCAGAAAAAAAAAAAGCATTTTTAAAGATGTGACACCCATTCAGGATTAAAAAATAAAAACTCTTAGCAAACCAGGGATAGAGGGGAACTTTCCTGATCTAAAAGAACATCTTATAAAGATATTGCACACCATTATGCTTAATAGAAAAACAGTGAAAGGTTTTCCATGAGACCAAGAAGAAGGCAAGGATGTCCACTTTCACCACTTCTATTCAACAGTGCACTGGAGGTCCCAGCTGGTAGAATAAGGCAAGAAGATAAAGCACAAAGATTAGAATGAAAGAAGCAAAACTGCTATTAATTGCAAAGAAACCTGGTTGTACATGCGTAAGATAAGAAATAATCTGAAAACAAATAGCTTGAACTAATCAAAGAATTTAGCAAATTTGCTGGATACAAAGGCATTTGAAAAATCAGTTCTATTTCTATGTAACACCAAATAGCTTGAACTGCACTAATTATTATGCTGTGGTATCAGCATAAGAGGAGACTAACAAACCAAAGGAACAGAACAGGGTCCAGAAACAGACCCTCACATAACCATCCCTGATTTAGAAGACTGAATACAATGTAAGAAAGTGGCTTTTTCAAAGGATGGTGTTGGATCAATTAGATAACTATATTGGGGGGAAAAAATCATCCTAACCTTTACCACATACTATATAAAAACTCAATTACAAATGGATTATAAATCTAAATATGAACTATAAAGTAATAAAGTTTCTAGGAGAAAACTTAGTATATATCTTTGACCTTGAAGTAACCAAAGATTTCTTAAATAGGATATAAAAAATTACTAACCATAAAAAAGCCACTGATAGACTGGATTGCATATTACATTTTGAAGAGCTTCTATTCGTCAAAAGTCACCTTTAAAAGAGTAGCAGAAGATATTTACAATAATACATTGGGGGGAAAAGGGACTTTAATCCAGAAAGTAGAAAGAGACCCTTGATCATAAACTTCATTAGGAAGGAATATCAAAATTGCCAATAATATGAAATTCTAAACTAATCTATGATGTCAGGCATTGGGATAATTGTTTCCTTTGCTGGAGAGGAGTAGTGACTAGGTGTTCGGGGTGTTAGTAACATTCTTGATCTGCGTATTGGTTATGTAAGTCTTCTCAGTTTGGGGGAATTTATCAAGGTATATTCCTATCTGGGCACTTTTCTCAGTGTATTTTATACTTCAATAAAAAATTTCATTAAAAATAATTAATTAACCACATATGCTTTTCTCATCAGGCTCTTCCTCCAATTTGTCTTCTCTAATATGTCACTGCTTAGTCCTCCTGATGTTTCTTTGACTCTATAATGCAATTTTCATTTGAAGGGGTCCAAAAACATCTTTACCAAAGCTGACATCTTAACAAGATGATAATGCCACTTACACAATATAGAAGGCTACAAATACAAAATACTTCATCACGCAGATAGCTGCAACTATTGTAAAAACAGTGGTATCACAGGCACAGCTGTTCCAAAAATAATATTTCTTCCACCACATCCCTAGGACAGCTGGGTAGGAACATAGGGGAGAAGATGGCTGGTTACCTAGAATATTAAATTAGATGATGGAAGGAAAGCATTTGATAAACTCTAAACCATTATGTGAAATAAGGTTTCACTATACTGATTCCATTTTATAGCTCAGACAATATAGAAACTCATTGAAATTTCTCACATAATTACAATAAAGGGTGTTGGTTCAGCTGGGTATCAGACTCAAGTGGACCCAGGGAATCCAATATGGCCAGAATGCTCTCCCATGTGTTCTCTTGGGTCTCTGCTTCTGGAAATGGAGCGTGTGGCACAGGTCTGGCCAGTCAGAGAACCAAATTTCTCTGGCCACAGTGACTGATTCATCTAAGATGGTCCAGTCATAGTAAGGACACTTGTGTAGGCGGTACCAGGAAAAGATTCTCTTTTCTCTTTTCTCTTTTCCCTACTGGGTTTGAAGTTAGAATCTAAACATAATTTAAGCCCCATGGATTAAGCCCCACACTTTACAAAGTGACTAGAGCTTTTAGGAGAGTTAATGTGGAAATGAAGACACCATGGAAATTCTTTATTTAGACTTCTGAAGTTAACTTGGCAAAGTCTTATCTTGCGAAGTCTGTGATTCCTAGTGGATTCCAGTCAGAATCCTGGGGGGTGAAAGCTAAGATGAGAAATGTTCCAGAATCCCACACCATTACTCTGGACTGTCTAACTGCAACCGCAAAGTTATGTAGTTTGGACTATACCCCAAGATCTACAGTCTGTCCACAAGTCTATATAGTCTTGTATGGATGAAGAGCTATCTTACCAAGAGGCATGTAAGGCTGTGTTGGAGCCCAAAGCATAAACCTGGCTTATCTGGCATTCATATTTATTGAGCATACGCTGTGCTAAAAATTGGTTAAACAAGACAGTGTCTGCCTTCATATATCTTAAGGCCTTGTGAAGAAAAACCCAAAACAGACGATTATATAATATCATAAATGCTATAATGAAATATTATGGGGACACCTTCCAGGGGTATCCAATCCAGGCTTCAGTGGTCCACCAAAGCTTCCTGGAGAAAGAGACATCTAAGCAGAGACCTGGAGGTTGTGACATAACCCACCGGGTGAAGATGTGGAGAAGAATGCTCTCAGTAACAAGGAAAATGCCGTACTAGAAAAACAGAAGTCCCGCCAGGGGACTGAAGTGCAAGCAACAAAGTGGAGAGTGGGACGATGTGGCAGAGACAGACCCGGGGGCAAATCACAGAAATCCTTAGCAGCCATGTTAAGAAGTTTGGATTTTAATCTGAGAACAATAGGAAACTGCTCAAGGCTTTCAAGGAGGGAAGTGGCTTAACAAGATTCGCATTTTAGAAACATCACTCCAGATCTAGTATGCAGACTGGACTGAGGGGATGCAGGAGGGGAGAATGTTTCCTTCTGTCCCTCAGTGTGAGCGGTGACAAGGCTGTTACAATCACCCAGGTAACAGATGACGGTGTTCTGAATCAAGACATTGTCAGAAAGATATAAAAGGATTTCACAGGGATTAAGGAGACAGAAGCAGTAGACTTAATATTTTATTGGTTCTTGAGCTTGCCTGATATTCAGCCTTATCAACTTCCAGGTGGCTGGGTAATCAAGATGATATATTCTATTAAGGATGTTAATACAGAAGGGACTCTTAGGTCAGGTAGGGGACTGGTTCATATTACTCAGGATTCCTTTCAAGTTTGTAGTACTTTGGTTCTGTACTGCAGACAGAAGGTAAGAGGGAATATTTATTTACTGATTCCTTGACTCTAGAAGTAGAGAGCCCTTGTTGCCTAAATATTGGTTAAGGTATCGGACGTAAAACTAAAGCACTGCTTATAATGGAGTTTCACTCTACACTCTTCTCACCTGCTCTGAGAGGGAAAGAGAGGGCCAACTGAATAATGCGGGCAACTCTGCTCACCACTCTTGTGAACGATCACAGACCCCCCCCCCCATATAAGAATGAGAAAGGAACTGGTTACCTGCAATCCCTTCAATCGACTCAGCTCCCCCTGTCCCTCACTGGGTACAAAACTTGCCACTCTGCTTGTAATTCTGGTGAACAAGAAGATGAGCATTTTTGAATTTCAAACCTCATGCTTCCCTCAAATATAAGCCAACTGCTTCATTCAGTTCTCAAGAGAAAAAAAGAGTGATCTGTTCTAACACTAGAAAAATGGTGATATGGGCTTACTGAGAAAGTGCATATTAGCCCCTATTTGCATATTCTGTACTTTATGCATACAGTTTAAAGAATTTTTTGAATGATTTTATTTATTTATTTATTTGACACAGAGAGAGAAAGATGGCAAGAGAGAGCTTGAGCGGGGGGGTCTGGGCAGGGGGAGAGGGAGAACAAGACTCCCTGCTGAGCAGGGAGCCCCAACATGGGGCTCGATCCCAGGACCCTGAGATCTTGACCTGAGCTGAAGCCAGATGCTTAACCAACTGAGCCACCCGGGTGCCGCCAGTTCAAGGAATTTTTAAGGGTGATTTTTTTACTACATGAAAATCACCTTAGGTACTGGTGTAGAAACCATTGAGTAAGATTTGACTCCAGGAAAAGTAAATTAATGGAATTCACTATCCCAGAAGTCATGAAACCTAAAAATACAAATTTTATAAATTCCAAGAGGACTACAAGGGAAACTAGAGGGGTTTCAGAACAAACCTAATTTAATATTATCCTTCCAACAAAACATGGCTTATCACAACTATCCAAGAGAAAGAGCAAATGGGGGATTCATGGCCTTGAAGATGGAAAGATCCCGAATCACTACGTTCCCGGGACCTCCCTTCATGCAGACTGCTCAGGTCAAATGCTGACTCAGGACTCTCATCTGTTAATCAGTTCCTCGGGTGGGCCCAAAAATACTTCTGAAAAACGTTCCCCTGCCTGAATTACTCAGATACTATGATTTAAGATACAGTCTGGACATTTTCTTTTTCACCTCACTTTCCATAGTCTTGTTCTCCTTCGGCCCTTTCTATTTTTTGATATAAAATAAAGGACAAGACTTTACAGTGATTAAGAAGCACACATAGCAATTCCACTAATGTTGCTAGGCAACAAGGGCCATGTATGAGCTCGATGAATGACTTCTGAGCATCTGCATGAAAGAGAAATCGAAGGAGCCAGTTAGTGAACTGTCTTGATAACTATAGAGGTTAGGACTTTTTGACATACGATCTCCTGGATTTGCCTGAGTAGGGAAAGGCATACTTATTTTCAATCTTTCTGGAATGCTCTGGTCCAAAATGTATTTGAAATTCTCCTCCGTGGAAAACTGATAGAGTATGCTATCATGATCACCAGCTCAAGAAGGGAAAGGAAGTAAAAATGGCTTCTGTGTGTTTTCCTCGTTCAGGACTGTGTTGCCGATAGCTTGGGCTATTTCTAACAGTCTCCAGCCTGATCTGGGCATGTTTTCTTCCCTCCTCCTCCAGTGCAGCTCAACTAGCTGATTAATTACAAGGGTATTTTCTATCTCCTAGTCAGCAACTCCCATCCCCTCCAATCAGCATTTACCCTCTTCAGTTGCAGTGAAAAATATAATTGTTGACTATAATTAAGTCTGTTTTATTTTGTTCTTATTACAAAGCAATGCATGATCATTAACAAAAAAGCAGAACAATACAGACACACAAATGAACATTAACATCCGTTATCCTGTTTGTGAGAGACAAGCAATGTAAATATCTTGGTGCATAGCATTCTAGATGATTTTCTGTGCATACATAAACAGATTTTTTTCCTACAGAACTATATTGCTGTATACGTGAAATCATAAGTAGCCCTATATATTCAACAGCCAACATAATTTTCAATGGCTTCTACACTGTACCATAATTATTTAAACATTTCCATGAAATTTGGAATAATTAACAGAATAAATGACCAATTACAAGGTAACTTGACTAATCTTACTGCAGCTTCCTGCTTCTCCCCTGACCTAACCACAGCTAGCTTTACTAATTCCCCAGTCTTGCCCCACTATTGTCTTTCCATTTCTACTGGTATCACCCTACTTCAAGTCTCTTACCTAGCTGCTTGCAGTGATTAATTCATTAGGATTCTTAGTTTTAAATGTCAGAAACCCCAACTCACAGTGATTTAAGCAAAAGTGAAAGCATCACTGCCTGGCTGAAAGTTTAAGAGCAGGGGCTAGCTGAATGCATAGTGGGATCGGGGGACTCAAATAAGGTCGGTGGGACTTGGCCTCACTACCTCCACATCTCAGAAATTCCCTCTTTGGTAATGGCTTCATTCTTGGGCAGGCTTTCCCCAAAGGTGACCAGACAGCTGTCAGCATCTCTGGGCCTCTGTGTTCTCAGGAAATCCAGGGGAAAGAGCATTCCTCTGATTTCGTCCTGAGAGCCACTGACTGTATCCACCTGAACCAGTCATCATGTCCAGAGGTCAGGCACTCTGAGTGGAGCCAGGCCTAGAGTGTATGCCCACTCTGGAGCCTGGGGACACATCTCACTCAACCCAAGACACAAGAGCCCAAGAGTCACGGACAGGCCATTCCTTAAAGCAATACCCAGGTGCTGTCACTGGGGACAAGGGGACTAGCTACTAGGCAGTCAGAAACAGTAACCATCCACTACCATTTGCCTGTGTGCTCCCTTGGCTCTTTTAGATCCACGTGCCACCCTCCTCCACCTGAGCTCTGTGTAGGCACCATGTCAATCAAGTCTTTCGCTCTGGCTCCCAATTGGGTTTAGTCAACAGGAGGCATCAGAAGAGTGAGGTCAGAGAATTTCTCTATCTCCCTCCTTGCTGAGCCATAGGTAAAGACCACAGCTTCTGTTGGGTGAATGTCTACAACCAGCAACAGACCTCTTCGGGTTCTGGTAATAATTCTCTCCCCTCAGGACTCCAGGGTGCTCCACCATCCCTTGTCGTTTTAACCCTGCACACACCTTTACCCCATCTGCACGTGCCTTCTCTTTCCTATGGTACCTTGGCAGGTACAGCCTGCTGACAGGGTGCTCCGCCTAGCAGTGCTCCTGCACACCAACCACAAATCTGTTTAACCTCTAAAGTCCTCATTCGAGAAACACCTGTAAACATTGGACGTTCAAGGCAAAGGCCTGCTGTCAATTTAATTCAAATTACCAGGCAACCACGACTAGGCTTTGGTGACCACAGAAGTCCCCTGAACTGAAGAGTGGGACACATACTAGTGATTCCAACTGCTTTCATATTTGGTTGGTTTAGTAGGGGGTATAGGAAATATACCCTATGAAGATGATACTTAAATGTAATTGAGCCAGCTTTCCTGGTAGGAATTGAAAGGAAAAGGAAGGAAGCAAGGAAGGAAGAGAGCATGGGAAGGAGGGAGGGAAGGAGATGGATGGAAAATAAAACCATAGGGATAAGGAGTTCTGACCCTGGAGTCAGGAAACTGGAAACTTAGTCTAGCTTTGCCTGTGACTCATAGTAGGTGGCCTTGGGACCACTGGAAGTCACTATCCTGACCTGTCAAACACTGAGATTGGACCAGAACATGTTTAAGGTCCCTCCCAGTTTTAACAATCCATTTAAGTTCTAATAAACTACAACGCATGCCTGCAAAATAAATGTACTTACAAACACAGCCAGTTCAAAGAAGATAAAGATCTTTCACTAAGGTGGATAGAAATGTTTCTCCTGACCAAGAAAGCAAGTTCTTTCCGAAAACTAAACAATCATTTAAGTTAAGAATGGAATAGAAACCTAAGGCTCTGACCTCAATTCAAAACAAAATTGTGTTTGTTCGGATTCTTGCTGCAGACCAAATTTTATGTACAGACAATGTGAGCCTATCAATAGGTATCTGCAGTGAAGCCCAAGAAAAGCACTAATGAAGCCAGCAGGAGCCCACACAGCCTGGCCATGAACGCAATGCAAGATTAGAAATATGGCAGAAAGTCTGCAGAGCGGGGAGTCCCCACACTTTGTGTAGTATCCTGGTCCAAGCAAGACCGTGGAAGCTGTAGGAGGAAGATCAAAAAGAGGCCAAAGCAGGAAATGAGCTGTAACTTGACAGAGTCACAAAAGAAAACAGAAAAGCATGAGACACATCAGGTCCAAAGAAGGAGGTTGGAAAATGTAGCCTGTTTATTCAGAAATGAAGCAATGGGTGATATTAAAAAGGATAAAAAAAATTAAGCTTTGAGGTATTTCATGCTAAAAATATCCATTATAAATAGCCAGGTACAAGGACAGGCAATAGACAAACTGAGTGTAGGAAATGAAACTTATTAAGAGTATTGAGGGGAAAGAGAGGGAGAGACTTTGTTCCTGAGGGTTGAGGTTTACTCTGGGCAACTTAAGTCAAGGACAGAACATCTGCACCACCACCCAGTGAGAACTCAGGGGCCTCAAATAAGAAGATGGAAGAATATGGAGGAAAAGTCCGAGGCTGAACTATCTGCATTGGCAAATGTTTAAGTCACTTGCCAAGCAACTGATCAGTTAGTACTGGACACCTCAAAAGCTATTAAGAAGGATGGAGAACCAGGACATGGGAAGAAAGAGTGACAGAGCAGCAATGTTTGCAGTTGGGGTGATGGGTGGGATAAGAATGGGGAGTGGTGGCCCATTCAAATAATTTGCTGATCTTGAAACATGTGTTCTAGAACTTCACTGCCCATTACAGTAGCCACTAGACTCATGTAGTTACTTAACATTTGAAATGTGTCTGGTCCCAATTCAGATGTGCTGTAAGTGGAAAATATACACCAGATTTTGAAGACAAAATACCAAAAAAAATGTAAACTATCTCACTAATAATTTTATATTGGTTATATGCAGAAATAATATTTTAAATAGGTTGAATTAAATAAACTATTGAAATTAATTTCACTTGTCTCTTTTACTTATTTTTACTACAGTTACTAGTAAACTGAAAATCTCATATGGGGCTCACATTTGTTATTAGCATTATATGCCTACCGGACAGAGCTCCTGCATGAAGTCCCTTCCCCTCTCGCCAGCCTTCTGTGATCTTAACATATTTGGGAAGACCTGACTTAGTTCTCACTCTCTTTCCCATCTCAAGCAGAGTCTAGTTTCAGACTAAGTGAAAGAAAACCACACTGGCACACAACAGCTGCTGTATCCCCACAATTCACACCCATTGGGGAATACACATTTCCTTAGAAGAACAGTCGCTACCACCTCCTCACATGTATGCCCACTTACCACGTATGTACACAACCATGTTTGTATGTATCAGAATAATATCCATAAATAGGGAAAGAATATTAGCTGAATCATTAGGTACAGTAAGATTCACATTTCTACTGTAAGCTGCTATTGTTCGTTTGAACTAGAGATAGCCATTAGTGTTTGTTAATAAGAAGAGGCTCTTTGGGGTGCCAGGGTGGTTCAGCTGGTTAAGGGTCAGCCTTCAGCTCAGGTCATGATCCCAGGGTCCCGGGATGGCGTCCCACATTGGGCGGGGCGGGGGGGGTCCCTGCTCAGCGGGGAGTCTGCTTCTCCCTCTAACCCTCCCCCCTGCTCGTGATCTCTCTCTCTCTCTCTCTCTCTTTTGCACTCTCTCTCTCTTTTGCACTCTCTCTCTGTCTCTCAAATAAATAAATAAATAAATAAATAAATAAAATCATTAAAAAAAAGAGGCTCTTTGAAATTCAAGAGTGTTTGAACTTCATGTCTCCCACTTCCCAACAAGAAACCAGTTCATGGAATGGTGCTTTCTAGTCTTCCACCTATAATCAAAAGTTCCAGGGCTGGTCATTTATAACACAGAGTAAAACCCAAGATTTTGCCTTGGGATGAAAACTTCTACTGTCATCTACCAATCAGCACAATTGGTTTTCTGGACTTATACTGTCTCTAAACCCTAGGAGCCACTGGATCCTTCCAGCCTTGTCAATTCCACCAGAATCTACTACCTGGCACACCTATTCTCAGTACCTGCTAACTGCATCAAACTCCTGGTCCAAACTCTGGTCAGTCTATGGTGACACAATAATTTTATGTAATGATATAATTCAGATCTTACTTAAGCAAACAAAGGATTTCCTTCACGACTGAACTTCAAAGATCTCCGATTTTGAGGACAGTCTCCTTCATGCAAGAATTTTGGCTCCTTTATTGGACATCTGCACTTTTAGGCTATCAAGCATTCATCCTCCCTTCATTTGGGAGAAGAGCTCCATTTTCTTTGAGGGAACCAGCTCATTCCTACTCTAGCCCATGTGGATTGGGTGACGCTGAGCCTATTCTCCACTTCTCATCTCCGAGGACAGCACATAATCTAGGCCTGCCAATTACCATATTTAACTTCCCTGGAAATTCCAAGAGAAATGGAATGCAAGCCATAATGATTCAGAGAGGGTTCCATGCATGCAAACTGGTCCAATGGTCTTTAATTTTGGGACTTTCTTGCAACTAATGGGAAGGATGACCTTTGTTTTAACTGCATTTGAAGCTGATATAAGCCTGGAACTTCAAGGCAATGCTACATGAAAAGGCCCCACTTAAGAGGATGGCAGAAGAGAGAGACCAATCTCAAGGATACTGTTTGAGGCCCTGGTCCAGCAAGTTACACTCCTGAACTTTTCAGTTTGGTGAGTTAACAAATTCTCTTTTTTGTTTACACTACTTTGAATTTTCTTGAGATTCAGAGAATCCTGACTAATACCACTCTTCAAATATTTAACCCACTACATGGATAATCTATATTTTTCCTATACTTCAAAGGGCAGCTTCTCATGAAATCTTCCCAGTTGATGTAAGCACATCCTGAATTTTCTTTTTATTTTGTCCTTTTCAACAAATAGGCTGTAAGGCATGTTATCATTATTAGGACTTGCCTTGGAGATCTGGTCCTCCCAAAATCAAGGGAATTCAAAGGTCACTTTACTATTTCATGCTGAGTTACTGACAATATTCGACATCAGGTCATCCTTGCTGCTCATTTGGATTATAGCCCAGCTCTGGACTCTGGGCTTCTGTATGGATCCTGAGACCCAGCTGCCAATTTGCACTCTAGTTTTGACCGGTATCCAAATGCATCCCTATGTTTCTGACTGCATCTTGCAATGACTGCCCCAAGCCTCAGTTACTTTGACATCGGGGTCTAATCTGACCATTCATTCCTTTCACTTCAGAAACTGTAGATGAGTCCCTAGTATATTTTGAGAAACTTCCCTAGGAAGAGTACTCTATATGGTTTAAAATGCTCAACTTCCAGATTCCCCATTGCTGCGGTCTGAATATTACCATTTGCTGGATTTGCCTGATGCCAGCTGCTTGTTATAACATCACCTTATGCACTAATCTTTCCATGATGTATCTGCCCTGTTTACCCAAAACCAACCTTATCCTGAAGGAGAAAACTGTCTTCATGAGATATTTCTCACCAAGCTTCAGTTACCCCTTCCAACTATCCCAACCCAGGCCAAATACCATAAAACTGTCATGCCTCTCTACTACATTTTAGCATCTTATGACATCACTGTTATCATGCTGACGTGCTTTGGATACTCCTATGTTGACTTACTGCCACGTCTCTAGTGGAAAAAGCCTGCACTAAGAACCAAAACATATGGATTCTTAAAAAAAAAAAAAAACCCAGACATCTGGATTCCAATCTTGGCTCCATCACATACCACTCGTGTGACTTTCAGCACAAAAAAATCCCTTTCATAACCTTTCCAATTTTCATTTCCTTTATCTATAAGCTAGGTTAATAAAACTTGCCCTAATCCACTGGATGCCATGAGAATTAGATAACAATGCAAGGGAAAGCACATTGTACACTCTGAAATATCATGTAAATAAATTATTGATATGAAGTCTTATCACTAGACAGAATTGTTATCTCCCACCCTTTCTGAACCACAAACAGCCACACATATTGTAGATAATTGCTGAACACTTGTCAATTCAAGAATATATGCTCCTAAAGCTCCATTTCTTTTTTTTTTCTTTCTTTCTTTTTTACTTAAATTCAATTTAGTTAACATATAGTGTATTCTTAGTTTCGGGGATAGAATTTAGTGATTCATCAGTTGCATATGACACCCAGTGCTCATTCCATCAAGTGCCCTCCTTAATGCCCATCCCCCAGTTACCCCATCGCCCCACCCACCTCCCCCCTCCAGCGACACCATTTCTAAAATAAAAGAAAAATGTCTTCCGATGAACCAAGTGAGGGATTCGGTTAGGAAAGATAAAGATGTGGAGAAAAAAGAAGTAAAAAAAGTCTCTTGGGTTGGGAATGGTAGTGGAAGTACTTGGCGAGTGGAAAGGCAAGAGAGAAAGAGAACTGGGGGCAGCAGGGCCAGGGAATGCAAGACGACATGCCAGTAACACAGTGGAGGAAAGGAAGAGGAGGCGAGGAAAAGGAGTGGGGAACAGGAAAAAGTGACAAAACAGAAAAGGCATCGGTCACTTAAACCAGAGCCATCTGCTTGGGAAATGTCCAGGGATGGAGAGGGAAATGAGCTCCTTGCTGCCCAGGGACTTCTAGTTAGGGAGGCGAGAACTGCCCATTGGAAGCTGTCTGAAGGAGAGGGTACCACCCAGCATGGAGTCAGGGGCAGGTGCACAGAGTGCCTACTCTGTGGGAGGAGGGGGACAGCGACTGGACAAATGAAAAACTCAGATGTTGAACAACAGCACAGAAAATGAGAGAAAGAGTAAAGGGGCAGAGGGAAAATTAACAGTTTATGCAATAAAACCTTTTGCCAGACCTAACTATTGAAATAATGCCTAATTTGACAACCTCATGTGATTTCTTTTCTCCACGGAATACCTAATCATCTGGATTGAATTTAACCAACTACCTGGACACACTTAAAAAGACCAGAATTTTAAAGCAGAAGCTGGTGGCTACTTCCCAGGACACCACAGTGGGAATGCTGGCATGTGGGAGGGGCTTCAACTCTCCTATGGCCTCTTGAGGACCATTCCTATGCTAACATTCGAGGCTGCCAGCTGATCTCGGTCACCTCTGAGGATGCAAAAGGAGGGTGGAGGTAAGGCAGCTAATGGATTTCTGATTGGAGATGAGGGACAATTCCCAGAGAATGAGGTTGTCAAAGAGAGAGAGAAAGTCCACTGAAAGTGACATGATCGCTGAGAGGATCCGAACACAGGGCACACAGGACCCTCTCTCTGGGATGACACGGGCTGTCTTTCTCAGCGTGGGCTATCTGTAGTGTCACCCCAGTGACACAAGGCACTGTTTATAAAGCCCTCTGCATCGTACTTGGAATAAATGAGGAAAGTCTCAGGAACTCATAGTTGTGAAAGTAGAGGTGGTAGAAATAATAGAGTTAATAGTAAATAGTTGGCAGAGGAATAGAAATGGCAGAAGATGAGTGATGGTGGTCTTGGGACTTCCTGTAATATACCAGTGTCTGTAGCAGAGGCAGATGCAGGGCAGCAGTCAGGGGCCGGAGCTCAGGACGCAGACCTCCTAGGCTTGGATCCTTGGCTCTACCATGTATGAGCCATGTGAACTTGGACAAGTTAACTAATCTTTCTAAGTCTCCATGTCTAAGTCNATAATGCCTAATTTGACAACCTCATGTGATTTCTTTTCTCCACGGAATACCTAATCATCTGGATTGAATTTAACCAACTACCTGGACACACTTAAAAAGACCAGAATTTTAAAGCAGAAGCTGGTGGCTACTTCCCAGGACACCACAGTGGGAATGCTGGCATGTGGGAGGGGCTTCAACTCTCCTATGGCCTCTTGAGGACCATTCCTATGCTAACATTCGAGGTTGCCAGCTGATCTCGGTCACCTCTGAGGATGCAAAAGGAGGGTGGAGGTAAGGCAGCTAATGGATTTCTGATTGGAGATGAGGGACAATTCCCAGAGAATGAGGTTGTCAAAGAGAGAGAGAAAGTCCACTGAAAGTGACATGATCGCTGAGAGGATCCGAACACAGGGCACACAGGACCCTCTCTCTGGGATGACACGGGCTGTCTTTCTCAGCGTGGGCTATCTGTAGTGTCACCCCAGTGACACAAGGCACTGTTTATAAAGCCCTCTGCATCGTACTTGGAATAAATGAGGAAAGTCTCAGGAACTCATAGTTGTGAAAGTAGAGGTGGTAGAAATAATAGAGTTAATAGTAATAGTTGGCAGGAATAGAAATGGCAGAAGATGAGTGATGGTGGTCTTGGGACTTCCTGTAATATACCAGTGTCTGTAGCAGAGGCAGATGCAGGGTAGCAGTCAGGGGCCGGAGCTCAGGACGCAGACCTCCTAGGCTTGGATCCTTGGCTCTACCATGTATGAGCCATGTGAACTTGGACAAGTTAACTAATCTTTCTAAGTCTCCATGTCTAAGTCCCCATAAAATGAGCAACGCTTGCATAGGACTGTTATATGGAGTGAATGAGAAAATACTTCTGAAGGGTCTAGCACAACACCTACACTAGTGTTCAATATCTGTTAAGCTAGAAATAGCAGGAATGGCGGTAAGGGTGGCAGCATTGCCAAGGGGTCCATCCCAGGTCCAGAATATAAAATAAAGGGAGCATCGACCCTGTCGCTAAAGATCCCACACCATAAAATCTGCAGCAGCCCCACAGGAAAGGCCTTTTCCACTTCAGACACAGAACTGGTGTTCCTTCCATCCTCCCATCTCCTCTCCAAATCCCACAGCTTCAGAATCCATACTTTCAAGTGAGATCCCAAGTGTGTGAATGAGAGAGGTGGGAAGTCGAGGTGGTGGCTGTTAATACCTGTTGGGCTCAGACCTGTTGAAGACATGCCTTCAGCAATGATGAGATCTTCCCTAAAGAGTTACAGTTGAAATACAAAGGCTTTCTCAACCTTAGGTAAGTCTCTCCAACACTATGATATGCTGGACCCTGGGTTAAATAACGGGCACACAGCGTCCAGCAGGGGAGGTCGACACATGAAACAAATAATCACAAACAACTCTGATAATTACAAACAATGGACAGCAGCAATTTGTACACAGAGCTCTGGGAGAGCGTAGATGGTAGGAAGGGAAGGCTTGGGGGTCTGTGCAAGATAACTTGAGTTCGGGTGTAACGTGTGAGTAGGAAGTTGAGAAAAGGCAGGGGACGGGCATGATCAGGCTTAAGGCACGGAAAGATGGCCAGTCATCTGGCAGCTAAACGCATTGGAGGCGGGACAGCTACAGTCAAGAAAGGAGTTTGGCGATGGTGCCAATCACTCAGAAAAGACATGGTGAAGTCTGATGACAGCAGCGACAGGAAGGGAAGGAGAGGGTTGCAGAGTCAAGGTTACATAATTCTAAATAAACCAGTGCTAAAATTAAGCTTGTGTAAAAAGGTTACTAGTTATTTTTTTTCCACAGAGTAAAACCTCATCAGTTCAACATAATTGGATAGAAGCATGTCACAATTAATCGAATATGAATTACAGATTTTTTTTAAAAAATATGACTAACTGCTTAGGCTTTTTTTGACTCGATGAGATATTTTAAATACCTTTCAAATTCCCCACTCTTAATTAGCAGCATCAGTGTTCCTGCAAAACAATTAAAGTGAGGTTATTAAAAGTAAAATTTTTTTTCTGAAGTGGATGGGACCTTTTTCTCTTCTGATTTTGTTCCCACAAATGTGCTTCCTGGATTACAAGAAAGCCAATTCCTCTTTCGCTCATTTAGGAAGTCATAACCCTGACCTCAGGCTGATTGCCTAGAGAATTGATCTGAGAAGGTTATAAAATCTCTCAACACTGACTGGTTGGCTTGCCCTTCTCCTCGCCAGTTAGGGGTGGTGAACCAGATGATGTTAGTTCATCGATAACACAACCATAAATGATGATATGTTTGAAGTTACAGACAGAAATCGGCCACCGTTTTCCTGTTTCAGGATCCTCTGGGGTGACTCAATTTGTTTTTCAAAATTCGTCAGTGGTGCAATGATAAGATTCAGTTCAATCCCAGGACAAGCCATCAAACCATTCCCTTTTAGGGAAGGGTATTTATCTTATCCTCTGCTAAAGTATTAAATTAATTGAAACCTTTCATTATCATAGCTTATCTAAAATTCACACTAAATCAATACACTCTTTCCCAAATACATGTGCATTTCTTACATCATAACCCTCTTGAGTCATTAAGAGTTTATTAACTATGAAAAAGACTGACCTCAACTCTCATGATCGCACTAACTAGAAATGAAAGTACAAAGGAAATAATTCAGTACTTCACATTACCTAAAGAGGCCCAACAGACGGCTTGCTCCCATAAGCTTTCGGAGTGTGGGAGATCAGAAGGGGCACAGTTATAACTTGCATACTCAAAGCTTCCTTGATACTTGCGAGTTAGAGAATGAGATGATCCCTGAAGTCTCAAGAAGGAGGAGGCTTCATATACCGGCAGTCTCACTGATATTAATATCTGGAGAGCTACCTTCATTTTTCCTTTATCTAGATCATTAGAGCCTTGGGGGGGTCAATTTCTGTTCTACTCACCCCACAACAATTTGGATCAGAATTCTTTCCCAAAACTTCCCCACTGAGCTCCACACAAATTTAGCCAAGTTTCTATTAGATAGTTATCACCAGAATGTCTCACAGTTTTCTCCACCTCAACCAGGTTTAGACCAAGTTTGTTCCTTCGTGTACCCTCCTTCATGGTCACCTTCAAAATGTCCTCCTCTTCCTTCTCATGTGATGTGATCACTTTCTACCATGCATTCTGCTTCCTAACTTCCTCTCGAGTCTGTATCCTCTTTCCCTATGCCCACTCTACAATCTTTGGTCTGGGCCTTCTCCCCATCCCCTGGCAAAGTTTAAGAGTTTCCTGAGTCCCTGAGACCCTAACTCCTGTCATCCACTGTAACTCGCGCTGCACTCAGCCAGAACTCCCCAAGTACCTGC
Source organism: Ailuropoda melanoleuca (assembly GCF_002007445.2). Taxonomy (NCBI): domain Eukaryota; kingdom Metazoa; phylum Chordata; class Mammalia; order Carnivora; family Ursidae; genus Ailuropoda; species Ailuropoda melanoleuca. The sequence goes on along the minus strand of NC_048220.1, from coordinate 107,354,503 downwards.
CATGACCCTTCCCTCTTCTGTACAGGCTGATCTCATTCCTGGACTTTCCACAGCTAGCTTTCTTTGCTTACTCTTACCAATTACTTTTCAGATGCTGAGAAATACTTTTTTTCATATTTTAAAAAAAAGACTTTCTAGTTTTATATATCTACATGTACAGTCTCACTGGAATTCAACTTTTGAGGGTTTAGATGGCAATAATTATAAATAATGAACAATGGTGACATTTGAGATAAGGTGAGGCTAAAAATGTCAGCTATAGTGTTGATAGTGAGACCATATTTCAAATATGTGTCTATATCTGATATGTATAAAGGTGGATAGTATTGAACATTCCAAGATGAGCACTTTGTATAAAACCTTTTGCAAGCACTGAAATTAATAAAGCCATTATAAGTTAAGGAGCAAGTAAGTGGGCAGAGGAGAAGGGGGGAAAGATTATTCTTACAGTTCTTTAGAAATGCAAATAAGAACATTGCCTGAACATCATTACCTGACTGATAAAATGTTAATCACATAACAGGTATTTACTTAGAAACCTGTTCCAATTCCTAATTGAAAAAAGTTCTTAAATTCAACACAATCCTATTTGCTAAATGGTAATAAAACAAATTTTCTCTCCAGGTACTAAATGTCATAATACAGTCTCTAAAATTGGTGATAGTTCTTACCACGGTTTTTGACATTAGAATGATAAAATAAAAAGACTCAAGGGCGGGGCAGGCAGATGGAAGTCCTTGACCAACTGGACTCTGTGGCTCAGGAAGGTCACATGACACTTCAAAATGGCCTCTTTTCAGACAATAGGAATCAATGTGACTTTAGTAATTGGGGGAGTACCCAGCCTCTGGAAAGGCATGTAAGTCAATCATTAAAAACTACGACAAGCCAAACAAACGTATCTGCCTGGTCTTCAACTCGAGACCCAAGTCTAAAAATGTCTAACAACAGACCCACTGCAACCCAGAGATCTTTGCACTAGCGAACTGTGAAGATCTCTGACGTCGGACAACTTGGGTGAAGATGCTGGCTTTACCTCTTCCTAGAAATGTGACTTTGGACAAAATAATGATCCATCTCTGCCTCAGTGACCTCACATGTAATAACAGGGACACTATCGGCAAGTGTCTTGGTTTGGGCTGCTGTAACAAATTACCAGAGACTGGTTGAACAGCCAACATTTATCTCTCATAGTTCTGGAGTTGGGGAAGTTCAAGATCAAGGTGCCAGCTGATGGGGTGTCTGGTGAGAAGCCACTTCCTAGCATGCAGCCATCCATTTTCTCACTGTATCCTCTCACGGTGGAGAGTAGAGAGCTCTCCGGGGACTGTTTTATAAGGGCTCTAATCCCATTCACAAGTCTCCACCCTCATGACCTAATTACCTCCCAAAGGCCCCACCCCCAAACACCAGTACATTGGGGGTTAGGATCTCATCATATGAATTTCGGGGGGGCACAAACATTTAGTCCACAACAGTAAGGAACTCACAGAGTTCTCAGGATTAAATGAGATCATATAGGTCGTGTATAAGCATCCAAACCATAGCAAACCGTTCTTGTCAAATGATTAAGGCAGCAAATAACAATTAATTCTAGTATTTTCCCAGTATTGTCTAAACCCATTTTTCAGATTTAGACATGTTTAGTGAAGTAACATTTTAATCTAAATTATATACCCTTTAGAAAAGAGATTGCTGTCTTTGGATAGCTAGAAAATAATTTGAAAAAAGCAGCGATTTTGTAAAGACTTGGGTTTTAGTCCCCGGTTGATCACTTGTTAGCTGTGTGGGCTTAGGAAAAATCACTTAGCCTCTCTCAAACCCTTTGTATTTCTTTTATGTACTGTGCTTTGTGAGACTTCTAGAGCTATAAGCCCAAGGCTCCGGATAATGGAAAGAAATTTTTGGAAGGAATTGAAAATAATTCTCAGGGCCAGTCATATGGTTCTTGAATCTCCTAACAGCTAATTCTCATTAAAAGGGACAAAAAGGTTCTACTTTGCAAAGACGGGATCCAGGTGACCTTTCACTCCAGACCATGCTCCAATCCTATTAAGCACTGAGGATATTCTGATTGGACTGAAGCTATGAATCAAATAGATCTTGCAAATTTTTTTTGTATAATTAGGCAATACCTCAAGGCACCTGGGTGGCTCAGTAGGTTAAGCGTCCGACTCTTGGTTTTGGCTCATGATCTCGTGGGTCATGGATCAAGCACTGCATCGGGCTCCTCTCAGCTCGGAGTCTGCTTGGGATTCTCTCCCTCTGCTCCTCCCCTCACTTGCACATGCTAGTGCGTGCTCTCACAGGCACACACTCTCTCTCTAATAAATAAATCTTAAAAAAAAAAAAAAAGGCAGGGGCGCCTGGGTGGCACAGCGGTTAAGCGTCTGCCTTCGGCTCAGGGCGTGGTCCCAGCGTTCTGGGATNTGCACACACTCTCTCTCTCTCAAATAAATAAATCTTTAAAAAAAAAAAAAAGGCAGGGGCGCCTGGGTGGCACAGCGGTTAAGCGTCTGCCTTTGGCTCAGGGCATGGTCCCAGCGTTCTGGGATCGAGCCCCACATCAGGCTCCTCCGCTATGAGCCTGCTTCTTCCTCTCCCACTCCCCCTGCTTGTGTTCCTTCTCTCGCTGGCTGTCTCTATCTCTGTCGAATAAATAAATAAAATCTAAAAAAAAAAAAAAAAGGCAATACCTCAATCCCTGCCTAGCTATCGTCCACTGATTTACACAGGTTCTGAGAAACTACCTAGAAAAATCTTCTTGAAATTTGAGATTTAAACAAAGAGGGGTGATGGCTGGGGGGGACCCCAAAAGAACTACATTGCAGCGAGGGATGCCAAGGTGTCCTAAGAAAAGGAACCAGATACACCAGGGTTGACTGGGCAAGAAAGAATGGTGCAGGTGAATGGCGGTTCTGTGAACGTGAAACAGTGGATACGGACATTTATCAGGACTCAGCCTTTCTGCGCGCCCCTGGAAGATTCGTCCTAAGAAGTGGACGTGCCACACTGCTGGTTTCTGAAACACTTTTGGCCTCAAGCAGTTCTAGTACGGGACCCGCTCTGGTCAAGTAATACACAGAACGCACATTCCTCTCACTTTACATGTGTAAGAATGTTGACTTTCAGTATCAAGAGGCTCCTGTTTTACCAGGGTCAGNGAGGCTCCTGTTTTACCAGAGTCAGGTGCAATCTCTGAGTCCCAGGGGCTAGTCACTCAGCAGGCTGTGATTCAGATTAGCACCTCAGTGGAACGCTACAGCTGGAGGCAGCCAAAGCTCTGCTTGGGAAGCAGAACAAGTTCAAGGCCACTTACAGCACTCACTTTCCATAATTATCAAATACCCCAAAACACTTGCACAACGTGAACCGGGCAAAAGACAGCGTCCCGTAGTCAAGCAGATGGAGACTCAGAAACACTGAACTCCAAATGTTTATGTTCATGCCATCACATGTGAGGTCACAGGATGCGAAGCCCAATGCATCAGGTACCCGAGCTCTAAGTTCCAGAAGAAACCAACACTATAGGGAGGAAGCTGCACCTGTTATCGGCCACTTTCGGGCATTTCGTCTCAACCAGAAGGTAGAAGCCTGAGAACAACATTTTCCATACTTCCTCTCCCCTTTCCAAATGGGAGGTTCAGAATGAGAAAGTGGATCGCAAGAGGGAAAAAGAACCATTTCTATCCAGGACCCGAGATGCCTTCAGCAGTGAGAGCAACAGTCAATGGTTCCTTAAGCAACAAGTATGATGGTACAGCGCTTCCTGGAACATCCGTGGCAGGAGTGCGGCTCATAGAGCTTCCTGACCTGGTGAAAAGCCCCCGTCTCCTACCCTTCCAGGGAGCTTTGTGACCAAGTCCCTGCATCAAACCTCCCTTTGTCTGAAATAGATACAACAGTCTCCATTTTCTGGACCGGACATTGACAGATACAGAAGCCGAAAGAAACAAGTCAGAGGTGTTTTCCTCTGAACAGAGATCATCAATCAAAGGATTAATTGCATATAGAGGAGAGCTGACTATACTGAAGAGAGCACAAGACTAAGAGTCAAAGAGATACAAGACTAAATCCTAGATCCTCCAATTGCCGAATAGGAATGTGCCTAAATTCACAGGAGCTGCAGAGCGAGGAGACAACGGTGCTGGACAGGGTAGAAAAGAGCCAGTGGTCTCATCCCAATTAGACCGTCGATCAGCCACAACGTGGAGGGTTTCCTATCACCTTCAGAAAGCAGTTTCCTTGCCAGAGAATGGGCCCAATCAGGGACAAATCATCAAAAAAATCTAATGGTCAGCCAATTAAATGGATTCTAAATTCAAGCAATGAAGAAACATCTAGACTGCGGTAACTCATTAGCAGTCCTGGGGTAATAAAAGCCCACATCCCATGATTATTTCGAGGACTGGAGACATTTAGCAATTGCTCGATGTGGACCATGTGTGAGGTACCATATTAACAGCCTCACCTCGTCTCCTTCCGATTCTCACAAAAAAAACCCAAAAACAAAAACCATTTTCAGATATCCAAACAAAAGGCTCAGAGAGATTAAATAATCAGTTCAAGGTCACATGGCTAGTAACTGGGGAAGCCAAGACTTGAACCCACATCATCCCTTTCCCCAAAATGCCGCCGTCCTGGCAGCCTGTGGCGCTGCTTGCTGAAATCATCCCTGGGCCTGTACTTTGGAAGCTGTGCAGTGCGACACCATGGTAGAGGACTGCTAGCTTAGCTCCATGTGAGCCAACACCGCAAGAGCCCAGTGCTTTAGAAATGTAAATGTGTTATGCTCTCTCCATCCTTGCCATGGTCTCCAGCTTGATGTCCCCTGGGACCCTATGAGGCACAGGGATATCCACCACAGGGTGAGTTCCAGTTAATATTTGCCGTGCTCCTGATCTAATCAAAAGACTAACTGAATTATCACCGTTTTATCAGTCAAGCAATAAAGTTGAGTATTATTCCCATTTACATTTCTAAAGCAACATAAAAATAACCCCTTTCAAATGGTTACCCACTCACTTTCTCCTTATATGCTAATGCATGCCACAGTTTCAAAGCCTGAAGAGAGATTTCCTGCAAAACATTTCACTGCTTTCAAGTTTCACATCTTCACAGCTCCAATTGCCAGGATACAAACATGAATTAACTCTGGTTCCAAATCAATTAGGTACTGATAAGTCTTTAGGGCAGACAACTTGTACACGGGGATTTCAAATGCTATGAGCTGTTTCAAAGCTTATTAGAATATGTAGCGTTAGAAATTCCCACTTCATCCTCAGACTTCAGTGAAACATATGTATTGTCACCAGTATTCATAATCAAACCAAAAATCAACTCCCTTATTTTAAAAATTGCTCTTTCTCTTTGCTAAAATCGGATCATTTCAATGAATTCTTGCAGTCATGCTGATTTCCAAGTAATTTCATTTCCTCACTTGAAGAAATGAATTGCAACCCAGTGCCATGAATTAAAGCAACCAGGTAATTAATGCAAAGACAGCTACTGACCTTCGTTATGGTTTTAATTAATGCCACATGTGTATAGCAGGTGACTGCATTTACACGAAGGGTATGTATTTTATATTTTAAAATATTCCTCTTAGGGTATATATTCAGCTTTTTCTCAGTTTCATATAAAAGCCTGCCATTTTGGTCTTCTGTTCAAAAATGTCTAGTGGCTTCCCAGCACAGGGTTCAAGCCCTACCAGAGGCAGAGGAAAGAAAGATTCTCCTTCCTGCCTGGAAAACTGGTTTCTTTTCGGATTCCTTCCTTCCTTTCTTTCTTCCTTCTTTCCTTCCTTCCCTGAAGTGGCTAACACAAATAAACAATGTAACATATTGTTCAGGAAGCAAAGAAACAAGATGAAGTGACAAAAAGAGCTGGAAAAAGGAAATAAAGGCATGTCAGAGCCATAGTGAGTGCCTGGAGAGCTTCTGTACTTGCCAGTGGTAATTATAAACTTGGCTCTGAGTTTCCTAGAAACCCTAGCAAAAGGAGGAAAATGCTACCATTTATAGGATTCATCATTCCTTGTAAGATGCCTTTTCGGTTGGTAATGAGAAACATGAATGAGAAAGCACCACAGTTATTCTGTAAAGGACAGATTCCTTTACAGTCAAGAGTAGACAGCCCAGGGGNAGCACCACAGTTATTCTGTAAAGGACAGATTCCTTTACAGGCAAGAGTAGACAGCCCAGGGGGCAAGGAGGTCAGTCAAGAGTAGGAGGAGGCCACAGCTAAAAAGAATTAAGCTATAAAATAAATTTTTTCACCACCGAAAGTCTGGGGGTTTTATCTTGAGAAATCTTCAAAGAGTAACTTCGTATGTTATCTCCTGTCTGAAACTTGTACTTTCTGAAACTAGAAATTAATAGAAAAAATTCTTAGAAAGCAGACACTTTTTAACTGTAATAAACAGCAGGAAGGGGGGGGGGGACCTGGATTGCTTTAGGGATCATACCTGAGCTGAGGAAAACCACATGTCAGTGGGAAGAATCTGGTAGTTAGGAAGATGAACCATGAGAGACTGTGGACTCCAGGAAACAAACTGAGGGTTTGAGAGGGGAGGGAGGGTGGGGTTGGGGTGATGGGCATTAAGGAGGGCACGTGTTGTGATGAGCACTGGGTATTATACGTAACTAATGAATCATTGAACACTACATCAAAAAGTAATGATGTACTATCAGTGGCTAACTGAACATAATTCAAAAAAAGGAAAAAAAAGAATCTGGTAGTTAAAACAAAATACAAAGCACGGGCTATCTCTGAAGTCAGTAAGTGTTTTAGGGCATCATTAAGTAGTTATCATGAGTTTAGGGATAGCCCTCGGGTAAGGCCCCACCAGGTTCACTGCCAAGTCCAAGCCAATGGTGCTCTATGAAGAGTATCTGCTGCGAAATCACCAAAGCCACTGTTTCCATTCTCCATTCTTCAACCCTTCAAGAAGAATACAAGCTGTCTCCTCCAGGACCCCAACAAGAAGCAAACAGAGCAAAAAAACAACATCAGGTGCCTGTCAGATGGTCTGGAAAGATCTGCCTGCTGACTGGTAGGTTGGTGAAACACTATTTACCAAAGGAGAGAGGGCTGGCAGGCACTTCCCTCTGTCCAAGGCCTGATTCACTGCCAGCTTTTCATTGTGAGTCAACCCATCCTACATCAACTGCTCTCTGCAACCGACACGCTTAAGGGAAAGACACTTATATGGTTTAGGTGCTTAATCAATGTACATAAAACAAATGAAAGAACCCTCACTTATTTCTATTTATACACAGAGCAGTGTTATTTAAATACTGTAGATAAATCCAACTGGTACAAAACAAATGGGATTAGACGTTGGTCATATTTTGGCTACCCGGTCTCCATTCCCTCTTCCTAAGAAACACCAATTTCTTTGGAGAACTTAACTCTTCTCCATCGTACGTCATCTTCCTGAGTGGTACCTGCCTCCTATTATAAAAGCGGGACAGCAAGTGATCCCATGACTTAGCTCCTCCAATCAGATGTCATCTCCCAGGACTTTGCCTCTTGGGTAGCACATGGAAAAAGGACACGGATGGAACTGGAGGGGATTATGCTACGTGAAATAAGACAATCAGAGAAACACAATTATCACATGGTTTCACTCATATGTGGAAAATAAGGAATAGTGCAGAGGACATTAGGGGTGCGGGAAGAGGGGGGGAACTGAATGGGAAGAAATCAGAGAGGGAGACAAACCGTATGAGACTCTTGACTCCTGGAAACAAACTGAGGGTTGCAGAAAGGGAGGTGGGTGACGGGATGGGGTAACTGGGTGATGGGCATTAAAAAGAGCATGTGATATGATAATCGCTGGGTGATATTCTCAACTGATGAATCATTGAACATTATGTCAAAAACTAAAGATATACTCTATCTTGCCTAATTGAATTTAAATAAAAAGTAAATAGATAAAAATTTTAAAAATTTAAAAATTTTAAAAAAAAGAAAAAGAAAATGGATGGACGTTCTCCATGATGCAGAAATAAAGTGCCCACTTCTTCTTGTGGCTGGCCATTATTCCACTTCCCAGCTCTACAAGAACTCCCAAAGTTCTTGTTTATTTGCAAGCCTGGTCCTGCACAGCATTCTTACCATTAATTATTTGTCCCTGTAAGTTGCAGCTTCCCCAAGGTTACCTCTGAACACGTGAGCAAGTTAGTTTCTGAAGCTTGCAGCCAAGAACACTGATAGATACACAATGGCAAGGATCAAGCTTAATTAGCAAACTCAACTGAATGAAACCAAAGAAATGAAAAATGAAGTGGCCAGTATGGGCCTGAGAAAATACTTAAATGTTATGACATTTTATTTAGCCCTAAATGTCAACTAGGACCTCTCTGTCCCTGATATCAGGGGAAAACTGGCCAGAGTCTCTTAATTCTACAGCCCATAGGGCTTTTAAAACTTTTCCCTCTGGTTTCTGAAGTTTTCCCGGGCATGCGTGCTCTTCTGCCAGCCTGAGCCTGTTGAGTGTTCATTCTCGTACGTGCATTCTCCCTTCCAAACACACTTACCCAGACAGGAGTGTCAGCCCCGTCACTAATACACACTCACGCACACATACAGTCCCATTATAGATGTGTAGTCTAGTGGAGGCAGTGCGGTTATGTGGCCTGGAGCAGGTTACTTCACCTCTTTGTGCCCTTGTTCCCACACCCTCTAAACCAGGCGTAATAATGGCAAGTGCCTCACAGGGTGGCTTACAAATTAAATGGGCTAATACACATTAAGTTCCTGGCTCATACGCAGTCAGCATTCAACTCTCAATTCCTAGTCAAGCTAGAAAATTTTTCTCAAGAACTGGAGCCCGGGAGAGGTCAGCACACATACCATACACACTTAAAACAAACAAACGAATACAGATTTGCCACCTGACTTCTCTCAGGGTCCCTTACAAGCACCCTGACACTGAATGGTTCATGCTCTTTCAAGCAGTGCCCAATCATCTCTTCTCTGAATCTTTTCTCTTCTCCAACCTTCTCCCCCCTCTGTGCACTCACTTTCCTGTCTTCAGAGCAAGTAGAAAAATTCCTCTCCTGTACAAGGGCCCTAGAGCCTTTGGCTCTCATTTTATGTGGCCACTTCACAAACTGAAGATATTTCCTTACCAAAAAATAAATAAATAAATAAAAATTCCAGTTCCTGCTCTTAAAATACTGAAATTTATTCTATCTAATTATACCTAGAACATTGGTTTCTAGACCCTAGTCATTGGCATAGTACCTTTATAAATTCTTTCACATCCTTTGACTAATGAATATTTTAAAATTACGTAATATTTTTCTTTATACAAACTTACTTTCATTTTTTTAAATAAACTTATTTTTACATTTTAAATGAATGTAGTGTGAAAGAAAACTGTATTTCACTACTATAAGCGCCAAAATAGTATTATTCACCATGATATGGTTACTTTAAAATAACTATTTCTGTAAAAATAAAAAAAGATATTCATATACCACCTAAAATCATTATGCATTATGAGGGATCCGTGCATCACAATTTGGTGTGTGTGAGCCTAAAATACCACCCAGAGGCTGGACTGAGGAGGATATGAGTGGAATGTCCGTGCATTTGCATGTTACTAATAGTGTGGGTAGGGAGGGGGAGTGAGCGAGGATGAACATATGTTGACGGGACCAGGTTAGAAATCTAACAGAGAGGATGGTCCGGAGAGAAGATTCTGGGGAGCAATATCATCTTCTATTCTGCAGGATTGTTCCATAACACCCAGGAGAATGGCTAATGTCCATTTAATTTAACTGTATTCCACTGTTAGAATTCAATGCTGCTATAAATAAATGTTGAAAAGCTGGAAATGTTAAGGATCCTAAAATCTGAATTATCCAAAAAGAAGTTCATTTTACCAACTGATACGGTTTGATACAGTGTTTGAAACTTAAAACAATGGCATAACTTATCATCATCAATATTGCCCACTTGGGCCTTTTAACAGAAATTAACAAAAATGAAATTGAGCTTCTCCAGATTCCACTCTGCTTTCTCTCTGCAAAGAATGTCACAAACTTTGGGAGGAAAATTAAACACATGGCACCTGTCTAAAAATCTGTGTTAAAGTTCTAAGACTTTGCACCAAGTCAGAGTGTTGGGTAAGTAACAAAGTCCAGGATGCTTCTATGGCCAGCGTAAAGGTTCTACTGCTAAATACACAGAGCCTCTGTGCATATCCAGGTAGACTAGAACACAACCATACTGGAAATATGTGTGATATATCAACAATGACTGGGTGATCAGCAGTTCTTTATTAAATACCCACCCTGTGCCAGGAATTAGGCATGAGACACCTTCTGCCCTTAAGGAATTCCCGGGTTTGGGGTGATAGTACTGTCTGCAGCTCGAGTCACATTACACTAGACTTTCTGTCAAGATATTTGACAGCTCCCTTTTATCACGGCCTTGTACTACATCAGACACAGAAGCACACTGCCTGTGCTCTATGCCTGAAATGTGCTTGAGAGGTCTCAAGTGAAAGAGGCACCACTCCCATGATTGCACCCGGAATGTGTTTTTTCCGGAATGTCTTCCAGCTGTTGATATGGACAACTAATGCTCACCCCCAAATGCCAGTTCATAACATTCAAGCCTTATTGAATACCACTTTCTTCACCCTATTTGATTGTGCCAAATAAAATGCAGCAAACCTTCAGAGAAAATCTTCCTTAGGAGCCGTCCTATTATCTGATCTCCAAGGGTTGCAGGAAATGACAGGAAAACCAAACCAAACCATTTAACTTTACGTAGCTATACCATGCAGCCACCATGTCACATAATCTAATCACCTGGTTGCAAAAAGTGGGCAGACTAGAACCTGTTATAAAACACTATCTGAATGTATATCTAAAGTTTTGATGTACACAGAGACATTCTTAAGCTATTTTTACCCCCACTTAAATACATCGTCTTTCTTCCTATTAGAGAGATGAATATCTATTTTCATGTTACATTGCCTTTCCGAAGGCAGACTTTTAGTAAAAGCACTTGGAAATATTTCTAGCCGTATTATATTTATCATTTAAGCAGAAATGAAAAAAAAAAGCCTCTACTAATCAAACAACATCACACTCAAGATTACATATGAAACACTGAAGAAAATCCACATCTGTTGGATTTGTAACTCTACCCCAATAGATTTTTCAGAGACTTCATAGTTCAAATGGCCATAATTTCAGCAGCATAATTACAGTATATACAGAAATATAATATACCTCACATTAGCATCAAGTTCATCCATTACAGGAAATAGGCATGGGTGAGCTGGATCTCAGTCCCCACAGGGTCCTAGATGTGGAAGAAAAAAAAAAAAGTTTAGACAATGAGTTAATTTAGGAAAATATAAGTCCTTGCTAAGGAAAAAAAATGCCAGGTAGTCATGGCTTCCTATTTATTAAGACTTTTGTTTTGGGGGCGCCTGGGTGGCTCAGTCGGTTAAGCGTCTGCCTTCGGCTCAGGTCATGTTCCGGGGCCTTGGGATTGAGTTCCACATCGGGTTCCCTGCCCTGCGGGGAGTCTGTTTCTCCCTCTCCCTCTGCCTCCCCACCCCCCCCAGGCTTGTGCTCTGTCTCTCAAATAAATAAAATCTTAAAAAAAAAAAAAAGATTTGTGTTGTAGAGTATCAGAACTATTTAATAAACCATACTACAACAAAAAGCTACTGGCACCCTGAAGTACGACACAGCTGAGTACTGTAGTGCCTTTATTGTTTTATTAATCTCCTGGAGATTACAACACCGAGGTACTTCTTTTTACTCTGTGCTAATCAGTTTACTTCTTACTTGTTGCTCTTCCCAGAAACACAGCTTACTCACGTTATCTGCATTAGGACACTAGCTAGTAAAAGAAGTTGCTACATTGTTATGATTAAAATGGTATACTGACTAGAATGGTCAGCCATCTTGTTTCCTATGAAGATCTTCAGGGTTGGTTTTTCTTTTCTAAATTCTTTTTGAGGCTAGGTAACCATATATCCATTTGAAAATCTAGTAAACTCTTGAGAACTCCCTGCCCGAAAAAAATCAACGGACATGCTCATACATTCACACTTCCAGACGGGCGCATGATTCCTCGAAGCCCATTCATGAACTCCAGGCTAAGAACTCCGAATTGAAGGGAAGTTAACTTTGAAACTACTAAAAGTTCCCCTGCCATGGACTCTCAGAAGATCAGAAGACCTGACACACTTTCTTGGGCAGGTACTCACTGATCTCCACTGAGTTGGCCCTTGTAACGGACTGTAGTTTCATTTTTCAGAAGAATTCCTATGTTTTGCTTCACATTTGTTCCACACCATGGAGAGTCCCAGAATGTAGGGGCAGATTCCGGTCTGCTTCTTTGGGGGTGACCCTAAGCTAGTCCCTTTTCCCTTTCGAGCTTCATCATCCACTGCTCAGGAAACAGAGGGATTGGAGGAGATGATCTCTGGGTTCACTTCCAGCTCTGACATTCTATAATTCCATCTGCTGATATTCTAATCGAATCTTACCAAGAAGAAACTATAAATCTGTTTATCTACAAACAGAACCATGAACCTCAGCCTGGGCCCTTGGATGCCTTGGTCAGGGTGGACCAAATACATTTGCCCAGCCACCAGGAAGAAAATGGCAGACCACTAGAGCTGGAAAGGATGTAGATTTCTCTGTGTTTTCCAGTGTTTGTTCTTCAGAGCTTCAAAGGTTATCAAGGACTCCTGTGGGCATTTCTGAGTCTGGGGCAGGTGTGGGGAAGGTTCAGCCTCCAGGACTCTGAATCCCCTACTCTGAACCAAGGTAAAGTAGCACTGTCTACTTCAATCTCTTTTACATTTTTGAACCCAGAATAATCTTTTATTTGAAATACTTAAGTACAAAGCCTTAACTATTGAAATGACAGGATGCATCCTCCTTTTTCCTCTACTAATATCTTTCTTGATGTGATCACATCCATTCCCATGGCTTAAAATAAAAAGCATTTCAGAGATACCTGGCTGGTTCAGTCAGTGGAGCACAGGACTCTTGATCTCGGGGCTGTAAGCTCGAGCCCCGCATTGAGTGTAGAGATTACTCAAAAAAATTTTTTTAAAGTAAAATAAAAAGCATTTCAAACTGAACTCCACATTTCCCACTCCCAACACAAAAATCTAATCCTCCCCTAGTGCTTTCCATTTCGGCACATGGCCCCACCATTTACCCAGTTACTCAAACAAACAACCTCTTTTTCTCACATCCTACAACCAAACTGTCAGCAAATTCATACTCTCTATTTTGAAAATGATTCCTTAACCTGAGTTTTTCTCATTCCCTCCAGAACCAGCAAGTTGGTCCACACCACCATCTCTTTTCTTCGGATCCCACCACACCCTCCCTAACTGCTCTCCTGCCTGCTCCATTATCATCTCTTGCCCCCACAGGAGCCAGAATGGGATTTTAAACATGTAAGTCAAATCACGTCTTGCCTGCATAAAATTCTAGTGGCTTCTCATCAAACTTAGAATAAAAATCCAAACTCTTTGTCATGGCCAACTAGACCCGAAGTGATCTGGCCCCACCCAGCTCCTCACCAACCTCAACTTTAGCCATGCCCCACCCCCTCAGTGCCCTTGAGCTTACTGGTTTTGCTACTTTCCTTGGCCATAAAAGTAGGTTTTCACTTCAGGGCCTTTTCACTCGTTGCCTCCTATCTATTGCTCAACTGTCACTTCCTCATTGAAGTCTTCCCTTTCAGACCTCATTTTCTAGAAGTTTCTATCCTCTTTATCCACTCTATTTTCTCCTACTAGCACATGCATTATATATACTCTATTGCTTCTTTGTTAGTAATTGGTATTCCTCACGAAAGTAGTCTCAAGAGGGCATAGTTAGAGATCTGATCACTATTATATCCTTAATGCCTAGAAAAATACCTGGTACATTACATTCTCCTCATAGATATTTGTTAAATCAAATAAATAGCTAATTAGTTTTGCAAATGAAGAAGCTGAGGTTTGAGAGTTTGTGATTTTCCTACTGGGAGGTAATCTATAGACCACTCCGGTAGAATACTGTAATTTTTAAAAGTAGCAAAAAACCGTCTCATCTATTTAGTTACCTTTTACTAAGTGTTAGCAAGTGCCAAACACTGTCTTTTTCCTCTTCTTCCAACCTCGGAGTCTTTGTCCCTACTGTGAGATGAAGATACTATGACTCAGAGAGGTTAACTGACTTGTCAAAGTCACACAGCTGACAATTGACCAAACTGGGAACAGAATCCAGATCTGTGATTTCCAAAACTCAAGCTTTATTTTGTAGAGTTCTTGTCATCATATCACACTTCCTTCTACTGGAAGAGAAGGAATCCCTCTTTCTATGAAAACAGCACTTTGATTTTCCTTTGGAGAACCTCCCCTCCCTTGCCTCAATCCCTTGGTCCAGTGATGAACACATGACTGGCACTGCCCAATCAGAAGAGTTCACTCCCTAGCCACAATTCTTAGCTCGCCAGCTATACTAGTGAAAGCTAACACTGGGATTTTTGCTAGAAAGAGTCTCTGTTTTCCCTAGTGTTGCTAGACTGTTAAGACTTTCAGGCTGAAGCTATTGGGGGCCATCAATGCCACTCTGGGGGGGAAGCGTGTCTGAGAATGAGCTAGCCACAGGGAAAGCAGAGTTGAACATAGAGAACTTGAGGTTTGAGATCCAGTGGTGTCTTAAGGCAGTTTTACACCTAAACTTTCCAATTATATGAGCCAACAAATTCCTTTTTTTTTTTTTTATCTTCTTAAGCCAGTTTGAGTTGGGTTCCAGCCATTACTTGGAACCAAAAGAATCCTGAGTAATAGACCAAGAAAAATCAATGTTGTATTTATATACAGATTAGAAGGAAGAAAAACTGGAGCTAAGAAAACCAGTTAAAAGCTAGCTAAAGTTCAATTCATTGAAACTGCATTTGAAAATGTTACAACACGGAGAAAACCTTATATATTCATGGCAATGCACATTGTTATGTCTTGCTCATCAGAAACCCAATGAGCAAATTTAAAATGATTGCCATTTAACAAGCCACTGAGACAGCCTGCATTTTGTCAGAGAGAGAAGAACAGCAACAAAAGATAAATTGGTGATTCGTATCTATCCTGATTTGATTAATCCATCACAGTCCACTATTTTCTGCCATGCTCACCAGGGCTAACTAATCAGAAGCGTGATTACAGGGACACCTCTCGTCAGGAAGATTGCATACAGAGAGAGGGGCGTGCAAGGAACTTGTGTTTTTATCTTGCATACTTACATTTCTGGCTCCTTAACCACCTAGGCAATTAAAGACACAATCAACTAAGAGCATCTCCTATGCCTGGGTATAAGCTATGTCACTTCTAAAAGTTCTGCCAATCTGAAATTCAATTAGACCACATGTACTCGTGTGCATTTTAATCACAGTCATGCTGTATCCTTATCTAAGGGACAAGGAGTGATACCGCCCTATGTTGGTCTCCTTCAAGGAAATAGTCCTAGATTCTTGTAACCGGACAAAGAGCATGGCAAGTCTTGGAAGGGCATGAAGAAGAGCGTCAAACAGAACTTTCTAGCATGTGAGGTTCAAAGGAAGGTCTCAGTCTTCTCTCAGGGCTAGGACAAGCTCAAGCAATCGGAATTATTCAAAACGCTTTATCTGTCACAAAAGCAAAGCTACAGCAATATACAACTCTATCAGATTCTTTGGAGCTTCTTTTCCTTGTTGGATACACTGAGATTGATCTTCCCTTAAAAAAGGAGGAGGAAGAGGTCATCTTACTTATGCCACCCAATGCTGGTTCCAACCCTAGGTTTTCTGGCTTACAAATTTTAAATACCTGAAGGGCAAACCCAAAAGGTAAGTACACCCCATCTTTACCCTAGTTCTTTTACTTGGAATATTCTGAAAGACTGCTGTGGAACAGTTGTTAATAGTTAACAGAAGGTGTGTAGTTGCATCTCTATTATGAGAAGTGCGAGCATAGGGCTCACCTGTACATAGTCCCCACCTATTGGAGTGAAATATCGATGTAGTTTGGTACAGGGCCAACATCTGCCAACCTGAGCTATGTCATAACCTCAGCTTGATTTCCTGCACTTTGGTTTTTTTCCCTCTGGTTTTGATTGCATGGGCGGATATTCATGCATAACTGTGCATGGATTGACCACGTTTCTTCATAGAGTATGCTCACATGGGTTAAATTTCTACATCAAAGGGCATATTCCAATACCTTTATTTTGGACAAGTGTCAGCAATAAGTAAAACATTATTTATCTTAATAGCCAAATTGAGGGTGGGAGCTTGACATAATGGAAGCAGCAAGCACTGGACCAGGAGTCACTGGGCCTGGGTTCTCAGCCCAACGCTGCCACTAACCCACTGTTCTCATCCTCAAGCAAGTCTGCTCACCAATATGGGTCTCAATCCCCCCAAGTGTAGAATGGACTGAGCCAGTGGGTCCTGGGCAGGGTGAACAAAGGGAGAAATTTCAAGTAATCAGAACTTCTCAAAAGCTAAAGGAAATTTTGAAAAGGTGAGTTGCTTGTCATTGGAGACATTCAAGTAGGATGTATGTAAGATTGTCTAAACAAGAACTATAATTTTGGTGACGGATAGGGTTTCTTCCAATAGCATTATAGGACTGGGACAGTCTATACTATCAGTTATATCTCTCATATCCCAGAAAAAGACCAAGTGTTTTGAATCATTTCCCAGTTTTAAAAAAGGATGCATGCTCAACTCACAAAAACAGTCTCAAATAGGCTTCATCTACGGGGCACAAGTATAGACATCTCTGAGCAGGTGGGACAAAAAGAAGAGCAATGTAAAGTGTAATCAAATAAGGCCAGATACTTGATAAGAGTTAGCTGTCAAAAGCTTCTTGCTGGCCTCCTCACTTTAAGCCCGAACCCACTAGTGGCCATTCATACCAAAACACAATATCACCAGGATCAAACACTCAAGCGTCCCCGCAGCCATATCCCACAGTGAACATGAAGGCCTAGTAACCAGCACTGTGAAAAAAAATTCGTGGATCATCCAAAAAATTGCAACTGTGCAAATTCTCACTACATAGAAGAAAAAAAAAATCTTCTCCTCATCTATTTATGGGAACTTTGTTTTGGAAAATATTAGAAATTCGTGGAAGACTGTTTCAGTACCTTTTTTAAAACCTCAGTTGATACATATTCTTTAAAAGAATTTGTCTTTGTAAATTAGTACTGAAAAAGTCATATTATTTGTTATCTAGACATCTAAATGGTGGTGTGTGAGCCATTAACAAAAAAAAAAAAAAGCCTGTATTCCAGTAGTTGGACCTACATTAGCAAGTGTCTTTCTAGGGATGGCAGTCAAAATGCCACTGGTATTAAGTCACCTGGAAAGATTTAGTCCTAAAGAAAAACCTTCTATCTGTTTCATTCCCATAACTGAAAACCCATACATATGCCAATTCGGTTATACTGAAGGGACCACCATGTAGCTATGTACAATTGGGAGGCAAAATGGCTTTTAACTTTTTTCAAATTAAGAAAATATTCTTTCTGGATAAATACACATTTCTCAGCTGGAAATTTTTGCCCTTTTGACAGAAAACTGATATTGAATATAGCCCTTAACAATGAGAGAATATTTAAGAAGCATACCTAATCAACCTTTTGGGAAAAAGGATGGACTAGAGGAAAAGTAAAGAAGAAACACGGACTTCCGTTTCATGTAACACTGAACAGAATACATTGAGAGTATTTCTAGAAATCAGATATTTTTAAAGGCAGAGATTTCCTAATATTTGTTATTTAAAGGATTTCCTCTAAATATATATTATGTATTTACATTTCCAATCATTTGATGAATGTCTCACCTCTAATTTGGCTACAGGTTCTATGAGAAGAGACACGGTACATGATCAGTGTTTGTCAAATGAATGGCATAACATGATATGAAAGTTCTACTTGATAATTAGAGAAGGTAGTAGTCTTGTCTTTGTGTCTCCAAAGGAGAGATGGAATCTCAAGAGAAGTTTGAGACTCACTCTGAAGTAGGTCATCCAACATCAGAGCTGTCCAGTTATTGACCTGTGTGTCTTGGCAAGCAACAAGGTCCACCTAGGTGGGAGGCTCACACAGAAGCCAGAAAACCATCAGTCAGTCACGGTTGAGGGGAGGAAGCAAGTCTGAGATGATTCTGAATTCTGCAGAAATCCAGGAATGCAATGAGAGCAGAACTAAATAAGAGCCTGTTTACTGGAGAGCAGTGGTTCTCAAGTTTAAGCATGCATAAGAATCACCTGCAAGCTTGTTAAAACACAATAGCGGGGCCCCACTTCCAACTTTCTGATTCAGTAGGTTTAGAGTGGAAAATTTGCTGATGCTGCTGGTCTGGGGACCACTCTTTAAGGTAAAACATCAATTCCCCAAGAGTGGTTCTCTTGCCCCTGGAGAAAGCATATGATATTAGGCAGTAGGTGGATACAGCATTAAGTACTGTTGGATCATATGGTTAAAAACGTGTTCTCCTTTCATTTTCTATTTTAATCACTGTTATTTACGTTGAAGAAAAGAACTCAAATAAGTGTTAGTTCATCTTCGAAACTTTCCTGACATTTGGTAATCTCCCTTTTATAATAGGAAAAGAACAGGTCTCGAGCTCACAATCTTTTGCTAGAAACACGATTATCTTACTGAGGTCCTCCGAGAAGCAGATCTTGAAGTGAGGATTAAATAAATGCCGTGTTCATTGGGCAGGTGCAGGTAGACTGACTGGGGAGTAATGATACAGGGAGGGGGCTGAGAGGCAGCCAAGGAGGAATGATTAAACTGAAATTTAATCTCACATGAAAGCTCTGGGAAATGGTGTAAAAGTACCTCAGAATTATCTTGGACAAGTGGAGAGGTCACTGGGGTATAATACTCCCACAACCATCATTTAACGGTTAAGGGCCTTCCACAGGGGGCCATGGTTTCCCAGGTACCTCTGGTCTGAAGGAAAAAGAGATAAACAGTGACCATATCTGTTCCAACTATCTAGCTGAAATCTGATACGTTGTCTTGTATGCATTGCATTTGCTTTTACAGCTACCTTCTATGGCTTGCAATTGGCAGTGGTTTCCACTCACATTTCTGTTCCTTTGTAAAATAAATTTATTTAAAGAAAACTAATTGATCTAAAGAAAAGTACTAGGCAGATAATGCTCCAGATGGCATGAGAAGGTGGCGAGAATCACAAAGGTAGTATTCAAATGACTGAAGCTTGGGAGACACTGGCGTAGGTTTAAAGCAGAGGTTGGCANGTTTCCACTCACATTTCTGTTCCTTTGTAAAATAAATTTATTTAAAGAAAACTAATTGATCTAAAGAAAAGTGCTAGGCAGATAATGCTCCAGATGGCATGAGAAGGTGGTGAGAATCACAAAGGTAGTATTCAACTGACTGAAGCTTGGGAGACACTGGCGTAGGTTTAAAGCAGAGGTTGGCATTTCTTTTTCTTTCTTTCTTTCTTTCTTTCTTTCTTTCTTTCTTTCTTTCTCTCTCTCTCTCTCTCTTTCTTTCTTTCTTTCTTTCTTTCTTTCTTTCTTTCTTTCTTTCTTTCTTTCTTTCTCTCTCTCTCTCTTTCCTTCTTTCTTTCTTTCTTTCTTTCTTTCTTTCTTTCTTTCTTTCTTTCTTTTTCTGTGGAGGGCCATTTAGCAAATATTTTAGGCTTTTTGGAGCACAAGGTCGTTACTGCAACTACCTAAGTCCGCTGTTGCAGCACAGAAACTGCCGCAGACAATCCGTAAAGGAACGTGCGTGGTTGTTTTCCAATGAAAACTATTTATGCACACCAAATTTGAATTTCATAAAATCTTCCCTTGTCACAAAATAGTATTCTTCTTTTGATTTTTTTTTTCAACAATTAAAAAAAAAAAGTAAAAACCCTTCTCAGCTCACAGGCCATACAAAAACAGACAGCCAGGCAGTTTGCCAGCCCGATTCAAAGTATGGCCTTGGTATCTGTCCTAGTTCTATTGATTACCAGTTATACGCCCTTGGACGAATCACTTACTTTTCTTAGCCTCAGTGCCCCCATTTGTATAACAGGGATAAGCATAATACCAACCCCACAAGGTTGATGCAAAAAATAAATGAAAATGAGTACTTATGAAGCAAGTGCCCAGGGAGTTCACAATATAATTTTTAGCCAGCTATTGTGACAAGGTGGTCTCCAGCTTGGCAGTGCCCCAGTCATTGGAGGCAGGGTGTCTCCTACTCTGCTTCTCTATGAAGGCAGCTGTGCACCTGGGGACTGATCTCCTCTACTCTGGGATGTGGTTACAGAAATTATCCCTCTTCTCTACAGGCAAAGCCCCTGAATGCTGAGTCTCAGAAAGCCTGGAGCGTCGGATCCCCGACCATCCCAGAGGCCTGGAATTGTGAGGAGGTCAGCTAAAATGTACATTTCATCTAAATAAAGTCTTCAATATTAGTGTTTTGAACTTTGCAGAATTATGCTGCTGACAACAGTGGGTCTCTAACATTAGAATACCTAAAATCACTCACAAAACTGCAGATTTGGGCATCTCCTGCCAGTCATCTCTCAATCAGTAGGTCCAGGAATCTGCATTTTAACAAATGTCCCAGCGATTCTGGTGCAGAGGGTTTATGGAGAGCACTTTGGGAAACTCTGCAAGGATGGAGTGCAATCCACTCAGGGGAGCATAGACCTCTGAAATCCCCTCTGAGAGCTTTCCCTATCTATTTAAATGTCTTCTTGGCAGAAAGACCTGGATTGCAGTATTTGCTGTGCATGCCAAGAGAAAGGTCTCTGCCAGCCTATTTACTTCTTCTCCTCACTCTTTTCTAGTCCTTCTGAACCTCCTGGGTTAGAAAACAGTTTATACAGAACTCTCCACTTCAGATATCATGTGCTGATTATCATATCCAATTAAGCATCCTAGGGCAATCTCAAAGGACATGGGCTATTTACAGCTTGGATGGAAATTCTCGAGCAGAATCTGCATCTTTACTGGGTTAATAAGAAGTCACCTCCCAAAAAGCTGCTGAGCACACTCTCCCTCCAGTAGTTCCTAAATAAACCCCTCAGGAAAAAGATTTATCTAGACCCATTGATTTTAGAGGGGCCCATTGAACGAAGAAGAGAAGAATCCTGCTGAACATGCAGGAGAGGAGAATGGCAGATTTCTATAACTGATCTCTGATGAGCACCTGCTAAGTACCAATCCCTTCACATGTGTTACCTCACTGCATCTTCACACCACACTCCGAAGGAGTACTGCAATTATACCCATTTCACAGACGAAGAAACGGAGGCATAGAAAGGAGACATTGTCCAAGGCCACACCAGGCAGTGTCTTTAGAGCATAGACCTTAAATCACTAAGCTGTCCCATGAAGGATCTCAATAGCCCCGTGTCTCAACTTTTGAGGTCAATTTTATTAAGTAGGTATTTAGGTAGCTCGTCAAAACCTACAGAGTGTCTGCTGGCCCTTGAAAGAGGCTATTTTCACCAAGGCCCTACTTTGTTCTTAGTACCATGAGACTCTGAGTTCCTCGTGTTGTTGTTTCTACAATCCCCAGGTTTCCAGCTGTTCAGTATGGTTAAGATATCCAGCCCACCTGTCTTGCAGATCTGCTACTACTCATAAAGTTCAGCTAAGATGACATAAATAAAAGACCTCTGAACAATGTGAAAAGTTATCTAAAATGGTAATTCTCCAGCCTGTCATTGCCATAAATTATTCTAAGATGTTGACAGTGTATTAGTTTTGTAAAATCATCCATATCAAAAATTAGATTTTCCAGGGATCCGGGTTATTTTATAAAGTGCCAACCCTGCAGATCTTCACAGAGCAAGGAAATCACTACCCTTACTTGCAAAGTAGAGTATTTATCATGTGTCAACATAATGGAAATTTCAGGAGCTTGAGAATCAGATGACCTGGGTGCTGGTCATTGCCCTGCCACTAACTGACCTTGAGTGAGTCTCTCCCTCTTCCCTTCCAGAAGACATAATGCTGCTTGAAAGTGTTGGGAGTCAGACTGCCAGTGTTCAATCTCAGCTCCATCCCTCTGCAAGAGGTGCTGACGTTGGGCAAGTCATGGCAACTGTTTTGGTCTCAGTTTCCCAATTATAAAAACGAGAATAAGAAACTTACTTTGCAATCATCCGAATAATAGACTGACAAATGGATAGAGGGGTGGATAGATAGAAATATGACAAAGCAAGTTAGTAAAATGTTAACTGTGGAGACTATGTGGTGAATAGATGAGAGTTCACCATAAAATTCTTTCAACTTTTCTTTTAATTTTTTTTTTATGATAAGATGTTGGGAAATGAAAAAGACGAGCTTGTTAGAAGAGCTGGATGAGATACAGAGCCTTCGTCATTGTTCACAATATATGCTTGGCCTATATTATCGTTACTATTTACTGTACTGATAAAAGAGAAGAAAGTTGATGGATCCCCTCAGCTTCAACGATGTGTGAATCGGAGTGGTGCTGGGTGAGCCAGAGCCATGACACGCATGAGCAGAAGGAGAAGCCAGGCCACATGGCCGAGAAACCAGATGGACAGAGAGGAGCCAGGATGCAGCCACAGACATCTCAGACCAAAAGGTATGCACAAATGGAAGCAGCAGGGCCCTGTGCAGGGAATGCCGAACACGGGGTGGGGGGGGGCTTGAAAATAAAAGCGGGTCATCTTTATTACATGCCAAATTAATGTGTTTCTCTATGAGACATCCCTTTGGTAGGAGAAAAGCACCGGATCTATAAAGTCAAACCTGCGATCAAATCTTGTCTCTGCCACACTGCTTGTGTGACACAGAAGACATTCATTCCCGCGTCCACCAGACCACTTGCACTGAGAATGTCTACCACTCCAACAGTGAGCCCCGTGGCAACGATGCTTCTGCTGTGCCCACTTGGCCATACATGACTGGGCCAAACAGATTCTCTCTGCTGAGAGTTAGAACCGAGAGACGCACTCTTGTGAAGGCGTCACGTTACTGGCAGAGCAATGGAGAAGGGACCGTGAACTCCTGGAGCTGAGCTCTCTGGCCATGTCCTGGTTCTCATTCTTCCTGGGGTCTAGTTCACTGAATACATGAGAAAAGCCTCATTATCCTTCCAATAATTTCCAGATCATGAATCCACAAAAATATATATTTACTAATCCAATTAGCCTAACTAGCCTAAGAGTTTTCTTCAAGTTTCCAGGCCTTGGTTTCTCCATCTGTAAATGAGAGAAACCCGTCTTCTCCCAGGGTTTTGATACACAAATCAAAGAAAGCCAGGTGTATACAATGCCACAGCACTTGGTAAATATTCAATAAACATTATATAAATAATGAGTTTCTGAGCTCCAGAACTGCTAAATCCTTCTGAGCTGGCACTTGGAGTCACGTTGTTCAGGTGGGGATGCAGAGTTGTGCAAAAAGAGGCAGAAGCCAAGTCAAGAAGAAGGAAGGGGTTGATGGAGCTTGAAGTCTGGTTTGAAAAGAAGCTTTGATCAAGATTTTAAAAATTTCATCAGTTGCACGTGAATGTTCTGACTTGAGTTTCTGTGGGGATTCTTCACGGGGCTAATGCTGATTTGAACAGAGAAAAAAAATGCAAAGCCGCAACAAGGAAACCAAAGCTGGATGGACAGATAAGAAACCGTCCATAATCTCAGAGGGACCGGTCAGAAGGTATCTGGCAGCAGGTAAGAGGTTTAAGGACTTTTTGTTTGGATTATCCTGTGAGTAATGAGGGATTTTGTCACTCTAACTGAAGAACCCGGGGGTGGTGTGAGGAGTCAGAAACACAAAAAGATCTGAGATCAGAATTAATCTGGCCTAGAAGTACCATAGCTCAGAAAAAGCAAAGGCTTTTCTGAAATTCAGAATGAGAAGTAAAGCTTAGAGGCTTCAAGGCAGATGTGAATTAGTCTGAGCAGTGACTGTTCTTTCAATCTTTGCTCTATCCATTGGTTCTCATAAATCCAAATGTTTAGCTACCTTCAAAATATTTTTTTTTATTTAAACATTTCAGGTGGATGAGTTGTAAGCTTTATTCAGTTATCTCAGTCTTAATCCTGTGGTCCTCGGACTGTGGGGCGTGGACCAGTAGTATCAGCATCACCTGGGATTATAGTCAGAAATACAAATGCTCAGACCCCAAACCAGAAGTGCTGGACCAGAAGCTCGGGAGATGGCGACCAGCCATCTGTGTTTCGGAGATGATTCTGGAGCTCACCAAAGTTTGAGAGCCGCTGTCTTAACCAATCTCTGAAGCTTATAAAACCAAGGCTCTACAATTTATTCGCTGGCACCCAACCTGTGCCTTTGTTGATATAGGGTCTTAGAAGAAGCAGTAAGCCTTCTTAGGGCTTGCTTTGGATTGCTAAGCTGACTAGTAGTGGTAAGGTTGTCATTCTCACCCTGTCAATGAGTCTATGTGACAGCCACTTACATTGCACTTAATGCCCCTCTATCCCAATGCGTACCACCTTCTACTGCCTCAGCAGCATGAAAACAGCATGCAGCACAGAAGAATGAAAGAACAGGCAGAGAAGAAGGGAGGAGGGAGTTGATAAAAATATGGCAACTTCAGTTTTGGTGACTAAAGAGATATCTAAAGTTTCCATGACGGCGAGGACTTACTGGAAAATGAAATGCCTCATCCATTGTTTGCTCCTTTTCTCCATCCTTCCTTTCCCCCTAGCCCCCCTGCCTCCAATGTACCCAACCCTGCCACCATCCCTCTTCCCCTGCTTACACCTGGGAGCTACTTCTGAATAACCTGACTGACAGAGAGGAGAAGACAAAGGGAGAAATCACATTATTTCAAATGAACACAACTGCCAACTTCAGTTTCCAGCCTTCCTAGAAGCAGACTCGGTTCTACAACTGAACTAGGAGCTGTTTAAATTCATTTCCACTCTACAATGTCAAGATCCCATTCATGGAAGAGAGTTTAGTGTGGGAGCTCAGAACAGTCTCTGGAGTCAGACCCAGCTCCACCAATTCACAGCACAGAGAACTCGGAACACGTTATCCCACCTCCCTAAGTTTGAGTCACCTCATCTCTGCCAAGGGGGGGAATAAAAGTATCTCTCTCACGGGACTCTTAATGAAGATTAAATGAGATCATCCACATAAAGCATTTAGAACTGTGCCTGACACAAAATAAGGGCTGGATTAATGTGAGCTATTAGGATTATTATGATAATGTCTCCAAATGCTTCTCAGCCTTCAGCAACATCTTGAGCATTTCCAGGCATAGCAACAGGCAGTGAGAAACCAGGAAGGATAAAGGTGAATGTGTGAGGGTGGTCAAGTTGGAAGGGGGTAGAAAAGCAGCTAGCAATTCACAAGTTCAACTACTTATTAAATAACTTTGTCAGGAGGTATTTGTGTACAAGGCCGCAAGACTTGTGTTTGAATCACAACAGTGGTTCTCAACAGGGATTGGGGGTGGGAAAGGATTTTCTTCCCCAAAGACATATTTTGGTCCTCACAACTGGTGGTTGCTACAGGCATTTAATGGGTGCCAGAGATGCTGCTAACCAGCCAATGAAGCATAGGACAGTCCCTCACAACAAAAAAATTATCTAGCCCAAGATGTCAGTAGTACAAGGATTTGAGAAACCCTGAATGACAAGGTTGCGTGAAATTATCTTAATAAGACTTAACACACTTTTTCAATTTTCAAAAAGGTAATGGCATGGAAGATTCTGGCACCTGACGGGGGGTGAGAATAGGTGACCTCTAAGACTCCCCCAAGCCAAGGCTTAATGTGGGCAGTTAACCCTCAACCACAAATTTAAGTCAGTAGTGTCTTTCCACTCCCTTGCCCCTTCGCCTGATTCCTTTCCCTAAAGACACACTGAACTTTTTAAAAAGATGGCTAGGTATTGGAAGACAACCGTTAAGTCATTAGGGGAAATGTTTCTCACTGCAAGAACACCAATGACAATCAGAGACTTGTAAAGCTGGAAGAAACCTTAGAAATCGATCTAGCAACGAGATTCCAGTTGAAATCTTCCATCACATTTCACAGATGAAGAAACTGAAATTTAGAAAGGCCAAGAGACCCCATCTAGGTCACAGAATGCTACCACCCTCAGAAGGTCCAGATCCTTCCAAAGAACTTACTTAACCTATTAGTCAGACAGCAATAATATCAAGGGTCTCCTCAGTGTTTGTGCTTGGCATTTTTTCACTGATCACAGTCTTCAGCTGTTCCTATCTCTGGAAATCCCTGAATGTGGGGTTCACCTGATAAGGTGGTGGCAGTGGGAATAAAAAACAACATTAGACTGAAGAAGTACTGAGGGAAAAAGGATAAGCCCTGCCCACTAATTGGAGTGCGGCTGCCACTGATGAAAAGGACATATAACGAGGTGACTTCAGTTCCCAGCCAGAGTGACCTGGGGGACAGCGGGCAGTTCAATGACAGAGGGTGGGGGAGGGTCAGGAGGTGGGGAGCAGGTGGCTTCTGCTGGGTTCCAAGTGCTGTCCTTTCATTGGAGAACTTGGGGAAGGGTATGAGGGATGAGCAGTGTCCGGAAGGCCCAGGAGAAGATGAGTGGAAGGAAATACAATCTGTTTGTTGGTTGTGAAGCCACTGTGGCTCTAGAAGGACCAGCTTTAGGAATAACCTCCAGATAACTCAGAGGAACCAAGAGCCCCACCGTCCTCTGAGCCCTCAGTGGTTCACGTGCTCTGAAGCGAACACTCCCGAATCTCCCCTGAGCTCAGAAGCACTCCAGTTCCCCTGGAGCTCAAATGGCAACTGCTCCACTGTGCAATAATTATGCTCCCGATACTTCCCACGGAGGGAGGCGAGGAGCAATGCAAACACAAGAGAATTTAGGGTAAGAGTGGATGGGAAAAATATATTAAAAAATAGGTTTAAACAATGACTTGAGAATGCTGAACGCTCCCTTTACTTGTTACTAATTTTCTCCACCTCATCATTTCCTGGGTGAAAGCTGCTCCTCAGAACTGAGCGAGTCTCATCCCCCGTCCTGGCTTTTTCCTCCGTTCTAGGGCACAGCATCCATCACAGTGTCCTTTCCCTTCACCACCTGTGCTCACCAGCAGCAACAGCAGCTTCTCCCCCCCCCCACGACGCCGAAGTTCCACACAGGGACCCGGGCAGACACTGGGGGGCCCTCCCAGGGAGCCCATCTCCGCAATATCTAGGCAAGAAGGCCAAGCGCGCCTCAGTGTCCTTCCATCAAACCCACCTAAGAAACATTTTCTTGTTCATTTTAACGGACCAACTGGGAAAGCAAGCCAACATTTTCTTCTAACCTTGCACTCTAGGAAGAAGGGCTGGTGGCCATGGCCTGTCCACCTCTGCTGGCCACCACCTCTCTGTCCCCACAGCCACTTCTTCCAAAGGCAACGAACAGCACAGTGACACACGCAGCGGGGCACGCTGAGGGGAGGGCGCCTGAACCTGGGATCGGGCTTCTGCGAAAGACAACTGCAGGAAGAGACCGGCAGTGCCCGTGACAGCCTCATGCAGTGCAGCGTGCCCACACACGCGCGGTCACTCACACGCACAGCCAGGTGTACACTCANCAGCACAGTGACACACGCAGCGGGGCACGCTGAGGGGAGGGCGCCTGAACCTGGGATCGGGCTTCTGCGAAAGACAACTGCAGGAAGAGACCGGCAGTGCCCGTGACAGCCTCATGCAGTGCAGCGTGCCCACACACGCGCGGTCACTCACACGCACAGCCAGGTGTACACTACGAACGTTCATGGCTTGTCACATACACACACACACAGTGAGCGCGAGTTACACTCTCTCGGCCACACACCCACGACCATGCTTGCCGTCCGCACACACGGATCCAGTTACACACGGTAATGGATGCACTGCCCACGTTACGTCTCCCTCGCTATCTCTCTCTCAACCCCTCTCACGCGCGCGCACACACACACACCCGTACAGTCCGTGGACAAACAGGCAGTTTCANGGCTGCCCCGGGCCCATGCCGGCTCCTGGGTGACCTTGGGCAACTTGGTTAACCTCTCTGAGTGCCCCTTTCCCCCCTGGGAAGATAGTAAGTATAAAAGCTGAAGGCGCTCGTGGTGCCAGTGCCAGGGGAAATCCTACCCTGTATAGCTTACTTCCTTCCTTCTCATGCCTCTGACTCTGCCCAGGGCCGGGTTAGTTTGGAAGCAGGGTTCAGAGTGAGCTCTCTAGTCCGCGAGATAGAGGGCTCCCAAGTTTTCCAGAGGCAACGTTTCCTTGGCCTGAAATCTTCCTGAGGGATCCTGCCAATATGTGTTAGTCCACTCTTGGCTTCCCTGATCTGGAGGCACCCTGTTCCCAGCTCCTTCTACTGGTGACCTTGAGCACCTGATCAGAACGCGGCCAAGCCTCTGTGCTTCCGTCTGTAAAATGGGAATGAAAGGTACAAGCTGTGTTGAGACTTACCGGAGTTCCTGCCTGCGTGCCACTTAGTGCGTTGTCATTATCTGTGAGGAACTGTGGTAGAATGCAACACATTTTTCCTCAACATATCTGATAAAGGCCTCAAATCCCAGGGGCGAAACAATTCCAGAATTGAACAAGTCATGCTGGGAAGACGAAAATAGGGTCTGCCTTTGTGGAGACAGGTGAGAGGGCCTCCCAGGGGGCCCACTTCACCCCCACAAGGACCACTGAGGCTGCCTGGAAGCCTGACAAAACAGAGAAGCTGTGACAGTAATTAACCTCTGAAAGCAAATAAATCTTCCAAGACTCTCTTAAAAATTATTAACTCACAATTGTGAGCACACCCCGAGTGAACTGGAAATTTAAATTAACCAATTCATGCCAGAAACTTGAACTGGTTCCTTTGTCAGCTTATCTCTCTGTTGCTATTCCTTTCATTTTGCCTTTCTTTTGCCAGGCCCTGTCTATCTTCTTCACAGTCTATATTTCTTCCCCATCTTAACTCCATACACGTTTTCTGTCTCCTTTCTCCATTTTTCCTTGTCAGTCTGTACATCTCTTCTTTACCTTCTTTGTGCCCTGTCTCTGTCTCAACACCTCTCGCTCCCAGTCCTTCCCACCCAATACTTCTGTCCCTCACATGGATAGGTCTTGCATCTTTACTCATCTTATGTCCCCCATCTGCAATCGAATAGTGGAAAAGCTGTTAAGTTATTTCTCTAATGATAATAAGATCCGAACTTAAATTTATCACTATGCCACTGCCCTAAACCAAATACTCTTGATAGATGACACCATTATTCTCACACTCATGGGAGCGCACAGCCTGAGTCATCTTGAACAACTGTACCTCTGTTCCTTTTCTCCCCACTCTCCACTCAGCCACTGCCTGTTCCCAGAGAGTCTATCCCCACGCTGCCACAGGCATCTGTCCTTTCCTTTCTATTCCCACTGGACTGAATCATATTTTTTCTGGAATCCTAAAAAGGGCTTTCTACCTGGTCTCTGCCCTCCGGCCCATCGTTCTTCCTGATATCAGCCGGCGTGCTTTTCTTCAGGCAGATCCCAGTGGTGTCACTCCTGAGCACTAAAACCTAATGCCCATGCAAGGCAGAAAGCGGCTTCGCAAAGATAACCACGTCCTAATCCCCAGAACCTGTGCATATGTTACCTCACAGGGCAAAAGGGACTTTGCAGGTGTGATTCAGTTACAGGCCTTGAGATGGGAGATTATCCCTGATTGTGCAGGTGGGTCCTTAAAGTGACTGTAAAAGTAGAAGTGAGAGGCACAAGAGGAGGTCCGAGGGATGTGCTGAAAAGGACTTGACCAGCTGTTACCAGCCTTGAAGATAGAAGAAAGCATCCCAAGACAGGGAATGCAGATGGCCTCTAGATGCTGGGGAAGGCAAGGAAATAGAGGCTCCCCTAAAGTCTCCAGAAAGGAAGGCAGCCCACAGACACCTTGAGTTTAGTACAATGAGATTCAGCTGGAGAGGTATACGATGACAATAAATTTGTGTTGTTTTAATCCACTAAGTAACGTGTTGCATTAGCAACAGCTAACTAACCTCAGTGTATCTCTTTTATTTATGAAAGTACACGCCAATGCCTTATTTTGCTATTAGCAGCAATCCTATTTTCAGCCACCTTGCTCTACCCAAAACCTTGGGTTTCAAGGGGTCTGTCCACTCCCTCTACGCCTTCTTTTCTTCCATCATCTGTACTGGTGCCTGATGTCCTCTCCAGAGTGTCCTCCTCCAGACATTGCCAGCCCTAACACTTTTCAGTGCGCATGGGTCCCTTGGAGCTGCTCCTGATCTCTCCCTTCTTTGATTCTCCAGAACTTCGTATTTGTCCAGGTAGATCCCATTTCAAATGGTGCTTTCTAATAGGAAAGAAGGGAACAAGACTGAGGATAGGACTCCAAATGCCCAAGTTGAGACTGCTCCTGGCTCTCTGCTCCCACAACCCTGTGTTCATCTCTCTACTGTAACAGTTACCACCACACCGTGCTGTTTGCAAGTTATTTGTGGATTTGCATGGCACACTGGATGGTGAGTGCCTCCAAGATGGAGACCGGGTCTTACCTCCCTTTCTGTGTCCCAGCCCCTAGCACCATGCCAGGTACACAGTAGGGACCCGGTAACTGCTTTGAATGGGAGGATGAAGAAAGCAAGTACAGTGTCTGATTGTGTTGAGCAGACAGGCTATTAATAACTATTTCTTGCACCATCTGTCTCTGTTTAGTTGGGGTGATCAATAGAAACACCTCAGTTAATGCAATGTGGTTTTGAATAGGGTGCACACAAGCACAGCTTGAACCATAGACTTTTCTTTCCTTTATTTTATGTTTGTTTGTTTCTGTTTTTGTTTTGTTTTTCCTGAAAAAGAGTCCCACAATAAAAGGGCTATTCTATTTTTTTTATCAGCCCTATTTAAAAACCGCTATTATCTCGAGTAAAATCATTATAAACACGCAAACTCTTTGGCCCAACAATTCTACTTCTTAAAATGTGTCCTAAGGGTAGTAAGTCTACGTACACAAAGATTTACCTAAGAGGACGCTCACTGCAGCAGGATCGTTACTAAGAGTAAATAATAGGAAATAGCCCAAATGTATAACAATAGGGGGTTAGCTAAATATATTATCTTTACCAGGAGATACCATTCAGGTATTAGACATGATTTTGTCAATTGGTATTTATTATATAGAAAGATTTGTCTGAGTATTTTTATGTTCTTTATTATGCTTATCTGTATTTGCTAACTACCATACAAAAAGCATATATTTAGAAGTTAGGTTCAATAATTTTTAAAACTAGCTTTGCCTCCAAAAGTAAAGTTATATAAAACTTCAGGATTTTTCCAAGATCCAAGAAAACTTATCTACAGATGAGCTTCCAGTTCTCTGAATACGATAAAAGAAAAGCCACAAAAGGCTTGAAATACAGCCTGGGCCTGTATTCATTCTAGTAATCCATTCATTCTAGGAATATGTATTGTACCACCTCAATTAAGGCCTTTGATAGCAAGCAACAGAAAAGGACTTTAGCTAACTTAAGCTAAAGGGAAATTATTGGAATACTATTTAAAGGCCCACAGAACCCCCAAGATGCTAGGAGCCAGGCTTGGAGAGGCAGTTACCCAGAAAGCTCCAGAAAACCGGAAAGCAGAAAGTGTAGCAACTGCGTCACAGAGAAACTCCATCAGGATGGTGCACCATCCCTCTGGACACAAGGCACAGCCTCCACCAGTCTCCATCCTTGGGCTGCTCACTCAAGGTCAGAGTCATGGCATATACTCCAGACTGGCCGAGCCTAGCTTTGTGTCTCCTTTTCCACCCATTCTGAATCAGAGGTGAAGGAGGGAAAGCATCAGGTCCCTCCATCAAGACTACTTGGTATGGGGGCGATTTTATTTCCCCAGTAAATTTGGGGTGCTGTTAGGAAGGTTAAAAGGGAAGCTGGTGGCGTGAAAATAATAAATGGCCACTACAAGCCCTTGCAATGTGCCAGGTATTGGGCTGTTCCAGCATCCGGGCCCGATTTCTCTGCCAGGAACCCCCCAGTATGAATAGCTAGGAGGAGCTATCAGGACCAAGACACAAGTCAGAGGAGATGAAGTCCTCGACTCTATTATGACATTTATAAACTTGAAACATGTTAAGGTTTTCTTTGGCTAATTTCTTGCAGTTTGCAGAAATAAATATGACTATTTTTCTCTCGGTTGTCTTCACTTTGCTTGTGTGGTACAAGTGTCCTATGATATACTTACTGCCCAGCAGCCTGCCATGGAGTGAAACCTTACCAGCACCACACTACGGGGCTTATCTTCAAAGTCTCAAAGCTTGTTTTCAGTTTCTTTCACTTTGGGTCTCTTCGCTATAGAATGAAGCTATGTGTATGTGTGTGTGAGAGAGACAGAAAGTAGACAGAGAAATCTTTGTTCAGAGGAGGTGGAAATTAAATTCCAAATCCAAATTGCTGAAATAAATCAGTGCTCCCCTTTGCACTCACAAACTTGAAGCCTGCATACCTTCCATCCACTTAATTGCTGCTAAAAATTTAAACAGTTGAGCGAAGAGTTTTAACACAGCTGCAAATCACGGAACCCAAACTGTGGCTACCTTTCCTATAATGAAGCCAGGGCGGCTAGCTTCATTTTAACCAACTGCTCAGAATATGTGAGACTCTAGCACAAGCCACTGTGGAATCCACAGGCACACGGGACATTCACAGGAGTCCTCAGTTTACCTTATAGACACCCGCTCTGTGTTGGGGAAGCAACTTCGAACAAAACTTCCTCTAACTGAAGTTCTGAATGGAGAAACCTCCGCAATTTGTTGTTTGCAAGAGTTGAATCCCCCCGAGGGGGCCATGTTTATTCTTCTTATGCACCATGTCCCCAAGCTCATGATTATCTCCCACTCCCCAAACCCAGCTCAGACCTGATGAGTGGCCCCGTGGCTCAGCTCCTGTCATCCTGGTCCCTGCCTCCTCTCCCACCCCAGCTCAGGGCACTCTCCTCCCCTGCTGTGCTCTGGGCACATGGCGCTTCACCCTTCTACTCACAGACAGCCCTCTCCGGCCCGTGGCACCTGCACTTACTGTTTCGGAGACCTGCGCTATTTCTCCTCTGGTTCAGCCTAACTATCTTTTACAGAGTGCTTTCCTCTTGCCCACTTATCCCCATCCTGTGATTTTCTGCCCCAGCACTGCTTATACAGCTTACCGCCCTTATCTCCCTCTGTAACTGAGTCACTGATGTTTGTTTGTTTTTTTTACCTGCTTACTTTCTGCCTCCCCAGTAAAACATAAGCTGCTTGAGGCAAGACTCTGCACTTGAGAAAGAACCTGACGTAGAGTGGACACTCCCTTGGTAAGGGCCGAACAAATGGAAGGACGACCCAGACAATTGGATTGGCATTCCGAGCTTCCATGCTTTCCAAGGGCATCTATATCTCGGGAAGTACATAGTTCTATCATTCACAGGAATTAAAGCTATGCAGAGCATCCAAGTCATAAGCTATATGACGCTGGACAAGCTACTTTTTCTTCATAGACTTCAGCTCAAAAATGGGCATAACCATGATACCTACCTCATAGGATTGCTGTAAAGACTGGTGGAGATAATACATGTGCCAGGCCACATAGCAGGTGTGCAAAACTGACTCAATAATGAGCTATTATTATCACTTTTCACTCATAAAAAAAAAGGAATGGGTTAGACAGTCCCCCAGGTTTGATCTTTTAGCATGGCACTGTCCAGTGGAAATATCCAAGTCATACACATAATTTTAAATTTCCTAGTGCCATATTTTAAAAATTAAAAACAGGTGAAATTCATTTTAATTATGTGTTTTATTTAATTATTGCTTACAAAATATTATCAATTGCATCATGTAATCAATATAAAGATCATCCATGAGTTAGTTTGCCCTCTCGTACTAAGTCTTTGAAGCTGAAGTGTTTTATTCACAGTACATCTCAGTTCCGACTAGCGGCATCTCATGTACTCGAGGTGGTTATTGGCCGCCATATTGAACATAGTTCTAGAGTAACAGTGAGTTTAGTTTTAAACTTAATTTACTTTGGCTGAAAGCTGTCTAAAAAGCAATGTTTCCAAAGCACTTCAAAGTGAAGCATTGAGACCTTGGGTGAGAAATTGGAAATGGAAATGAAAGAGTTACTTGCATCATTAACACCAGGAGCATGGATGGCCACCATCAAGCCTGCAATCTTTCCTAGGGGACCCTCCCTTGGGTGAAGCCAGAATGTCCACAAAGGAGTTGCAGGAAAATATAATCCCTTGAATTAAGGATCGCTAACACTATGTGGATTTCTCCATGGGCTTATGAGAGAGCAAGAGAAATTAGATTATGCTTAGGATCCTGATTAAAGCCCGGTGACTTCAGAGTGCATGTTGTTTTATTGATCATAACAATAATTAAAAGTGAATGGACAAGCAGAGTTGTAATAATGACGAAATGTATGTAAAGATAGTTTCATGTTTGTACTTGAGCCAGAAAGACACAACAATGAATTGTAAACCAAAAGAACCAAACATGGTGTGTGTGTCTGTGTGTGTGTGTGTNTCTATGTGTGTGTGTGTGTGTGTGTGTGTGCCTGTGTGTGTGTGTCTGCGTGTGTGTGTCTGTGTGTGTGTCTGTGTCTGTGCCTGTGTGTCTGTGTGTGTGTTTGTGTGTGTGTGTCTGTGTGTGTGTGAGTCTGTGTCTGTGCCTGTGTGTGTGTGTCTGTGTGTGTGTCTGTGTCTGTGCCTGTGTGTGTCTGTGTGTGTGTGCCTGTGTGTGTGTGTCTGTGTGTGTGTCTGTGTGTGTCTGTGTCTGTGCCTGTGTGTGTCTGTGTGTGTGTGTGTCTGTGTGTGTGTGTCTGTGTGTGTGTGTCTGTGTGTGTGTGTGTCTGTGTCTGTGCCTGTGTGTGTGTGTCTNTGTGTGTGTGTGTGTGTGTCTGTGTGTGTGTGTCTGTGTGTGTGTGTGTCTGTGTCTGTGCCTGTGTGTGTCTGTGTCTGTGCCTGTGTGTGTCTGTGTGTGTGTGCCTGTGTGTGTGTGCCTGTGTGTGTCTCTGTGTGTGTGTGTCTGTGCCTGTGTGTGTCTGTGTGTGTGCTTGTGTGTGTGTGTGTCTGTGTGTGTGTGTCTGTGTGTGTGTGTGTGTCTGTGTCTGTGTCTGTGCCTCTGTGTGTCTGTGTCTGACCAGCGGGGCCGTGAGAACTGCTAAGGGAGGATTGACTTAACTATTGATCCAAGAATCCAAAAAGATTCTGAGCAGACACATGNGTGTGTGTGTCTGTGTGTGTGTGTCTGTGTGTGTCTGTGTGTGTGTGCCTGTGTGTGTGTGTCTGTGTCTGTGCCTCTGTGTGTCTGTGTCTGACCAGCGGGGCTGTGAGAACTGCTAAGGGAGGATTGACTTAACTATTGATCCAAGAATCCAAAAAGATTCTGAGCAGACACATGCTAGAGAAAGGGAGAAACAGCAGATGGAATTGCAGGGCAGGAATTATTAAAATATTAAAACTGTCCCCTGTGGCACTTCAGTTGATCTACCCCAGCCAGCCTGTCTAATGAGCCTTGTCAAAGCCCATAGAATGAGTCCACTGAAATTAAATCCTTTTCAGGGCTCTACACACAGTGGAAACTGCCTCTTCTTTTTGTAGCCATCTACCACATCTGGGCAATGAGAATGAGGCTTTGAAATGATTCCACATTTGAACCAATTTATTTAGTCTTTGGACAAGCAAAAGGGAAAGATGAAGAGCTCAGACGTTAATTAGACCATACCTGAGCTTTGATGCTGGCTCTACCATCTGACCTGGAAACAAACCCCTCCAAACCTTTGCCTGCCTGTGAAATGAAAACATCGAGGTACCTCGTTCACAGTAGCGTTGC
Organism: Ailuropoda melanoleuca; assembly: GCF_002007445.2. Lineage (NCBI taxonomy): Eukaryota > Metazoa > Chordata > Mammalia > Carnivora > Ursidae > Ailuropoda > Ailuropoda melanoleuca. The sequence continues at coordinate 107,318,653 of NC_048220.1, read as the reverse complement.
CGGCTTGAGTGAGCGGAGACATGGAAACCTCCAGCCTTGCTGCCAGGCATCGTGTTATTATCGTTTGTTCTTAGCTCTCTCCCCACGGATGTTACTTCGCTAAAGGCAAGTTTTTAATTTGGCAAATCATAACCAAATTAAGCATTTGGATGATTCTATACATTTTGCTCCATATTATGCATTTAATTATTTTGGGTAGTTGGGGGAAAGAATTAATAAAAATGCCAACAAGGAAAGAAATTTTTAAAAATGTTGTTACCATTTTCAAACATAAAAATAGAAAAGAAAAAACATGTTCTGGCTGCCTGAGGAGAATCTTTAAGGCAGCATTGTGATGTCACTGAGACATGATAGAAGCTTCCGGGGACAGAAATTCAGGGGAAGGAGATTAAGTTTTGAGCCTCATTCAAGGGAGTTTAGCTATTAAAATATGAACATCTGGCCTCACCTATCAGGTGGTTCCTGGCCCTGAGAAGCTCCTCTAGGCTTCCCTTATGTGCCTCAGTTTTCTCATTGTGCCGAGATCCCCGATTTCCTTCTCACATTTAGGATTCTGTGTCTGTAGAAGAATTGAGTTTTGCAGGTCCTATTAATGAGCCTCTGACAAAATGAAAATAATTAGCTTTTGAGTATCCTCCCCCTGGAAGGGAGATCAGCGCTATCTTGGGACAACAGGGTGCAGGATCAAGAGGAAATGACGTGGGTGACGATAACAAAAAGGACACAAGGATATCAGGAGAGAGGGCAGTGAGCACCTGCAGTCTGAGAAGTGACAAGGAGCAAGAAAAGAGGGAGCTTGAAGGTCCCTAGGGACTGCGTTTCTCATTCATGTTGTTGAGACATATCTGCAAAAGATTTGGTTTATTTTTAAATGGTGGTAGATGGCTGGTGGAGTTCTGATGAAACACCAGTCCTACACCAACCAGGTGGGCAGCGGCATTCTCATCATTCCTCCTATTGGGTACGGAGAGTCTAACCATCACATGGTCAGGCTTACTCCTTTTCAGACTCATACACCTGTCCCAACTCCATACATAGTCTAAGGTACTCTCTCTTATGAGATTACTGAATATATTGTAAAGGTGGCAATTTGACCCCTTCTGTCCGGGAAAACTGAAGACCACAAATGGTGAGGAGTTGCCTTTTCTAATCTAGTTTAGGATCGTCTTTACCTAGACCCATGTCCATTCTTTGCTCATGGATATAAGCGACGGGCAGACTGTATTTTTCACTTTTCTGAGGTTTTAATTTCTCATTTCTTCCTTGTGTGTTCCGATCATTCTTAATACATTTGATTCGAAATAGGAAAATAATTGGCAATTGATGGGAGATTTCTTCCCACTCTTTCCTCTTGTCCCTTTTTGGGCTAACTCCAGGACAGTTTTCAAACACAATTTAGACATTGTCTTTCCTGAAGCTTCCTTGCCCTCTCTCTCTTTAGATACATAACACCTTCCACAAAGGCTGTCACATCACATTATGCTGTATTCAAAAGACTCATTTAGCGGCCCCCTCTCCTACCTGGTAAGCACTAGATCCCATTCACCTCTTTTCCTCAATGCCTAGCATGGCCTCTGGGACTGAGCAAGTGTTTTCTGTCCTCAACCACCTGACAAACAGCGAATTTTGAAGCAGCTCTTAAAAAACTCCCTCATGGGGGCGCCTGAGTGGCTCAGTTGTTAAGCGTCTGCCTTCAACTCAGGGCCTGATCCCAGGGTCCTGGAATCGAGCCCCACATCAGGCTCCCCCTCTGGGAGCCTGCTTCTTCCTCTCCCACTCCCCCTGCTTGTGTTCCCTCTCTCACTGGCTGTCTTTCTCTCTGTCAAATAAATAAATAAACTCTTTAAAAAAAAAAAAAGTCCCTCATGGTCCATTTTCCTTTGCCGAAGCCCAAAGGGGTGGGGAAAGTAGGGAAGTCCCTCTCTAGGTTCCCATGGAAACTGAAATAAATATGGCAACAATTAGAGGAGAAATGAATATACTAAAAATATCATTTACAAAGTAAAAGAATGTCACTTCCTCAAGTATTCACATTATACCTGCTGCCCTTTCTTTGCTTTAGGTGAATGTGTAAAACAGTTTATAAAATGATGGTTCTTTGTTACTTACAAAGCTTACTTTCTCTATCCTAATAACACAATTCACGTGTGTATCGTTACCGGCTGAATGTTTATGGCCCCCTGAAATTGTCACCCCCGATGTGGTGGTGCCAGGAGATGGGGCCTGTGCGAGGTCGTTAGGTCGTGAGGTTGAAGCCATCGTGAAGGGGATTTGTGCCCTTATAAGAACAGACATGAGAAAGAGGCCCTTTCTCTCAGCCACGTGAGGATCAATGAGAGGATGGTAGCCGGCGAACTAGGAAGAGGACCCTCAGCAGATCCCAGGTCTGCCAGCACCTTGACCTTGGACTCCCCAGCCTCCAGAACCATGAGAAACAGATGTTTGTGGTTTAAGCCCTCTGGTCTCTAGTATTCTGTAACAGCGGCAGACAGACATGGATTCATGTCCCTCCACGGTCTGGATCTGTCTATGACCCTCTCCCTTTTACTCATTCAGTCATTTTTTTGCTGAGCGCCAACCACAATGCACCGGACAGCCGTGACCAAGAGACCCGGAGGAGTCCCTCGCTCGGGGAGTTCACAGTCTAGCAGGAGAAACAGCCGACTTAACAGGAGAGCAGAAGAACAGATACCAACTGCACAGGTGGCATGCAGGCAGGAGCAAGGTGCTCTGATGGAGAGCAGCGGAGGGACGGAGGGACGGGCGGGACGGGCGGGGACAAAGAGCCTCAGGCAGAGAGAGTCGGGAGTTTGAGGGACTGAGAGAAGGCTCGCATGGCTGGAGCAGAGTTGAACAGGAGGCAACGGACTCCGGGAAGTGGAGAGGAGTTTCGGTTTGGTTGGAAGTGCCGCGGGAGGTCTCGGGAGCATCAGAAGCAGGGCATGCTGGTGATACATTTCAGTGAGTGAGCGCTGTGCTTGCTGCCTATGGAACAGCTTTGACAGCGTGAGGAACAAACGGTGGAAGCCAGCCATGAGGTTGTCAAGAAGGTCAGCAAGAAATGGTAGTGCTTCAGCCAAGGATGATAGTAGTGAGACAGAGAGATGACCATGTGCTGACGAATATTTGCAAGTAGGCATGTCAGGAATTCTTGTGTCATTTCTCTCTGCAAAACCTTTTTTTAAAAATTTTTATTTATTTATTTGCGAGCAAGAGAGCATGAGCAGGGGGAGAGACTGAGGGAGAGGGAGAAACAGACTCCCTGCTGAGCAGGGATCCTGATGAGGGGCTCCATGTGGGGTGGGACTCATCGCAGGGCTTGATCGACCCCAAGATCATGACGTGAGCCAAAGGCAGATGCTTAGTGGACTGAGCCACCCAGGTGCCCAAAATATTTGATGGCTCTTCTCATCAATCAGAGTGTTAGCCAAATGTCTCGTAGAACGGGCCCCTTCCTTCACAGCTCTGCTCTCATCTCCTACTCATCCACTCTCTTCCAACCACACCGACCTCTTTGCTGTTCCTGGAAAATACAAGCCATGCTCTTAGCTCTTCTGTTCCTTCTGCCTGAAATAATTTTCCGCAGGATGTTTGGACGTCCTCACAGTTCACCCCCTCAACTCTTCCCATCTTTGCTCAATTATATCTCAACAAAGACCTCCATGACCATATTCTTTAACATCCCATGGCCCTCACACCTCCAGCAGTCCTTATAACCCTTCTTGCCTTATCGTTCTTCTTGACCCTTTCCACCTTCTGTCATGTTGTGTCATTTCGTTTTTTATTTTGCTCGTTATCTGACTCCTACCCTAGAATGGTGGGGAGCTCCCATGAGATTCCCCATAGTATGGAGCAGAGTCTGGTACATAGGCAGAGTTCAATAAATTTCGTTTTGTGGGGGGTCAGGGGAGGAATCAAGGATGGACAGCTGTGAACAATTAGGTTCTGCTTTTTAATGGGGTAGAAAAAACTGAGAGGGAAATTGTTTTGATTCTGTGATAGAATTAAAACAAGCTCAAGTCCATTTTATTCTCTGATTAAGTCAGTGTTTAGAATAAGACGGGATTGAACTTGTTTTTTTGGTTTTTTGGTTTTTTTGAGAAGATGAGAAATAGTGATCTTAAGGAAACTGTGGAAGACCTGGCAGAACGGTTAAAGAGAGTGCTGGTTGCTCCCTCTATCTCCCTCTCTCCCTTCCCCCCTCCATCCCTGCACCACCTGCTCCCTTCCTGCACACTTCCCTCCTCACCCTGAAGCAGGCTCCACCGCTCTCCTCTCCTCTCCCTGGTGAGCCCAACCTCCTATCTCTTCCCCTTTATTGTCTCTAGCACTTCCTGCATTTGCTTAGACTTGTCACTTCCAGCCACTCATAATCTGGCTTCTGAGTCCCCTGCAAACAAAACCCGTGACTTTATCATTAGAATAAAATCCTTCTATTAATTTTCCTGAACTCACCCTTCCAAGCTACTCCCACATTTATAATGTTGTAAACCATCCCCTGGGCTAATAAATCTAGACCAAACACACATCCCTTTCTACCTACTTGCTCAGGTCTTTCCCTCTTTCATAGGGCCCACCTCGTTCCTCTCCATTAGTTTTTATAATGAACCATGGGCTTTAAGCTGCAGTGACACGGAACAGCTAGTGGCTTTCTTATGGACCAGAAAGACTGCTTAGAAAACCTTTGGTGAATAAAAAAAACACCAGTATTTCCTTGCAGAGCCATGCACTCATAAAAATGCATCCTTAATTGCTCCCTTAACACTTTCATCCTGGTGCTAACCACCCCGCTCCTTGCTGGCCTGTTGGAAGAGAACTCTTTTAATTTTCTGTTTGAATGACGTACTGTTGCAGAGAGGATTAAATGGGGTAATGCGTGCAAAGCAATTAGGACAGTGCCTGGCATCTAACAGATGCTCAATAAATGTTAATTCTTCTGAACTATCAAAGCCCTTTCCCTCTCCTCTGCCTGTTGTCAGATTGGGGCTTATCGAAGAGGAGTCCCCCCAAAGGATCCTCAAAACCAGGGGGAAGCTTCCCTTTGCTGAAAGAATTCATACCATAGGGCCTGTTAATCTTCATGTGTTTTCAGCCAGACACCTGACAAAGGGTTGAACTTGGTTTTCTTTGAAACATTGAAAAATTAAGTTTAATAAAACCGGATGGTTATTAAACTAAAAACCATGGATCTTAGTGTTCGTTGGAGCTTTTCAACTCTAGACAGGCAGTGATGGGAAGAAAGTGAGAATGTAAGCCTGAAGAAGCCTTAAATATCATTACCCAGTTTGTCATTTTCTTTTTCTTATCGGAGATTAAGGTCCAGATGGAGAGAAGTAATTTGTGTAAGACCATGTAGTGAGATTGTGGCTGAGCCAAGATGAAACCAAGGTTTCTGACCTGCAGTCCAGTGCCCTTCAGAGTTTCTTCCTTCACCAGCAGGGCTTCCTCATGCAGAGCTGGAGTCAGATCTCATTCCACAAGGGGACAGAGAAAGGGGAGCCTCAGGCTGTGGGGGAGTCCAAGACACTGACATTCCCGTCACTCATCCTAACCTCTCAGGCACAGCGAATGGCCAAAAACCAGTGGAAACTTCCTTGTTGGTCACAGGCACATTGGATTCAACCAGAGTTGACCTAAACTGAATGCTAATTTTCAGAATCAAGAGCAAACCAAGGATAGGGTAGGAACGGGCAAGGAAAGTCAGTATGCACATTCCACATTGTGTTTCTTTAAAGTAAGGACTGTATTTTTGTAATCCTGCATTTCTCAATAAGTATTTGTTGAATGAATGATCAATCCTCAGCCTTGCTCTGGCATCACCCTTAAACAATATGTTAAACATATTCCAAAGCCTTGTCAGAGCATCAGGCACCATTATATCAATCAGACAATGCCAGAACAAGGCAAAACCAAGGTCCTGAAAAATAAAGTTGGCCAAAAACTGTGCTACAAATAAATGTGCCTGATGAACTCATTTTCAGCTCATTTATCTTATCTAATGCAATTCCCTAGTTCTGTGTTTATCTTAAAAGTCTCCTTATTTTGACAATTTTTAGACAGAGTATACATAGTGCCTCCATGACCAAAGACACAGTAATCAAAGGATCACCAAATAAATATATAATTACAATTGCAGTAAGCCATATGGAACGGGGGAATGCTGACCAACAGGAACCTAACTACTAGAGGTGAAGCTTGCAGAATGTGGAGGTAATGGTCTGCTGCGACTCAAACTCTTCTCCACACTTGAGATCTGAGTTCAGATCTAGCTGCCTCCCTCTATTAGAACCTAAGCGAGAAATTCTCCTATAGACTCCACAGTTAGTCTGATTTTGAAAGTGCCATTCTTTTAGGGGCTCTGCTTCTCTTCAGAGCAGGAGCGGAAGTAGACAAAAGGAAACTAGATTTCATTCATTCATTAAATATTTATGGAGTCCCTGCTAGGTGCCAGGCACTTTGCTAGAGCTTAGGATACAACGGATGATGAAAGAGACTCCATTTCTGATTTCTCGACATTTATAGTCTTGTAAGAGAGGTGGATGGTAATTACATGATCATACAAAGAAAGATATAAACACAAATTAGAAGTGCCAAGAAACACAGGAACTTATGAGAAAGCATAATTTAATCCCGATTAAGGTTCTTAAAGGGCTTTTTGAAAGATTGAAAGTCAAATTGTGTTTTTTAGAAACCACTTTATTGAGGTGTGATTGACATGTAAAAAGCTGTATATGTTTAATACATATAGCTCCATGAATCTGGTGATTAAGTGTATATCTGTGAAGCCATCACCACCATCTAGAAAACAGACATGGGCATAACCTCCCAAAATTTCCTCCTGTCTCCTTTATTATGATGTGTGTGTGTGTGTGTGTGTGTGTGTCTGTGTGTGTGTGTGGTAAGAGCACTTGATATAATATCTACCTCTTAGCATATTTTAAATGTACGGTACACCACCTTGTTAGCTAGGGGCATGGTGTTGTATAGTACATGTCCAGAGCTTGTTTCTCTGGCACCAATAAAACTTTGTACCCTTTGACTGTGACCTCTCCGTTTCTCCCTCCCCCAACCCCTGGCAACCACTATTCTACTCCCCATTTCTATAAGTTTGACTATTTTTGATTTCACATGTAAATGAGATTGTACAGTATTTGACTTTCCATGTTTGGCTTATTTTGCTTAGTGCAATGTTCTCCAGTTCCATGCATTTTGTGGCAGATGGCAGGATTTCCTTCTTTTTTTAAGGCTAAAGAATAGCTTCATGCAAAAGAAAGCTGGTGGACCCTTACCTCACACCATCCACAAAAGTCAACTCAAAATGGATTAAACACTTAAATGTAAGATCTGAAATCATAAAACTGCTAAAAAGAAAACATAGAGAAAAGCACCTTTTGGTTTCTGGTTTTGTTCTGGGCAATGAATTTTTTTTTTTTTTTTGGATAGGACTTTAAAAGCACAGGCAATAAAAGCAAAAATAAACAAGTGGGACTACATCAAAATAAAAAGCTTCTACACAGGAAAGGAAATCATTAACAAAAGGAAATGATAACGTATGGATGGGAGGAAATATTGCAAACCATAAATCTGAACAGGGGTGGATACCCGAAGTATATAAGGAACTCAACTCGATAGCAAAAAACCCAAATAACCTGATTTAAAAATAGGAAGAGGAACTGAATAGACATCTCCCCCAAAAAGACATATGAATGATCAACAGGTACATATAAAAACACTCACTCAGGGAAACGCACGTCAAAGCTACCGACTGATGGCTAAAATCAGCAACGTAAGAAACAGCAGGTGTTGGTAAGGATGTGGAGAAAAGGGAACCCTTCTACGTGTTGGTAGGATTATAAATTGGCATAGACATTATGGAAAACAACCTGGAGTATCCTCAAAAAGTTGTAAATAGAAGTGCCAAGTTGAGATTTAGAGAAAGTGTATAGTTAACAAAGCAGAGAGGAGTATAGCCCTAGTATAGATATTGGAAAAACACTGCATCCGAGTTGTCCCTGGAAAATTATTTTACCTGATGATTAACTGTAAATTACAGGGAACTGAGTATCCCAGAGTAATGAGTTAAATTGCTAGGGCCAGGGAGCCAAATCTGGCCCTGGTGCTTGTTTTTGTACCATTCATGAGATAAAATTGGTTTTTACCTTTTAAATGGTTAAAAAAAATCGAAAGAAAAATAGTTGGTGATGTATGAAAATTTATCAACTGTAAATTTCAGTGTCCATAAATAAAGTTTCACTGAAACACCCATTTGTTTATATACCAAAGTAGATTTGAGTCATTGCAACAGACACCATACGGTCTGCAAAACCTAACTGCTTGCTCTCTGGGCCTTTACAGAAAAGTTGACCAATCCCCGGATTATAAGAAAGTGTTTCTTTTGAGAAGATATAATTGTCAATATTGAGGTAGCTCCTTGAGGGAAGGATTTTAATGATTAATGTAGCAGACTTATGTATTTCCAAGGAAAGTCCCTTCAATGTGTGTAAAAGTGTCTGGCCTGCTCACTGGCCCAGGTGTCCCTGCAAGATAACTTCACTTCCGTATGATAAGCCCCTCTGTCCCTACTATGAGGAGGCAGCCACTTGCAGGGGTGGGGACATTTGAGTGGCAGTGGCAGTGGCCCATCTGAAAAGAAGAACTGCCTATGGGACATCAGAAGCAGACAGCCAGCATCCGGCAACACCAAGGCTGCCAGGGCACCGTGATTCTCATTTCTCTCCCCCTGCTGCACCGGCACAGGAAGGGTAAAAAGGAGGTTGCATTATTTGGAATGCCCACATTGCACGTACCCCCTCTGTCCGGGACAGTGACTCCAAGGCAGAGGGTGTGAGCAAGGAAGGGCACACATGCAGGGCTGCCCTTTTGCTCCGTGCGCATCTGACAGCTTGCAGACACAGGGCCAAGAGGTTTAAAACAGAAAATCCTCCTGCTTCCATTCCTCCCTTTGGGAGGAACCATACAAAAAGGGGAAGACTATTCCAGGCAGAAAGAACAGTGCGTTTGAAGGCTCCCAAGTGAGAAAGAGCTCGATGTGGTGGAGAACAGAAAGGAGGCAGGTGCGGCTAGGGCTCAAAGAGCAAAGGACAGAGTGTAGGAGAGGAGGTCGGACAGAGGCTGGAGTCAGGTCAGCGGGACTTTCTGAGGATATGCCCCCCACGTGACTTCCTGTAAAAAGGGTTTTTGCATCATCTGCCCGGTCGTCTTGGAACCCAGTCATCATGCTGTGAGGAAGCAGGGAGCCCGCCTGGAAAAGCCATGTGAGATGTTCCTGTGAACAGCGCCACCGTGACCCCAGTGCGGTGGCTGGCATTAACCTCCAGACATAGGCGCGAGCAGGCCTTGACACGATTCCAGCCCCCGCTGCTTGAGTCGCTTCAAGCTCCTGGTATCCCCACCTGAAGTCCCAGACACTGTGAAGCAGGAGCAAGCTCCCCCTGACTTCCTGACCCCCAGAGTCCATGAGCATAATAAAATGGTTGGAGGTGGTTTAAGCCAAGAACACACATGTAGGGCTACAGGGAATGAGATTATACAGCAATAGATAACCCGAATAAGGGGCTAAAAATCCTAGTTTCCTAAAAGCCGTTCTTGTCAATTGCCTTCCTTTTTCACTTTGCAGTGTATCTACTGGCAATATTTTCCCCTTCGGTGTTTAACCTAACCACCTAGAATGACTTAGGACCCTTTCCAAGCCTTACTGACGGCTCCCCCACCAGTTCTGTTGCAACCGCTTCAACCCACAAGTGCAATTCTTTTACAGGGCCCACCAACACACAGTATCACCTGCCAGGGCACTGGAAATGGACACTCTAACAGATTTGTGATTATCTTGCTTCTCCTCAAAGGTATAGTTCACCTAAGCGGGGAAGAAAATTGGTAAGCCAAAATCATTGCATGTAGCTCCGGAAGTTGAAAAGAAATGAAGGTTACACGCAAAGCTAGTTTTCCCTAGCTGCAGGAAAACATGGACGAGACGAACACCTGCTCACAGATTGTCACCTTTCTCACAAACTCCAGGCATGATCCACTATTCAATCTGCATGCGAATTTGATCAGAACACTGCTTGCTTACTCATCATAGCCTGTTTTCTTGGAAGCAGATCCCTCCTGGGACTGCAGGAAGTTCGACATTAACTGTCCGGTTTCCCCAAATGCTGGCTGCAAATTGCTCTATGGGTGTTTTTTTTTTTTTTTTAAGATTTTATTTATTTGAGAGAGAGAGAGAGAGAGAGCACTGATCAGGGAGCCCAACTCAGGACTCCAACCCAGGACCCCGAGATCACGACCTGAGCCAAAGGCAGATGCTTAACCGACTGAGCCACCCAGGCGCCCTGCTCCATGGGTGCCTTTCTTGCCCACCACCTGCCTGTCTATCCTTCTTGCCCCGATACTACAAGGCAGAGGCTTTTAGCTAACAGGTAGGAGGAAGGCAACTAACCATCTCTCTGCTCTGGTTCTTGGCCTCTGGCTTTGCAGCCTCTTCGTTCACAGAGAGGAACAAGAAGGTAGTGGGATTCTTGGGGACCAAAAGTTCCCCACCAGAAGGCAGTGATCGCCTTCAAAGGGGAGAGCAACACACTCTGCTTTTGCCAGGGTCTTCTGCTGCTCTTTCAAACACCGTTTGATTTAAATATAATAGTGAGCCTTCCGGATCAAATACTTTTCATTTCTAAGAGGAGATCAATTCCAATCTACTTCCGAAATTTGGCTTTCATGAAATAACCTACTTTGCGGCCCTACGGGATTCTGACTCTTATAGCAGATCTCAGGCTGAGGAGGAGTGTGTGTGGAAGGCGTGTGTGGAAAATCTAAAGAGCCGCGCTAAGAAAGAACAACCTAGTGGACGTGCCAACGAATATTTATTTCTGAGCATTTACCAGAAGCCGGGCCACAGTGCGAAACACACCGCCCACAAAAGATTCTGTTTAATTCTCCCAACAGCCTCATGAGGTCCCAAGTAAAACTGTCACCATTTTGTAGATGAACGCACCGGGGCTTGGAGAGCTCGAGTGACCTTGACATAGTCACACGGTGGGGTGGAGGCAAAGCTGGGATCCAGCCCAGGTCAAACAACTCCAAAGCCAGCACTTATCGGAGTCCACGGTCTACTCTGATGGGAAGCCAGGTTTGGGAACTCATGAGTCAAGGCTTCCAGGTTTCATTCACTTCTTAATCGGGAAGCAGATCAGCCACACACAACACAGTTTTGCAGGATGTCTGATCTCAGTTGAGGAAAGATAATCACTTCCCACAATGTTTGCAATTTTTCTTCTTGACTGTTTGGATATGGTTGTTTAAAAAAACCCTTTAAAAAGTGCTTGGCGCCTAAAAATACCCTCAGTAAACTATGTAATGTAGCTTCTAATTCGAACTTGCTCGGAATGGAATGCACAGTAATCGTGACATCAAAAGTAGGGGCTGCCCAGTTTGGAGCTGGAAGGTCCAGACCATGACCCCTGCTCTGCCCAGATTTGCTGGGCGATGCTGGGCAAAGACAACCACCCCCCACTCCCACTTTGCCTCCCCTCGATGGGGGGTGCCAGTCAAGGGCCCTTCACCTTTTAGCACTTAGGTGGGTCCATGACCCATATCAGGACAATCAGATCCCCCGGGAAAGTTCCAAGCATGGAATTCAAGAACAGATTAAAACCAGAACATAATAATCTCCCGGAAAAGACTGGGCTCTGGAGCTTTGGTCCTCGGAGGCTCAGAGCCACTCTTTCTGAGGTCTGGTATGTCAGCTTTCCTTGAAATCTGCGACCAACTCCAGATCCTCTCAATAAATTCCTCATTGGCATATGTCAGGCAAAATGGGTTTCTGTTGCTTAAAACCAAAAAACCTAGCAGAGTGCTTCTTAGAAGAAAACAAATCAAGACCACAGCCCAAATTTTCCCTAAGCGCTCTTCAGGCTACTAACCCTGTCACGACATGGTTTTTAGATTACGGTCCTTCTTAGGACCTAAAGCTGTTTCTCTACCATAACATCAGTCTTTCAAATGCAATCTGAAAAGGAAGAAAAAAAAATTCAGGCAATTTGGCATTTTCCCTACAAGTTTCCAAAGAGAACATCTGGAAAGATTTGCCTGAAATTTCCAGTCTTCATATTTACTACAAAATCTGATTGGGGTTAAGTCTGAGGAATTTAGAATGAGCTTTGGGGTGAGAGAGATCAGAATTCAATATTATCACTGCCACTTACAAGTGGATAACCTTGTATAAGTCACTTCATCTCTCTGAATCTCAGTTTTCTACTGTAACAGGAGTGTGGGACAATGATTTATTACGATATTAGATAGTGTTTTATTCTCACTCTACTTCCATAAACCCCCATGAATGTACGTATGTGTGCAAATGCACGTGCATTAACACAAATATGTTTGCACAAACCCTCACACACAAGTATACACACAGAATTTCAAGAACAGGAATTCCAAAAATTTCAGGCCTTTTGTATCTCTTTGAGAGCAAAAAAAAAAAAAAAAAGATACTTGAAAATAATATACCTGCTTCTGGGCCTTGAACTTTTGGAGTGATTTGTACTAGGGGAGAAAGTACTGGAAGAAGGACAGTCCTCAAGACAGGCAAGAGGGCAAGGTCTTTGGGTTCTATGTAGTAGGAATCAGCGCCCTGATTCCCAGAGCCAACTCCATGGAGGGACTAGAACCAGAGAGGGATCTCTCAGAGGGAAGGCCTGGTCTCAGCAAAGATTCTTCTCCATGCTTAGTAAGGCCCTTTACTGCCCAATCAAGGACTCATGCAAATGTGGACAAAATAGACATGAGTGGCCACAATGGGAGATGGGGACCAAAGGATTTATACGTGACTCTAGAAAGGGAGGAAAATTCCCCCCAAATCATGAGGATTGAATTTCCTGTCTTCCTATTAAGATGGGATTCTCAAATTTGCTTTGATTCAAGGAAAACAAACTGACATTTCTTGTATATATATATATAAAAATATGTAACATACATAATAGTATAAATATATAACGTATGTAGTTCTATATTTTATGTATATAATACATACTATATATAGTATTATATACATATAGACTCCAGTAATTGGTTACAAAAATGGAATTATGCAATACACAACATTTACCACTTGCTTCCTTTCAATTAACAATGTATTTTGGATCTTTTCTATGGCAATACTCATAAAAATGTCATATTATTTTTTTAATATTTATTTACTTATTAGAGAAAGAGAGAGAGCACATGTGAGCAGGGGAGGGGCAGAGACTGTCTGCTGAGCACGGAGCCTGACACAGGGCTGGATCCCACGACCCTGAGATCATGACCTGAGCCAAAACCAAGAGTCAGACGCTCAACTGACTGAGCCACCCAGGTGCCCCTGTCTAATTACTTTTTCACGGAAGTAGTCATGCTACTGGTTAAACCAGTTCCATATGTAGAAGGTATAAAATATAAACTAAAACTATCCCACCCAGGTGCAGAAGTAACCACTGTTCACCATTTGATATGTTTCCATTTGAATAATTTAAGCCTATGTGAGTGTATCTTCTGTCTTCTTTGAATTAGTTTTAACCAAGATCAGTTATTGTGGTCCCAACTTCTCGACATGTCACTACGTGAACTGTCTCTCACCCAGAAGACCCCTCAGTCTGAGTTCTAAGCCATTCCCTAAATATAAGAGTAGCTAGAAACAGGGTCCCCCGCAAAGATTTCTGTTTCTAAAAGAGCTTGATATTTTGTCTTCCAAATATTTTTTGAGGCTATGAATAACAGACAGTGATTAATACAAGAATATGCAAGCGACTAAACAAAATACATAATACATACATAATTTTAAGTGTGATCTAGTGTGAAAAACTGTCCATAAATGGCTTTCTTTAACTAACCCCCTCCCCCCACTTACTGTCAATAATGGTGATTCCAAGTCCAAATCTCTTACAAACCTGTAATGGAAAAGACTTTATATAACACATCCATCACTTACCATAAACATCTCTGAGAGTCCCAGTTACACAGGCCAAATGTAATTCAGGAACCCAAATAGCTGCGAATGACCAACCAATGGAATCCTCAGAAAACATTTTTTAAAGACAATTTTGATGACATATCAAGTCTTCACTGCATTTCCTACAAAGATTCTTGTCCGTGGAAGAATCTTGATGGTGTTGAGAGCTTGGCTCAAGAGCAAACTGCCTTAAGCCCCACTTGACACTAGTTATTTGTTTGGTGATACAATTCACAGTATTGTCCTTAAAAGGACACACAAATGCCATAGAAGAGAGTGTCCACTTCTCTAGGTAACAGGGAGTCATCAAAACCTTCAAGTAAGGAAATGGCACGCATCGGTCTTCCTTTTGGAAAGGGGGCTTTAGCTTCTTCAGGAAGATATTAAAGCAACAGGAAGCTAGAAATGATGCCCAAACCCGTGATTCAGGCAAGACATTATTAAGGTCCGAATCAGGAAAGTCCTACTAAGTGGGCTTAGGCAGATCCAGTAGGATTCTTGATATTATACTGGGTAAAAGAACCACGAGGGTCAAAATAACCTTGAGGTTTACAGCTTGTGTCCAATACTGGCCTGGAGTTCTAATGCAGGGCTGGGACATGTTTGAGGGTCAGCATGGGCAATAAGGAGTTCCACTGAGGAATGCTGAGTTTGTAATATCTACTAGATATTCTCCATTCGAGGTATAAAGGGAGTAAGAGAAATAATCCACCATGAAAATCAAAACTGTGGTAGGAGAAGTATTAATGGCAAAGAGGAGATTATGTGAGAGATGTTGCTGATATAAAGGGACACACAGGGAACTTTCCACAATTGTAGTTCCCAGGGCCACAAGATTCATTTTTACCCGAACTTGTTTTACTCAACAAAGAAGCTGACAATTAAACCGATTGCTGAACCCAGAGGGACTCCCAGGGCTTATGCTACTAAACTCCATCTTACAAATATCCAAATGATGCCAGGGACAAAGGCTTCCCCTTCTGAAAGGAAACCTAAGAGCCAGCTTTCTCCCTATGCCTTCCAGATGGCATTACACATGTCGATTAGAAATGTTCAGGAAGTGCTTTCCTCTTTGTAACCAAGGGAAGCATTTTCTTTCTTTGGAGACAGTTCCCACTTTCTTTCCCTCCTTAAAAGGAATATGATGTGTTTTTCCCAAATTATCCATGACTGGTCCCTTGCACTGTCTGTGCTCTTGGTAGATACTCTGCAGTGGGCAGATAAGGATGCGGCTCAGTGACGTACATTTCTCTCCCGGTTTCCTTAGCAATGCCCCAGCAGGCTTCCAGCTCCCCACAAACCTGCTTCTGACTCAGCCTGCTTTCGGCCTACGGTCCAGGCTCTGCCTGAATGTCACTTTTAAAATAATAATAATTTGGGGGGGGCACCTGGGTGGCTCAGTCGGTTGACTATCTGACTCTTTGTTTCTGCTCAGGTCATGATCTCAGGGTCTAAAGATAGAGCCCTGCATTGGGCTCTGTGCTCAGCGGGTAGTCTGGGAGAGATTCTCTCTCTCCCTCTCCCTCTTCCCCTCCTCCTGCTCATGCTCTCTCTCTCTTTCTCTCTCTAAAATAAATTAATAAATATATCTTAAAAAAAATAAAAGAAAAATAATTTTTTGCTTCAAGGCATTTTATAATTTATAAAGATCTAACATAGTCTTTATTTCATTTTTCCTCCACAGCATCATCTATAGAGAAGATATTATTAATATCACCATTTGACAAGTAGAGAAATCAAGACGCACAAAAGTTGAATGACTTGCCTAGATTGCATGGCAATAAGTCAACAGGAGAGGAGGAGGTTTGGAAACAGAGCTTCTGGAGTTTGTTCATCTTGGGCAACAGTGGCCACTGAGTCACAGCCAGACTTCCTCACAAAGCCTGAAGACTCTGGGTTGTTCCAGCCCAGGATGAAATACGGTCAATTCATCTTTGACAAGAGAGGCAAGAATATCCAGTGGGAAAAAGGCAGTTTCTTCAGCAAATGGTGTTGGAAAAACTGGACAGCAACTTGGAAAAGAATGAAACTAGACTACTTTCTTACACCATACACACAAATAACCTCAAAATGAATTAAGGGCCTAAATGTGAGACCTGGAACCATAAAGAGTTTAGAAGAGAACACAGGCAGTAACTTTTCTGACATCAGCCATAGCAACATTTTTCTAGATATATCTCTTGAGACAAGAGAAATAAAAGGAAAAGTAAACTATTGGCACTACATCAAAATAAAAAGCTTCTCCACAGCAAAGGAAACAATTAACAAAACTAAAAGACAACCTACTGAGTAGGAGAAGATATTTGCAAATGATCTATCTGATAAAGGGTTAGTATCCAAAATATAAAAAGAAATTATACAACTCAATACCCAAAAAACACATAGCTCAATTAAAAAATGGGCAGAAGACATGAACAGACATTTCTCCAAAGAAGGCTTACAGAAACATAAAAAGATGCTCATCATCAGGAAAATGCAAATCAAAACTCCATTGAGATACTACCTCACACCTGTCAGAATGGCCAAAATCAAAAACACAAAAACAACGAGTGTTGGTGAGGATGTGGAGAAAAAAAAGAACCGCTGCGCACTGTTGACGGGAATGCAAACTGGTATAACCACTCGAGAAAACAGTATGGGGATTCCTTGAAAAATGAAAAACAGAATTAGCCTATCTTATAGGCTATATTATAACCCTATATTATAGGCTATATTATATATATATGGTATATATATATGTGTGTGTGTGTGTGTGTGTGTGTGTATATATATATATATATAATAGGCTTATGTTATACCCACTAATTGTGCTATTGGGTATTTACCCAAAGAAAATGAAAACACTAAATTGAAGGGGTGTATGCACATCTATGTTTATTGCAGCATTGTTTATGATAACCAAATTATGGAAGCAGTCTAAGTGTCCATCAATAGATGAATGGTTAAAGAAGATGTGATACATACACACACACACACACACACACAAAAACACATACAGGAATATTACTCAGCCATGAAAAATGAATGAACTCTTGCCATTTGCAACAACATGGATAAAGCTAGAGAGTATAATGCTGAACAAAATAAGTCAGTCAGAGAAAAACAAATACTATATGATTTCATTCATCTGTGGAATTCAAGAAACAGAACAGATAAACAAAGGCGGGAAAAAGAGACAAACCAAAAAATGTGCTCTTCACTATAAAGAACAGAGGGTTACCAGAGGGGAGATGGGTGGGTGGACGGGTGAAATGGGTGAAGGGGATGAAGAGCACACTTACCACGATGAGCACTGAGTCATGTATGGAATTGTTGAACTGCTATATTGTACACCTGAAACTAATATAACATTGTAGGCTAACTGTATTAGAATAAAATCTAAAAACTTCACTAAAAAAAAGGGGGAAGATCCTCCCTCTGAACTAAGACATGTTCAAGATTCACAGGCATAGTCTGCTTCATGATAGTAATGACAGAAGACTTCTTAATTCAGTCGCCCGCTTGTTCCCTGGGCAGGGTTAGTGGTCAAAACACGAGAGCTTCTATGAGCGCTTGTCATCAAACAGTTGTACAATGGACTCATCACAGGTGTACCCCCTCAGTTGGTCAATGCATCAATTTAATTTTGCTTTAACTGTTGATTCGCACTCTTATGGCTAAGTTTGTCAGGTATAACACAGCGTTGAATGGATTACCAAAATACTGTGGAGTTGGTAGAATTCATGTTGAGTAATTGGTACAGCTTGATAGCTAAGAGAGGATGCGTGCTTACTGGCCTGTGGCTGTGCATGTATAAGAGAAACTGGAGAGAGCAGTAAAGTGATCTCCTCAAGGGGCTCCCCAATGCCAATGGGTAATGAGGTTATGCAGTGTACAACTAAAAATGTGTCTGTAGACTCTCTGAGATACCAGAGCTTGGGATTAGTACGTACATTGCAATTATTGCTGACTTGTTTAGATCTTTTCTGAATCTCTTAATACCTGAGGGAAGCTCTAAATTTCTCGTGGTTGAATGTGAACCACACACTCAAAACCCCGAGAACTGTTATTCTTCTCTTCCTGGCAAAAATGAAATTAATATTTAAGGTATTTGATTTTCTAAAGTCCTTGAAAGTTTATTGGAAAACAATTACAATCCATTGAGTTAAACTCTCCATCCGGGTTTAGACTCCACCTGCATCTCCTGACTCACTGAGAGGCTCACTACCTCCCAAGACAGTCTGATTTTTCTACCACACACTATCTTATTTCTCACAAATGATTCTAGTTCTGTTCAGAGTTGGTACCAGCGGCCTGCAGGTCATAGATTTCCCTCTTATTTTGGTGGACAGAGGATCACAGGCCTCTGCTTAGATGCTTCCAGCAACAGAAAGGCCCAACACCTCCTGAAGCAGCACATTCTTAATATTTTCTTTTCTATTGATTAATATTCTGCCTTCATCTAGCTTCTAGGAGAAGCATTTATGCAACAAAGACAAGGTCTTAGATTTGAAGTCAGGTAATTTACTGGTTCTAATACTTTGGAGTGTCAATATCCCAATCGATATTGCATATATTGCATGGTGCACTGGGTGTTACACACAACTAATGAATCATCGAACCTTGCATCAGAAACCAGAGATGTACTGTATGGTGACTAACATAGTGTAATAAAAAAACATTAAAAAAAATAAAAATAAATTAAAAAAATCCCAATCAATAAATAAGGGAGAATAAAAATAGTACCCACCTCACAACTGGGATATGGAATAATGGAAATAATGCATATAATGTTCTTACTGCCCGGTGGTTGGCACGTAGTAGTTGAATCAAGCATAACTACTATT
Organism: Ailuropoda melanoleuca; assembly: GCF_002007445.2. Taxonomy (NCBI): domain Eukaryota; kingdom Metazoa; phylum Chordata; class Mammalia; order Carnivora; family Ursidae; genus Ailuropoda; species Ailuropoda melanoleuca. Next base: position 107,299,828 of record NC_048220.1, on the reverse strand, counting down.
AATATTCTACACCTGTTCTTACATAGCTTGGTCTTACAGAGTCTTGTGAAATAGATCAGCAAGTTTATCCACATGTAAGCCTTCTTTTATTTTTTTTTTTAAGATTTTATTTATTTATTTTAGAGAGAGAGAGAGAGCACCAGTAGTGGGAGGGGCAAAAGGAGAGGGAGACAAAGAATTTCAAGCATGCTCCAAGCCCAGCAGAGCCCGATGTGGGGCTCGATCTCACAACCCAGAGACCATGACCTGAGGGGAAATCAAGAGTCCGTTCCTTAACCAAGTGAGCCACCCAGGCGCCCCCACATGTAAGCCTTCTCATAAATTTGACACTGCTCCCACTGATACCCATGTCTTCTCTTAGAGCAACTCATCTTAAGTAACATTGCAAAGCAAGCACAAACCATTCCTAATGCCACAAAGTTAATTAAAAGATAACAATGCTCACCATTGACATTCGGGAGAATGAGATTGGCCCCAACTAAGCATATAAGAGATTTATAAAGAGGTAGCACGATATAGCAGTGGAGAGAGTACCCAACCAGGACTTCAGAGAAATGGGTTGTATTTGCTCTACATCCTTAAGCAAGTCATTCGAACACTCCAGTACCTTTAATTGCAGGAGGGGAAATGAGACAAATGTCACAACACTCTTGTGGTAATTAAGGAGATCCATATGCAAAACTAAAGATGAGGAAAACAGTGCTCAACACATAATAGGCATTCAGCTGCTACTTGTTGATTTTCATATCTAGACCTTGGTTACTTTGACATCCAATTCATATTCTCAGTCTAGAGAGTAGGCCTTTCAGCTCATGGTCATAATGACTTTTTATACTAGTCTCCTGCTTCTAGCTAGTCCCTGAAAGTCTGGTTCTAATCACCTGCAGAATCCAGTAGCAGAATATAAACAGAATAATAATTATAAATTGAAATCTATGGGAAGTGGTCAAAACAGTGTTTAGAGGAAAGTTCATAGCTTTATTTGTCTTCATTTTAAAAAAATAAAAGAAAATTAAGTAAGTTCTCACCTCATTGTACAAGATAAAGAAATGAATAAAAAGAGAACTTCAGGAAAAAGGAAACTGCACATGTGATAAGATAAACAATAGATGAGCTAAATAATGAAGAAAACAAAAAGAAGTGATTAACATAGCCCAAGATTACTTGTTGAAAAAGACTAACAAACGACAAATCTAATTGAAAAATTGATAAAATGAGACATGAAGCAGGCAATAGAGCCTGCAGGATAATAGGGGGAAAATGTACCAGCAAGCCCTTTGCATGGTTAAATACTAATTATTTTAAATTCTGTGTGAAATAAGTTATTTTCTCAAAAGCAAGGGGGTGGCCACTCCCTGGTGTTGACTATGGACCTTGTCACCCTACTGAGTGTTTTTCAGGCATTCCCTACTTTTGCAGGTATGATGACCCCATGAAATAAATATTCATCCTCCTCTTACTGGCAGAACTGAAGCTTAGGGAGATGAAGCTATATGTTCAAGGTCACCCAGCTACGAAGAGATGCAGCTGGAATTCAAATGCAGATCTGCAAGGCCTATACTATTTATACTTTTCCATGTTTTCATTCTAAAAATGTAAAACATCAAAATTGTCACCACAAGGAAGAAGAAATTTGAGTATCCAGTACTAAATATATTGAAAAATTGTTCACATGCCACACACACATAACTAAATATACTTGTTTAGATCAAAATTTTTCCAAACTTTCAAATAGCAAATAGTAACCTAACAACCCATTTCATCCTCCAAAAAGAGAAAATAATGACAAACTACGTAAATTACTATAAACAGAAAAAGTGGTTTTAATCCTAATTGTGATTAGGACACACACGCACACACACACACACACACACACACACACACACACACACCCTAAGCATGAGCTTGCCCTTTATAGACATGAATTTTTTTTTGATAAAAAAAAGCAAATGGAATAAAGTGATAAATTATTACATGCTAGAAGATACTAGCAGAATACAGCCATACTACATAATACGACAAAAGGAAAATATATTCTATTTAATATGTTTTTTAATTTAAATTCTAGTTAGTTGACTTATAGTGTAATACTGGTTTCTGGACTAGAATTTAGTGATTCATCACTTACATACAACACCCACTGCCCATCACGAGTGCCCCCTTAACACCCATCACCCATTTAGCCCCTCCCCCACCTCCTTCCATCCAATCTCAGTTTATTCTCTTTAGTTAAGAGTCTCTTATGGTTTGCCTCCCTCTCTCCTTTTTCCCCCTCCTTCCCATATGTTCAGCGGTACTTAATATTTTTATATCAAAGTCTTCTTCACAACAAAATCCCATCAATAGAAGCAATAAGCCATTTGACAGACTCTAAGCCCCATTCTTGATTTTTTGAAGGTTTAAAAATAATATATGGCAACATGACAACATGAGGGAATTCCACAGACCTGCTCTCTAGTGAAACTGGTGAAAGTTATATAAAAACAAAACGACCATTTAAAATATCTGGAGAGAGTCCCAAGGAAGCAAACGAATATGTACCAAAGAAAATCTAGCAAAATTTGGTAGTAATAATAAGTCTGTGGTATTTCAACTGAAGCCCACTCTCTTCTTCTCCCTTCCAAGTCAGTGAGATGGAGACTTTGCTCCAGGCTGGTGTAGACAAGAACACAGTGCTTCCTCTCCCTCAGCTCCCAGTCAGGGCTATCTCCCCTAGAAGGAGCAGGATGTCAGCACTTTCCATGCTGCCCCCACTACCTGCTGGTGAGGCTAAGTTCCAAGCAAGTGCTAGTGAGAAGAGAGGGCCCTTTTCCTCCACCCAGCCTCCATTGGTGGGATGAAGACTCCGCCTTGAGTGTGTTGCCTCTGAGAATACCGGAGCTCCATTAGCTCTTGTCCTGGCTCATAAGTGATGCTTCCATGAAGAAGAGGCCAGTTAGGAAGATGGAAGCCACTACCAACGAGAGCTCAACTCCTCAAGTGGGAATGTCACTCAGAGATAAATGGTTCAATATTCCCACCATCAGTGTCCACAGCCCTCTCAGAGATTTTGCTTAGAAGGTGAGAATCAGGCCATAAAATAGATTCTAGTTTCTTCGCAAAGGAACTGACTTCCTTGGTAAATTTCAAGCCTAAGGATAGTCAAGAACAGTGGAGGTGCTGGTCGAAGACAGTTGGGAGGATATTGGTAGATTCACTGGACTTGTAGGCTACACTGTAAGCTGCCTAGTTTGTCTGGGAGAACCAGGGAAAGGCACAAAGGGGCGGAAGCATTTGGGCTCAGAACAAATCTCAAACACTGACCTCACCAATTGTCCCTTCAAAGCAGCCTGAATTGGATAGTTTAGTTTGTGGAGGAAGTTATGCCCCAGGGCAGTTTTTGTATAACAATAGAGTAATCAGCTTGCAGTTAGTGGAGTTTAACAGTTGGGTGTGGACAGGGAAAAAGAGAATCAATGACAGCCCTGCCAAAACCTCCATCAGCCCAAGACGCCTGCAGACATACACAAGGCTACACCCTCTTTGAGCAACATCTGAGGCTGAACACTACGTGGGAGGAAATAAATGTCACTAAAATAATCCAGCTAGTGGCTAAGCAAATCGCAATGAAAACCAAGTGGGAAGGGCGGTACTGAGTTGCTACAATATGTTCTCTAGAATACCCAGTTTCCAACAGAATTGCAAAGACATGAACAGAAAGAGGAAAATATGATACATACACTGGGGGAAAACAGGAAAAGTAAAAATGAGAGCAATCAAATGTCAGATTTAACAGACTGAGCCTTCAAAGTAGCCGTCACAAAAATTTCAAAGAGCTAAAGAAAATCATGATCAAAGAAGTAAAGGAAGGTGTGATGCGAATCAACTCAAGAATATTAGTAAGAAGATAATAATGATTTAAAAAAGAACCAAATGGAAATTTTGGTGTTGAAAGTACAATAATGGAAATGAAAAATTCACTAGAGAAGTTCAACAACAGATTGATGAGAGATCTATAGAGGTTATACAATCCGAAGAATACAGAGAAGAAAAACGAAGGAAAATGAACAGATTCAATGGTATTTCTGTCACTTGCAATGAACAATCCAAAAATAAAATTAAGAGAAAAGCTTTATTTAGAATAGCATTGAAAAAAATTACTTAGTAATAAATTGAATAAAAGACACGCACACTTATAACTGAAAACTCTAAAACAATATTGAGATAAATGTTTAAAGTTTTAAATGAATGGCAATCATCTCATGTTCATTATCAGAAGACAATATTTTAAGATGGCAATACTCTCCAATTTATCCATAGGTACAACACAATCCCTGTCAGAATCCCACCTACATTCTTTGTGGAAATTGGCAAGCTGATTATAAAATTTATATGGAGTTGCAGTGGACCCAGAATATTCACAATCATATTGAAAAAGAAGAAAAAAGTAGGAGGACTCACACTTCCTGATTTTAAAATTTCCTACAAAGCAACGATAATCAAGACAGTACGGTACTGACATAAGGAGAGTACTGACATATACATCAGTGGAAAAAATTGAAAGCTTGAGGTGCCTGGGTGGCACAGTCCTTTAAGCGTCTGTCTTTTCGGCTCAGGTCATGATCCCAGGGTGCTGGTCCTGGGATAAAGTCCCAGAGTCCCAGGTCTTGTTCCCTGCTCGGCGTGGGGTCTGCTGCTCCCTCTCCCTCTGACCCTCCCCCGACCCTGCTCCTGTGCATGCACTCTCTCTCTCAAATAAGTAAATAAAATCTTTAAAAAAGAAATGAAAGCTAGAAATAAACTCATGTGTCCGTGGTCAGCTGATCTTGGGCAAGCTTGCCAGGACCATTCAATGAAGGAAAGAATAGTCTTCTTGTTTGTTTATTTTTGGTTTTCTGTTTTTATTTGAGTACAGTTCACACACAATGTTACATTAGTTTCAAGTGAACAACACAATGATTTGGCACTTTTTTAACACATGGTGCTGGGACAGCTGAATAGCCACATGTAAAAGAATGAAGTTGGACCCTTACCTCACACCATACACAAAATTTAACTCAAAATGGATGAAAGGACTAAATCTAAGAGTTAAAACTATCAAACTCTTAAAGAAAACAAAGAAGTAAATCTCTATGAACTCAGATTTAGAAATAGATTTTTAGATATGACACTAAAATCACAGGCCACAAAAGAAAAGAATAGATAAACTGGGCTTAATCAAAATTAAAAATTTTGTGCTTCACTTTCAAGAAAGTGAAGACATCCCTGCAGGATGGAAGAAAATATTTGCAAATCATATATCTGATTAAGAACTTGTGGGGCGCCTGGGTGGCATAGCGGTTAAGCGTCTGCCTTCAGCTCAGGGCGTGATCCCAGCGTTATGGGATCGAGCCCCATATCAGGCTCTTCCACTATGAGCCTGCTTCTTCCTCTCCCACTCCCCCTGCTTGTGTTCCCTCTCTCGCTGGCTGTCTCTATCTCTGTCGAATAAATAAATAAAATCTTTAAAAAAAAAAAAAAAAAAAAAAGAACTTGTATCTAGAATATGTAAAGAAGTCTGCCCACTCAATAACAATAAGAGAAATAACCCAATTTAAAAATGGGCAAAGGACTTGAGCAGACCTTTCCTTAATGAAGATAGACAAATGGCCAACAAGCACATAAAAAGATGCTTGACAGCATGGGTCACCAGGGAAATGCAAATCAAAATCACACTGAGATTCTACTTTACCTTGCTAAACATCCCATCAAAAAGTCAGATAACAAGTGTTGGTGGGTATATGATGAAATTGGAACTTATAATGCTGGTGGGAATGTGAAATGGTGCAGTCACTTTGAGAAGCAGTCGGGCAGTTCGTCCAACAATTAATCATAGAGTTACCTTATGAGTTACCTTACCAGCAATTCTACTTGTAAGTCTATACCCAGGAGAATGAAAACACATGGCCACACAAAACTTATATTCAAAAGTTTATAGCAGCATTATTCATAATAGCCAAAAGCTGGAAACAACCCAAATACCCACCAACTAGTAAACAAACAAACAAAAAGTGGTATATCCATACAAAGAATATTATTAGGCTATTTAAAAAGAATCGAATACTAGTACATGTTACAACATGCAGGAACCTTAAAAACATGCTAAGTCAGTCAATCTCAAAAGACCACATATTATCGGGTATCTTTTATATGAAATTTCCAGCATAGGGAAATCGATAGAGACAGAAAGTCGATTAATGGTTGCCGAGAGCTGGGGCACATGGGGAGGACAGGAGCTGGTGACAGCTAAAAGGTATGGATGAACTTGTAAAATTAACTGTGATGATGGTTATACATAGTTGTGAATATATTTAAAACCCATCTGTATTCATTTGCTGGGACAGCCATAACCAAATACCACAGACCCAGGGACTTAAACAACAGAAATCTACTATCTCGTGGTCTGAAGGCTGCAAGTCCACAATCCAGGTGCTGGCAGGGTTGGTTTCTCCAAAACCTTTCTCCTTGACTTGCAGATGGCCTCCCTCCTGCTGCTTTGTTCTTATATGGTCATCCCTATGTGCATCTCTCTTTCCCTTTCGACAAGCACCGCAGTCCTATGGGGTTAGCACCCCACCCTAATGTCCTCATTTGAACCTAATCACCTCTCTGAAGACTTTCTCCCTGAGTATCCTCGACATCGGAATTTTGAACATAACACCGTCAAATTGTACACTTTAAAGGGGTGAATTATAAAATCTGTCAATTATATGTTAATAATGCTGTTGGAAAAGATAGCATAGGAGTGCTCTCAGCATGATTAAAAAATAATCTTTTCCTAAAAGCCACAATTAAACTTATTAGAGAAACAGCACTCGTTCTCCTTAAAAACAAAACCTTGATGTTATGGAACATTTGGAAAGAAGGATGTATGGATAGCAGATGGCATAAGGGAGGGAAAGGACAGTTATAAATCTTGCAGAAAAGGAGGTGGTCTTACCACGATACTACGCCTAGCCCTGCGGTGTGTCACATGAAAAAATCAAATTGATTCATTTCCTTATCCAATTCTTTGAGCAGCCACTCTGTGCCAGGCACTGTTTTAGGTGTGTGTGCCGTACACGAGCAAAGAAGATGAAGAACTCTGCTTTCGTGGAGCTCACCATCCAGCAGCAGTCAGGGTGCAGACAATGAACTGGGACACAATAAGTTCCTTCAGTATATCAGAAGGTGATGCATGCTTTTGAAAAACTGAAAGGTTTAACAGAATGAGGGGACCTAATAATGCTGAGAAGGGGCAGGAGAGGCAGGTTGAGAAGAGGGTGAAAGTTGGCCATACAAATATTTAGAAGAGTGTTGCATTCTGATACATCAGCTCTCGTAGCGGCCCTACAGTAATAGTCTGCTGCGGTGTTTGATGAATAGTAAGAAGACCAACATGGCTGGAAAGATGCAGGCAAAGGGGAGAGTAATGCCAGACCAGATCAGAAGGTAATGGAAGCCAAATCACGCAGGGCCTTGAAGGACATTGTAAAGACTTGGGCTTTTACTTTACGATGAGGAACCTTTGCAAGGTTGGGAACAGAGAAGTGACAAGATCTTCCTTGCGTTTCAGAAAGAGCTCTCTGGTTGCTGTGTTGAGTTTGGAATGCAGGGAGGCAAGGATAGAGACCTGGGAACTTTGGGGGCTATTGCATGCAGAAGCAATGAAGACTGGACATGGGTTTTATTTTCTAAATAGTGGTATACACTGTACATGTGGAGAAGATGACGGGATAAAGTAGAGGCAGGGGCGGTATAAGAGAGTTGAGCCACCATCCTCTGTAACAAGGAGTCAAGTACATAATATCTAAAATTAATACATAAAGAAAAGCAGTAAAAACATAGCATTTAGAAATATGAAGTTAATTAAAATAGGAGGTAGCTAAAATTAGCTTGAAATGATTGCTACTAGAGAGAGAAATTGAGAAGAGGGACAAAGGATACTTGCTTATTCTGAGCCTTCCACTTCCTCTGTTTAACCATATGAAGGCATTAGTTTGATAATTTGTTTACAAAGGACCAGAACAAGGTTGGCATGGAGCTGCCTAATTAATGATGGCTTGAGAAATTATGTAATTGGAATAAGCTACAAAGGAGGAGAAGAAGTCTAGCTATTGGGAAAGTATATGTAAAATACCATTATTTGCGGATGGTGGATGCCTCGTTAAAACAAGAGTCACGTAAATTATTTCAGTACAGTGAGCAAATAAAGAGGAATTTTTTAAAAAAAGTATTGGCTAGTAAAACATCTTGTTTAATAAATGTTTTTCTTAAGTGGACTAGAATTATCTTCCTTACTAGAAGGTCAATGCTAAATTCAGCACTCAACTATAGTTAATGACTAATATCCTAGAGACTTGCTCCTTTTAATTCTTAAAAATTAAATGACCAGCTGTTTCTGTGGTTTAATATTTTTTACTGCTCTGAGCGCCTTTGGGAAGAGAAAAACACTTTATTCTTGCTTCCTGGCTATTTTTGGCTTCGAAGCAATTACCGAGCAAACCAGCAAGCAGTTCAAGTTCACACTATCTTCTGGTCCAAAGCCAAGGGCTGGTCACTACAGATGGCTTTTAATATTCACTTTCTCTGCTCTGGAAAGGGGAATCGAGAGTGGCTTCCTCCTGAGTTCAACAATTCATCCATCATCCATCCATCCATCCATCCACTTATTCAAATTCTTTCTGAGCAAGAGCAAGCTGGGCCTCAAGATTCAAAGAGAAAGACTTTCTCCCAGCTCTTGGTGGGCTTGTGTGAACAACACATGGAAAGGACAAGCACAGAAGCCAGCAGTAAGAATTAAGAGAGAGGAGTGCCCAGGTGCTTATGGAGACAGGCTCAGAGTTGGCGGGTGGAAAGTGTTGGGTAGAGGGAGTGATAGAGAGTCAGGGAAGGCAGTGGATTGTATTGGTTGAGTGATCCTGATAGGACAAGTGAGCAACCAAAAGAAGGGAGATGGCAAGAAAAGATGCTTTGAGGAAGTATAGAGAAAGAGTGTGTGTTCTTCAGTAGTCCCAACCTCGAATGGCTACAGGAGCCAGCAGATAATAAAAATGAGTGGGGTGGACTGAGTCCTGGGAAAGACAAGAGGGATTAGTGCACACTGTGGTAAACTGAGGACAGCACACTGCGCTCAAAGGGGCTGGCCCTCTACAGCTCCAGTGATTGACGCCAGGCGGGACCTGGTGTTCCTATGCCTTCTAATTTTCCAACAGAAATCCAGATCTCCGCTGCAGGGGAGGGGTAGGCGTGTGTATGAAATTAATTCTTAGTGAATTCACACGCCTTAAAAGGATAATAATAAAATCTATTGTGCCCTCTTCTCCGCCATCACTCCCAAAATATGTGCCTGGGAGCAAAATATGTCCCTCTCAAGCTGAGAGCTGTTCCTTGGCTACCCTTGGTATAGCGGTTGAGTTGTTCTGATGTCTACGGCCGGCCTTAAACAAATCACCGAAGCTAGCCTAAGCCTCCAGGTCCACATCTAACAACAGCATTTCATTTCATTAATTAAACTACAGGATTTTTTTGAGAACTAAAGGAGGCAATGAAAGGACAGCTATGCCCTATTTAAAGATGCTGCTTTGTTATAACAAAAAAGTTGTCTTGCAGATATTTGTATTCAAATATACCACATATGCATAGAAATCATGACAGTACATCACCTGCAGTGAATCATTACAAAACAATCTCTACACACACATTTTTGTTATCTGCCAGCGAAGACTCAAGAACGGGCTGCGGGAAAGGGGTTCATCAAGGTGTGTGGTTTACTCTGCTGTTAATTCCTTCCTGCCGTTTATTTTGCATTCCGGCAAGCAGTGTTGCCCCGTACCAGCTGGCCAAGATCGGGCAGGTGGACAGTGCTGGAGCTCCCTGGGTAACATAGGAAAGGTATCAGTCTGCATAGTGCAAGTCACAGCAGCTCAGGGAGAGCTCCACAGTGACGGCAGCAGCCAGGAGCATGAAGACGAGCTGGCGATCGGGCTGCGTGCAGACCCCAGGCAGTACGAAGGACGTCCCTGCAGCCCTGGAAGATCAACCAGAAATCCAACTAAGAGAAATTAGTAGAAACTGAGATTAAACACACACAATAGTCTCAGGAAATTTGAAAAGAACGGAATAGCAATCACCGAAGAGCAATGTATACAAGACCTAGAGGAGAGTATGCTCCCACAGATCTTAATTTAGTCGGCAATCGCATTTCCAGGAATCCCTACTTGGAACTACATAGGGTTTATGTTAAGTGCTTAGTACAGACGCTGGTCCCCCAAAGTGAGCTTTTATTATCTGCTTGATATGGCTAGATTATAAGATGTATATTAGAAGGTGGTAAAATGTGAGGCTGAAAGTGTGGATGGTCAGATACGGAATCACAAAAGGTCTCGGAGGCTAGGCTAGAGAGTTCGGAACTTCTTCAAGGAGTCAGCAGTGCACTGAAGGAGTTCAAGGAGAATATTCATCACTGACATTAAACGTGGCATATAACAAATGGCTTACAACCTTAACTCAAACACAGAATGATCGAAGTGAAGCTGATGTATTTTTAGCGGATTGCTCAGTTCTTTGCAATGTAACTGCGTGCGCAGGGAATGCAATCTTTAGATTCCGCCTTTAATTGACAGTGTACGTTCCAGGGAAGAAATGAGATTTAAGTTCCATAGGCTCTCCCCAATGACAGTTTCTGAACTTTGCATCGGTGGCCGCTCTAAGTCAGCATTAGCAGAAAACAAGGACAAAGAGACCTCATTAGAAAAATGACATCTCCATGTACTTGAACCTCAGCCAATTAGTAGACACCAGAAGTGAAATCAAAGGATGTGTTAGTTCTGCTTCCTGATCTCTGAAAGGGGCAGGACCGGGCACAGAGTGGGTGCTAGAGGGAAGTGCACTTTGCTGACAGAAATAGCTTCTAGGTAAAGACTAACCTACAAATACTAAATGGTCAGTCCCAAAAAGATGGCCAAATAAATGTTCTCTAACTCTTGATATGAAAAAGATCTCAACACTTCCACCTCAGTTTCTCTCATTCTTTCAGGATGATAGCACGGAAATGAGTCGAGAAGAAATGCCTGTGTGAGATGATCTCCCCCACAGTTCCTAAACTTCCTAGCCCCGGAACCACAGAAGGCACAGAGAACTATTGCTAATGGAGCACCTGCTAACCTGAGATCTGCTGGGCTTTTGCCTTGCACTGAATTAAGGAAATTGTCCAGTCTCTTCGTACCCATCTCTTCCCTATACTGTCCTCTGACATTATCTCCCTAAGGCAGAAAGATTTTGAAAGTGGTCAATGGCCAAATAGTTGAACAATGAGTATCTGTTTTGTTGTTGCTGTTGCCCTGATTAGAACCTTGCTAGGGCCTCCTGCATCCCCTGTTGGGATGCATTCTGACTGATACCTAACACGTGAAGAACTCACCTTAAAAACACACTGCTGGGGTGCCTGGGTGGCTCAGTCGGTGAAGCATCTGCCTTGGGCTCAGGTCATGATCCAGGAGTCCTGGGACTGAGCCCTGCATCAGGCAGGGAGCGTGCTTCCTCCTCTCCTGTTCCCCCTGCTTGTGCTCTCTCTCTCTCTCTCTGGCAAATAAATAAATAAAATCTTAAAAAACACACACTGCTGAACATATTGAGGGGACATAAATTCAACTGGATGGGATTGGACATGGCTCCTGCACAGAAAGCCCCAGAACCTCACATTCTGTCCCACCTGCTTCAGAATAGTTGCCGGTGAACTTACTGGAAGGCGCCTGGGGAAATCAGTATCATGTTTCAACTTATTAGAATCTTTGAGAAGGCTTCTCCCTCTGCTTCTATTTTAGATGGGTCATCGTGGGGTATCATATGCCAAACAAAGATTTCCTAATATCTTTCCAGATAAAATGGTCTCTGTTCTCGTAAGTTACCAAGACCCCAAGAGGCCATGACCACTGGAGGGTTCAGTTTTGGTAACCTAAGACACTATACCAATATTAGTGATTATTATTGAGTTAAGGATTATTATTTAAGACAGATTGCCAGGAATGCTGTGTGATAGAAGCTGATAATGGCCTACTTCTTACCCATCATCACTTCTTCCCTAACAATAGAAAATGGATCTTGTTGGGGGCATCAATGTGGCCTGCAAAAAACTACCTTTTCCAGCCTCGCCCTAAAGTAGGGGTAGCAAGGGAAGTTCTGGATAAGGCTTTCAGGAGAGCTGCTAATGTAGTTAGGAGGTCTTTTTGCTTTTGCCCCTTTCTCCTTCTTCCTGCCTGGAATCTAGTTTTCTTATCTGGAGTTGGCAGAAGCCATGTTGCCCCTTGAAGATGGAAGTCACATGTTAATGATAACAGAACAAAAAGACAAAAGCAACTTAGGTCATAGTTTATATTCTAGAACTTCCATAACAACTATAGAAAGTCACCCTCCAGAATGCCCTAGATGTGAGAGCAAAATAAATTTTCATGCGGTTAAACCATGTTAATTCAGGTTTTTGTTTTTGGCCCCAAATGCAGTTCCTGACTGATTCATCTTATGTGTCATAAAATAAGAAAAGCAAACTGGGGTGCCTGGGTGGCTCAGTCTTGGTTAAGTGGCTGGCTCTTGATTTTGGGTCAGGTCAAGATCTTAGAGTCCTGGGATGGAGTCTGCATCTGGCTCTGCGCTTAGTGTAGTGTCTGCTTCCTCTCCCTCTGCCACTCTCTCAAGTAAATGAATAAATCTTACACAATATAAGAAAAGAAAGGGAAAAATTCAATCAAGATGTGAAAAAAAGAAAACGTAACGTTTAAATTCTATAGTCTTCAGGGCATGGTGCCCTATCTGTAGGGAGGGAATTACTGGGTGGGGGCCATGGAATAACGGTGCTGCTCAGTTTGGCTAGGAGGAGGATTTCTTGTAAGAGGAAGCTGCAAGACTCCAGCAGATTCCACCTGTGGCTTTCAAACCCTTTGCCCTTTACGGTGATTATAAGCTTGCATTATTTATCATCGCTGAATTTGCCTAGGCTATAGGAGAAATGACTGATCCCTGGAAAGTGTTTCCCATGCAGGACCTGAGAGACTTCTGAATCTATTTCATGAAAAATGAAATGAGACAGCATAACAAGTACAAGTTCATTCAAGTCAACATCAATGCCACTTTCTCCAGAAGAAGCAGGAAAAGAGACCAGCAGAGAAGGTAATAAAAAGCTCTTGGCTCTGCTTTCCTAATTATCCCTAATCCACTAAAGAGATAGAAACATCTTACGAATGCTAATTAATTGAGCCCCCTACCAGTCACATGATGAACCCGAGAGAGGTCCTCTCTGCTGAAAAGTATGGACTGTGACAGAACAGGGCGAGCTGGAAATGGATGTCCAGGCAAGCTGGCAGTGTTTGAAGTCCTGTCGGGTAAGCTAAGACAGTGAGAAGCACTACCGGGACTGTGAGAACAAGGAGCGCACAGAGTTGAGAACTTCTAGAAATCAGCATGTGCGAAGCCAGTGACTATCTCACTTCACCCTATTCCTCATCCAGTTTCCAACTTCTGCCTCAGTGGAATAACCATCGTGAACCCTACTCTCAGAATCCCTTACCTTCCAGAATTCTTCTGAGTTTTACCTCTCTCCTCTTTCAGCACACACACTTGCCAAAAATTATCATCTCATGGTATTGTCCTATTTTCGTGCTTCCCAAATTGTGTTCTGCTTAATCATGTTGTGTCAGACATTTGGACCAACCACAATGCTTTTGGCTGCAAATAAAAGAAAATTCAACTCAATGTAGCTTAAACTGTAAGGGGAATGTATTATTTCTGCTTTATTTAACTGAAGAGTTCAAAGGTATGTCAACTTTAGACATTGATTGAGGATTAAGGCTCTGGCTCCATTTCTAGGCAGTTGTCTTGGTGTTATTCTCGTTCATTTGCTCTTTGCTTGGGCTGATTTTTTTTATTGTAACAAACTGCTACCAGCAGTTCCTGGTGACACCACTATATATCACAGCATCCAAAGAGAGTGCCTCTTCTCCCAGATGTCAAACACATGCCTTGAGATTCATCCCTCACAGACAAAATCAGGCTAGGCACTCATTCTTTAAAAATGTTTAATCTAGTCCAAAGAATGGTGTAGTGCGTCAGCCTAAGCTAAGTTGTGCTGTGGTAACAAATGACCCCAAAGCCTCAGTGATTTACAAAGCAATGAAGTCAACATTTATGTCATTTAACTTTCCTGCTGGTGGTCGTGGATCAGCTGAGACTTCATCCATGCCCTCTTCATTCGGGGGCTAAGACGGAAGAAGCAGTCAATTTCTAGAGTGTAGCAATCTTGCGGCAGAGGGCAAGTGTGACGGTAGAGCCAGCCACATGCTGGCCCTTCAACCTTCCACTTAGAAATGGCACATGTAACTTCCACCCACATTTTATAGGACAAAGCAAGTCATTGCCTAGGGCTGTTATCAGTAGAACGGGAAATAAAATCCTTCTATAAGAAAATCCAGATGTGATGAGCTTGGATATATTTTAAAATAATACAATCTACTGCAAATGCTGTATGCTGATTGGCTTAAACTGGCTGTTCATCTCTCAACCAATTACCAGGTAAGGGAGATAAGATTCTATTTGGTGGTTTATATCAGTCAAAGCCTACTCATCTAAATGGGAATGGGATCATTCACACCTAGATCACATGATATACTTCACCAACAAATAAATAGGGCAGATTAGATCCTCATTTTACAGATGAGAAGACTAAAGCTTAAGACTTATCATACCTGTTGAGGATTAGAAAGTTAGAATTCAAAGCCAGGTATTCTAAACTGATATTCAATCCTTTCCATGGTACTAAAAACTTTGAGTTTGTTACTACTGTCTCTAAAAACACCATTCTTACTTAATCATTCATTTGACTAATAAACGTAATTAACACAGTGAGGAAACATATCAGTAATTCACTATACTTCCCAGACAGTCACTCTATAAAATAATTCATTGGTTCCAAATTTTTTTAAAAACCCAGAATTTCAGGCACCTAGGTGGCTCAGCCGGTTAAGTGTCTGCCTTCAACTCAGGTCATGGTCCCAAGGTCCTGGGATCGAGCCCCACATTGGGCTCCCAGCTTGGCAGGAAACCTGCTTCTCCCTCCCTCTGCTGCTCCCTCTGCTTGTGCTCTCTTCCTCTCTCTCTCTTTCTCTCTCTCTCTCTCTCATAAAAAAATAAAACCTTATTTATTTTTTTTGAGATTTTATTTATTTATTTGACAGAGGGAGAGACAGCCAGTGAGAGAGGGAACACAAGCAGGGGGAGTAGGAGAGGAAGAAGCAGGTCCCAGAGGAGCAGGGAGCCCGATGCGGGGCTAGATCCCAGGCCCTGGTGTCACTCCCTGAGCCAAAGGCAGAAGCTTAATGACTGAGCCACCCAGGTACCCCATAAATAAAATCTTTAAAAAAATTTTAAAAACCCAGAAATTGAAGACAAAGCCCAGAAAAAGGCAGACTTCATCCAGGAAAACAGGCATCCTCAAGCAATGTGATTCAGAAAATACATTGCACTGGGTGTTATACGCAACTAATGAATCATCGAACTTTACATCAGAAACCAGGGATGTACTGTACTGTGACTAACATAATATAATAAAAAAAATTAAAATAAAAAAATAAAAACATCAAAAAAAAAAAAAAGAAAATACACTGCGCAAACTTCTGCTAGATCTTGACCGTATCTCATAGACTGACTCAGCAATTTCACATGCAGGAACTTATCTCACGGAAATAACCATGATTGAATGCAAAAGTTTGAAAAAAATAAAAAGAAACTACAGGATGTTCAATGCAGCAAAATTTTTAAACTAAAAATCCTAAATATTGAAACTAAATATCCAACCACATGGGGTATATTAAATAAACCGGGGAATACGCGGTCAATAAAATACTGTGTAGCTATTGAAAAAGAACTGCATTCCTGAATATTTAATTACATAGATTTTCTTGTCACAAAAGCAAATTATCAAATGATGTATGAAATATGCTTCCGTTTATATTATAGAATTATCAAAGATTCGTTCTTTTTGTTTATGCTTTCATTCAAATTTTCTACATCAAATGTGTATGACTTTTACACACTAAGAAAACAATGAAATGTTCTTTTTTAATGAATTGCCCTCCAAAACTAAAGCCAAGAGAAGCCACTGGAAGCAGATCAGGTTAGCATCTGCAGAAGTAATAGGCTCTAGGAATGTATTGCTGATCAGACAAGATGTCTCTCATACATGATGGAAGAGATTAAAATATAACTCAAGCAACACGACAAGTAGCTCTGTGATATGGGTCTAGAAAAATGAGAAACTGTGATTAAGAATGGTCATGGTGACTCTAGCATTGCCCAGTGGAAAGGGTTGTAATTTTAATCACCCTCATCAGAGAGTGAGGCAGAATTTTACCCAGAGAGAAGATGATTCACCTAAATATTCTACCGTGGTGCTGAAAAATACCAGCTTCCTTTCATTTAATCCTATATAGACCCAGCTACCTTCTGTTTGAATTTTCTCTTTCATCAAGGAGCAACGCCCCATGTCAATGACATGTTACTTTTCCTGTTAGAATTCTCACTGAACAAAGCTAGGTAAAAATTGCGCTCTATACTGCCAGTTTGGGGGGGGGGTGGAGCTTAATCAAAGCCATTGTGTTTGCCAAGGTTGTTTCAACCCAGAGTGAGTTAATCCCATTGAATGGAAGACTGCCACCTGGCCTCTTTCTCTTTACTAATATTTCTACTTCCTTCTCTATCTGTGAAATTCCTGGTGCAATCAGATGTCTTGGCCAATTTTTCTAAAATGTTATTCTTAAGTTTCTTAAAACATATGTGTAGGTGTTGCCTATGCTCAGTGATTTATTTAAAATAGTTACTTGAGCGTTATAGAAAGGAAAATTAGAAGTGTGCCTCCTGCGTAATCTGACCTCATTTCCACCTCCAGTGGATAAACCTCTATTGGTATCGCCACAGCCTCTGGGTACATCTTGCGCACCTGCCTCACTGCGCCTCTTTGTTCACACTCTTCCTTCCATACCATGTGTCAAAATCCTTCTCAACCACCAATTCTCTACCCCCAAATTTCTTAATTCTAGAGCTCTAATAAGTAATATCCTGTTAAGTAGAATGTAAGCTCTTTGAAGACAGGGACTTCATTTTGTTCATTTCTGTATCTTCATGAGTTCTTGAAAAGCATGTTGCATTAGTAGATAATGCAAATTGCATAGATTAGTGTAATTGTCTTATTCCTAGCCTCTCCCCTCCTCTCATGGAGAGCAGAGGAGAGCAACATTCATCTGAATCTCTCATAGAGTTGCACAACACACATTTTAACTCTCTATGCTATTAAGTTTTAAACATATTCCCCGGTGGAGACAATAGCTCCAGCCCAAATAACCCAGTTTTTATTTTAACCAGGAATTCCTTCCCCAACAGTGAAAGTCTTGAGCAATTTGAAAAATGCATTCATACACGAACCAAGGATAGAGTGCTTGCAGGGTACAAGATGATATTTGTATTCCGAGTGTTAACATTCGTCATCCAAAAGCCAAAACTTTTAATGGCTTCAAGTCCAGGTCCTAATTTAATGGATCAATTCAATGACAGTTCCCAAGATGTTCCTTGGAGAATAGAATTAGCAAGCAACACTTCTTGCTGAAACATGGTACACCAGTACCCTAGTTTTCAACATTATTTCCATAAATACCACATTCTAAGGCTTTCTGTTATGATAGCAGAGCTTGCTGCGTTTTTTTCTTCTTTTTAATATTTAATTAATGCATTTATTGAGGTATATGTCTTCGAATGTAGATTATTTTTAAAAGGCTAAGAAGGTTTAATTATATACTGCTTTTAAAAAATTTAAATATAGTTGACATATAATGTTGTCTTAGTTTCAGGTGTACAATGTGGTGATTTGACCTGCACTTTTTTTTTTCCAGGAAAGTTTAAAAATACGACGGAGAGAAGCACTAAGATTGTGCTAGGTGCTAGCGTTTTGATACTTATCAAAAATGTTTTTAAGAGAAAAATGATCAGAGAGGGAGATAAACCATAAGAGACTCTAAACTATAGGAAACAAACTGAGGGTTGCAGGAGGGGAAGGGGCTGGAAGGATGGGATAACTTGGTGACGGGCATTAAGGAGGGTACATGACGTAATGAGCACTGGGTGTTATACGCAAATGATGAATCACTGAAACTAATGATACATTCTGTGTTAATTAGTTGAATTTAAATAAAATAAAATGGATAAAATAAAAAAAGAGAAAAATAGAGTGAATGAAAAAGTAAATCCATGTCTCTGGATACTTCTATTTAATTAAGTTTTAAAAGAAGTTCTGGCTGGAGACCATTCCTGGTAATTGTGACATACGCTACTTTTCTACAACACGGAGACTTATTTTTGAAAATTTAACACACTGCTGGAGTTCAACAAGGGGTAACAGAATCTCACAGCTGAAAATACCATAAACAATCTGAACTGGGACAAGGAAGACAAGAGACATAGGGCAAAAATGGTCAACAAGGATGAGTATCCTGGGCTAGGGAAGCCGTTGGTTCCTCAGAAGTGGAAGCAAGCCAAGGACACGCAGAACCTTCTCATTTCCCAGGTCCAGAAAGGCCTTGCTTCGGGTCATCCGTTAAGCACATGGCAAGGGCACGGTGAAGACATGCGGCCTCATGTTGCACGCTGAGGTGAGGCGATTTCCTCACCTACTGCTTTAAAGTCCCTTGCTCCTTTCCTCCAGTCATCTCTTTCATTTCCCAGCCATCTCTCATGAATCTGGAATATAAGTTTTTCTATTGTTCTTCCTTTCTTTTCTCTCTTCAGAGAGATATTCCCAGAAACACGATGAAGTCAGCCTGGGAGGGTTCTGGAAGCCCGTAATGGCACATGAATCTCTAAATTACTGGTATTAACCAAATGTCTCTTAAATCTCCTCACCTCATTGCTTTCCCCCATGACCCCATCCGCTCAGAGCCGACTCCTTTCCTTGGCACAGTTCTTGACACCTGCTATTTGTAGAGTTGCTTGACCCAAGACATAATAAGTTACCGGTCCACTGCACGAGAAGAGGTAGCATTTAATGAGTGGAAGGAAAAAAGGAGTGGGCAGTAGTGAGCCAGAATGAAATCATGAAGCCCGAAATTGGACTCAGTGTGGCTGGAGGAAGGCAGAAAGGAAAGGAAGCAGAAGGCAGGGAAGCAAGCTTCATCATAGACTTCAAGGTGGATAAATATTAGACCAGCTCCCTGAGAATATAGTTGATGACTTTTGTTCTTTCTTAATGTACGGGACATCAGGTGCTAGACAAGATTAGGTCACTTATAGAAGGTTCAAGGTGCTGCAATGGAGAAAATACCAGCACCGTTTACCAGTACCCCTGAGTGTGCTGGGTGGTATACCTGCATGACCTCATCTCACCCTTACAACAGAAATGCGAGGGCTGCTATTTGCACACATAATTGACTCACATGGTTCTTAAATAAAATGATACAAAAAACTATGTACTGAGAACTACTCCTACTATCTTTGTTCCCATCTATCCCTATTCCCACTCTCGCCCCTTACAGGTAACCACGTTGATTTGTCCCTTATTTATCTGCCTGGTTTCTTAGTTTTTGCAGACAAAAAAATAAGTGAAACTATATATTCTTATTTTCACCCAGGGGAAGTAGAATTACCCACACATAAGGAAACCAAAATTTAGAGGAGTTGACTGATTCTTCCTCTGAGCTGATTGTTGGCTGGCTGGTCAAGAACCCGCCTACTTCTGGGTTTGTTGGCTTCAGGATCCAGCCTGAGGGTCAAAGGCCAAAGGATTCAACTGAAAGAGACTCCAGATTCTGAATTCAAGGTCTCTGGTTGAATTAGCTGATTTAAAGATTTAAAAAATTTCCACCTTTGTCCTATAGTCCTAAGAAATCAAGGATCCAAGGTCCCACTATTGCCAGGAGCTGGATGTTTCCATGGACCCTTCAATGAGTTGTTCTTTTGTAACCTTCCCTCCTAGTGGGAAAAGTCAGAGTATGTATGCTTAGGGGAGGTGGTCAGATAAAATATAAGATTCCCAGTTAAGTCTGGATTTCGGACAAACAAGAATTTTTGAGTATAAGTGTCTCCTGCACAATATTTAAAAGCACGCCCTGTTGTCGTTGTTTGCTAAACTCCCAGCCTGAGCATAGGGAAGTGTTGTAACGTGGGCCCTTCCATGTACAAAGGACAACCGGCCTTGGGTCTGAGGGACTGAAGGAGTTCCTGGAGTTTGGGAGGAGCTGGGATTTATGCCTGACTAGTAAAAAATCCTTGAAGTAAAAATCTCGTGTTCTAGATTTCATAGACCTCAAGAATAGAGAAGACCCCTTGGTTATTGTGTGGAATAGAGATTTTCAAAAGTTTCCTCAATTCCAACTGAACTGCCACCGGCAAGGTAAGAGCGTTTCAGTGGCCTCACCTCGCCAGGCACTATTGGCAAGTCTTTGAATCTTCTGTTGCTGTCAATTTAGCAAACATATGATACCTTCGTGTTGCTTTAGTTTTCATTTTCTTGATGATTTTATTTTATTTTATTTTTAAAGATTTTATTTATTTGTTTGACAGAGAGAGAGACAGCCAGCAAGAGAGGGAACACAAGCAGGGGGAGTGGGAGAGGAAGAAGCAGGCTCCCCGCAGAGGAGCCTGATGTGGGTCTCTATCCCAGAACGCTGGGATCACGCCCTGAGCCGAAGGCAGATGCTTAACGACTGAGCCACTCTTGACAATTTTAGAAGACAATGTTCTCTTATGTATTTCTTTACTCTTCATGTTTTCCTTCATGTAAAAACACTCCTTTTATCCGTTCATGCTAAATTTGAAAGCTTTTCATAGATTACTATAGCTATCAGACTACTGTCTGTCACATTTGATGAAAACATTTTCTGCCTTTCTTCTTAGCCTTTACATTTTTAATTTACAGATATTTTAATGTTTATATACAAGATTCTATCAGGTTTTTTTTCTTTGCATTTGCTTCTATTTCTTCAAAGCAATAGAAAGAAAGTTGCCATCTCTCTATAGATTTCATAAATCGCTTATTTTTTATCTTCCTATGTTTAAAAATATTAACCAGCTCTCGAGATGTCTTTCAACAGATGAATGAAAAAAGAAGATGTGGTATATATATATAGTGGACTATTACTCAGCCATCAGAAAGGATGAATACTTACCATTTACATTGACATGGATGGAACTGAAGGGGATTATGCTTAGCAAAATAAGTCAATCAGAGAAAGACAATTATCATATGGTTTCACTCACATGTGGAATACAAGGAATAGCGCAGAGGATCATAGGGGAAGGGAGGGAAAACTGAATGGGAAGAAATCAGAGAGGAAGACAAACCATGAGAGACTCTTAACTATAGAAAACAAACTGAGGGTTGCTGGTGGGGAGGTGGGTGGGGGGATGGGGTAATTGGGTGATGGGCATGAAGGAGGGCACATGAGGTGATGAGCACCAGGTGTTATGTGCAACTGATAAATTATTGAAAACTATATCTGAAACTAATGATGTACTATATGTTGGCTAATTGAATTTAAATTAAAAAAATTAATTGACTCTTGAACCTGATGGTTCTTAAAGAGTGGCTTGAGGATCCTGTGCACCAGAGTACTTGCTCTGAGTATTTGCTTGTTTTAATGCCCAGTCCCAACACCCACGACAGACCTAATAAATCAAAATTGCTCCAGAAAAGCCATGGAAATATGCGTCTTTAAACACCTTCTAGGTGATTTGTTTATCCCTGAAGCTTGAAAATCCCTTTGTTAAGCCAGATGGGATTTATTATTTACTTCTGTATGCAAGCAATAGATTGGGGATAATTTAAGCCCAAAGGGAATGTGTTGAAAAGATTGGAAGGAGTTTACAGAATTAAAGTCAAACCTGATGAGTTGACTTGCAGAGGGAATAACCAGGCAGCTCTTAGGATCTTGGTAGGAGAAAACACCTCATCACACATTAAGGGACTAGAGCAGAAGATGAAAAGGCACTCACTGTCCTCTTCCCCTTCCTTCCTCACCCACCTGAACATAAGCTCTGTGGGGGCCGGTTTCGCTGCCTCGCAGGAGTAGGCAGAGTAGGCATTCAGGGAATATTCCCTCTTCCTGTTGCTCCATTCACAGTCCCTTTAGATAAACTCCAATTGTCACGATTTAGGTGACTGTCACCCTTTGACCAGAAAAGGGAAAAGAACCTTGATTTATGGGCCCACTCACACTGCACACACAGGAGGAAAGGTTATTCCCCAAAACAGCATTCGAACTGGTTATCATAGGAAGGAGACTAGATCCTGGGTGATTTTTAAATATTTTCCAGTATATCATAGTATAAGGATTCTAAGATAAATTTTTGCCCAAATGGTTCTTCTTCAATTATTCCCAACAACACTTATTTACTCATCAATCTGTCCAATCTTCCTTACATGGAGTGTTTTCACATAAGCATATTTACATTGTTATGCCCAGCAACATCCATATTGAGATTTGTATTTTATTTCCTAGATCTGTAACTCAGAAAGAGTAAGTTTACAGCTATTTAAGACAAGATTCTCCCGTCGCCTTTTGGACACCATAAATAGGTTGCTCCTTGCACTACCTGCATGGTCCCATTCTCTGCAAATATGCTTCGAGTCTTAATGCTCTCGATTTTTGCGATGTGAAACAGCTAGCGTTTCCCTCTAGGACTACATTGTATGTTTGCTTAGCCCCGAACTCCCCGGTTTGCCCTTTCCGTATGCTCTAGCCAGACATGGATCATCAGGTAAAATTCATTTTCTTTTTTAAACTTCTTAATAAAGGGGATCTCGACCTTCTTCACTTGAGTTTATTTTAGGAGATGTAAAGCTGTGGGCAACCAAACAGGAGGCCCCTTCCAATATGCACCCTTAATTTCTCAGAGTTCTGTCATGTTCAAGGGAGCCCCTTCTGCTTAATATCCAAGTCATTTTGCCTGAGCCCCTAGCTGATTATTTATTTATTTATTACAAAATGTCTAGCTTTTTTTTGGAAGACTCATCTCATTACTCCCGAGAATCTTCAGGGAAGATTTCTGCATTGTAACAAACCCACCTTGACCTTCGTTCACCATCTCTCACTCTGGACCACTGCTCAGGTCCTCTGCTGGTCACCTCTCTCCATTGCACAACTGTTTTGCAGCTTGTTTGCAATTTCTCAGAAGACATGGCTGGTGTCTCAGGGTAGCCCATGCCAGGAGGGCACAGCCCTGTTCTGAGTCTCTGTAGTCCAGTGCGTGCCAGCTATGATGTCTGATTAAACACTACTGAAATCTTGAAAGGAATTCAGGAATAAAGGAGATTTTAACCTAGATATTAGATAGCACAACTCCTAGGATCCATAGTGTGGGGTTGTTTTCTCTTCCCTCCTACACACCACTGTTCAAAAGCTGGCTCACCTCTCTCCCAAGAGAGCTTCGTTTGATTTTCTATTGTACACCTTGAGTTCAAGCTTTTACCCCCTTCAGCCTCAGAGAAAGGAGGAGGTAAAGCCATCCCGTCACCTGATCCAAATGAATTATTTCTTCACCGGGATGTATCACGTGAGAATGTGCCCGCCCACCACGCTGGGGTCCAAACTGGGCAACTTCAGTGGTAAAAAGCGTACTTCTCCAGGCATGTTTATCTAGTCATAGGGGATGTGGAGGGCACCGAACACTTTAATCCACGTCGGCTACCACTCCTGTCTACACCTCTTGCTGAAGGAAATAGGAGACCTGCTCACGGCCTGTTGCGATAACCTAACAGCAATATTGAAACCAACATATTTCCCAAGCAAAAATGGTGATTTTCTGGGGTAGCCCAAACTAAATCTACATCACAAAAAAAATGTCTCTGCAAGGACGCAATCCTATTAAAGATACTGTCAGTTAGCGTTACTGACAGAGCACCTTATATCCCAATCTGACATCATTGACGGGGTCTGGGTCATTTCACGGACTCCGAGCTTCCCTGAGTATGAGTGGGCATTGGCCTCACATGTAGGATCCAACATTTCACCAAAGAACTGAGGCAAAGAATGCAACTCAAGAAGGAAACACAGGGTTCGAATCCTTTGGTAAAGTATTATAAACCACAGAAGGAAGAATTTGGTGAACCACGGGCTCAAAGTTCGGCGGGCAAATGGTTACTCTCAGCAGTGAGACCCATTCTAAGACACGAATGGAAAACTGCTGTCAGCAAAGCAGGTTCCTATCACCTTTGTTGTAAAAAGGCTTATCCTTGGGCCACAGAAGACTCAGTACCAACAGCTAGTGCTGAGCAGAGGACTCTGATGTATGGCGTGTTGGCATCAGCTCTCTTGTGGTCGCAATCCTGAGAACAAGGTCGCAGTAGCGGGAGCTCGCTCTGCTGGAGAGGCCTGCTGGCAGCCCGTGGTCTGGACGTGGAGGGGCCCCATTTCAGGTCTTCACCGTTTACACGCTGGGCGGCTGTAACTCTGGACAAGTCATTCCACCTTTCTGTGCACTGGCTGGAAAGCTCCACAGTCCACTGATAAGTGGGGGGTGGTTAGTAATTTGTAAACATAGATGACTGGGGGGCTTGACAGAAGTCAGCTCGTATTGGGATGCATACAGATGGCAAGAGAAAAAACAACATGGATTCTATGTTACAAATGAGGAGCTCTTTGCTGCCAGATAGTTCTTGCTCCATTCCCTTCACAATTTTTCCTTTACACACTTTTTTGCAAACATTTAAAGGAACTCCAGTATAATTCATTTGAGAATAGTCAACGCTACAGGATTATGGAACGTCTTCAAGTTGTGGCCAGGCCTGCCCTCTAGTGGTCTGAATACTGCAATGCTTCATGATTAAACTGTTTTGAACTTTGTGATAATTTTCAATGGTTGGGTCACCTCTGCTGTCATATTAACCATGCCTTAGGATGTCAAACTAAAGGGGCTTTAAAATTCATCTGGTCTGTTTCTTTTCATAACTCAATCCTTCTAAGAATGTACCGTACGCTTGCTGTAACACCCAACTTCCACCTAAAGAAAGCAGAGTAAAACAAGATCACAGAAACTTCTTCCCACATCTGGTGAATAATAATTTTAAAAAATAATTCACAGCAGCAACCAGAGAGGAAAGAGACACTACTTGAACCATACTCTTTTGGGTTTGGCAGCCATAAAAAGAAAGAGATTCTAATCTGAGTGAGTAGAGCTCCTAAGGCCACCTGCGTCACCCCAAAGCACTTAGTCAACAAAATACTGGGAACGCAAAATGATATTTGAAAAACGAATAGAAAGCTGCACTCAGCTCTCAGATCGTACGGTGAAGAAGGGAAGACATAACAGTCCCAGGTAAAGGGGGAAGGGTGGTGGGAAAATTCATCTGCGCGGTTCAGAGGAACTATTAACAAGCTCCTCCTTAGTCATGGGTGAGCAAAGTGAAATGAATTAGCACAGAAATTACGCAGATCTGCTACAACAAAAGCGAGGAATCTATCAGGCGAGAAAGAGACAAAACCAAACAAACAAAAAATTCTCAGGAAGAAAATAAAACCAAAAGGAGAAATGCTGATTTCCTTTGAACGGTTCATTATAGAGAAGAGTTCATTATGAATATGAATTCAATAAAACAAACGCTTAAAGAAAAATGGTAAAACAATTGACTAAGATAAGAGATTGTCGAGCTAAGGAAAAAACTGAGCAACGAAGCAACATTGTTACAGATCTAATAAATTATAAATGGTTAAGAAGAGAAAAACAGGGCTGAAAATGGCTCCGTGAGATGTCTGGGATCATCGTAGAAAGTGAGGAAGTTTCGAAAAGGCAACACGATTAAAGTAAAGATAAAAGATACAGAGAGAAAAATTGTCCAACCTGAGGACAATTGGTATCCTTAGAATATCAAGAAAAACAAAAAAGAATTCAAAGATACAACACAGAAAGAATTTCCTGGAAGGAAGAACTATATTCACGGATAAAAGACGCCTTGGGTCAAGAAAAATTGATACAAAATGATCAAAATTGAGTTATTTCTTGGTTAAATTACAAAATGCTAAGGATAGGGGTGCCTGGGTGGCTCAGTAGGTTGGGCATCTAATTCTTGATTTCGGCTCCACTCATGATCTCAGGTCATGAAATCGAACCCCATGTTGGGCTCCATGTTCGGTGGGGAGTCTGCATGAGATTCTCGCTCCCTCTCTCTCTGCCCTTCCCCCTACTCAGGGGCGTGTGTTCTCTCTCTCAAATAAATAAATAAATATTTTTTAAAAAGAACAAACCTAAATGCTAAGGATAAAGAAAGAAAAAATCCTTCAGACATTCTGGGGGACAAAAGCAAGTCAGCCACACGAGGAGAAATCGGGTGGTTCCTAGGCTTCTCCATGGCAGTCCCAACGCCCAGAGACAACAGTGCAATGACCGCAAACTTCGAAGAAAACAGTGTGACCCAAGAATATTATTCCAAGTCAGGGTGTTACAAGGTATGGAAAGAGAAGATAGATGTTTTCTGACGTGAAAGAGTTCAAGAAATACAATATTCATAATCTCATTTTAAAATAAAAACAAACTAAACTATCTGACGAATGATCCCAGTTGAATAATAATAAAGGTCTCATGAATGCAAAAACTGTGAAAAAAAGAGTCAGTGTGAAATATGGCTGTGGTCTGAATGTGTGGCCTCCCGAATCCATGTGTTGAAATCCTAACCCCCCAATGTGATGGTATGAGGAGGCGGGGCCTTTGGGAGGTGATTAGTCCCTTATAAAAGAGGCCCCTTCTGCCATGTAAGGCCGGCTGTCTAGAAAATGGGCCCTCACTAGACACCAAATCTTCCAAGGCCATGATTCTGGACTTCCCAGCCTCCTGAACTGTGAGAAATAAATATTTGTTGTTTATAACCCAGTTTGTTTATTTATTTTTTTATCCAAATAATAATTCTTATTTTTTTAATGATTTTTTATTATATTATGTTAGTCACCATACAGTACATCCCCGGTTTCCGATGTAAAGCTCGAGGATTCATTACTTGCATATAACACCCAGCGCACCATGCAATACGTTTATGGTGTTTTTGTTATAGCAGCCCAAACTGACTAAGGTAAACACTAAGTTTATATAATTTCACAGCTAAAGCTAATCTTGTGTATGAAGGCAGAATAAAAAAATATACATTATCGTAAGTCCTAACAAACTGAAAATAAAATAAACAAAATCCGGAGAAGTGAGGTAGAAGGAAGGGTTAGTATAGTAACTCTCTCTCTTTTGTACTGTGGGGTCAGCAAGATACAGCCTCGGGCCAACTTCAGCCCACCCCCGGCTTTTGTAAATAAAGATTTAGTGGAACACAGCCTCAGTCAGTTCATTTACCTGTCATCTCTGGCTGCTTTCTAGCTACAATGGCAAACCGAAAGAGTTGGGACCAAGATCTCGTGGCTCATATGTGCTAAAATATTTACTATCTGGCCCTTTACGAAAAATAGTTGCTGACTTGTTATATAACACTGAGGTAATATCCATATATTTGTCTGTCTGTGTGTGTGTATATATATATACACACACACACACAGACACACTATATACACACACACACACTTAAATTTATATATATATATAAGTAATACTATATGTCAATTAAAAAAATGAGTGTGTCTTTTAAATTGCTTTAATAATTTTTTAACTGTAATGGGATCTTTATTGAGGACATTTTTATCCAACCTATAGATGTATACACATGACCATGTCTAAAATACTGTTCATTGAGGGGCTCCTGGGTGGCACAGCGGTTAAGCGTCTGCCTTCGGCTCAGGGCGTGATCCCGGCATTATGGGATCGAGCCCCACATCGGGCTCCTCTGCTATGAGCCTGCTTCTTCCTTTCCCACTCCCCCTGCTTGTGTTCCCTCTCGCTGGCTGTCTCTATCTCTGTCAAATAAATAAGTAAAATCTTTAAAAATAAATAAATAAAATAGTGTTCATTGAATGTTAATGCTCGTTCTTGTTACTTCTGAGTGGTAAGATTGGGACTAATTTGTTGCTTTTTTATGTTTGTGTAGTTCCTGATTTTTTTTTGTAATGAGCATGTACATTTTTTTAAAAAACAACAAAATATTTCATTACACTTAGAAATACAAGAGCTGGTTCATTCCATCCCGAACCCAGCTTCCCTGAGAAGACCGAAACTATTGATTGGGAAAGTCTTCATTCCCTCTTCATCACCTCAAAATGTGGAAGTGTCTATTTTGGAAGTGTGTTTGGAGAATTTCTGTGCATCCCATAATCAAGAGCTGGAAAGTTCCTTTTTTCACTTCCCAGGGGACCTGTCTTCAAAGCAGGGTTGAGGAGTACTTGAAACAGCAGAGGGCGCCCTCCTCCACGTTCCTGGGAACTCGCGGCGACGTCCCCGCTGTCAGTCTGAACCTGCCCAGCCCTGCCACTCAATGGTTGTGTGAAGGCGGGTCCTGGAACACCTCTGAGACTCAGTTTCCCCACCTCCCGCTCCTGCCCCCTGCTGATCCATCCATCTCACTGCACAGCTGGCCAGGATACTCTCCGGCCAGCAACCCCTCTGTGACTTTCCATTTCACGCAGAAAGAATCCCAAACTCCTGAACGAAGGCTGACGAGGTCCCACCCCATCCCACCCTGCGGTCGCTTTCCACACACCACATCGCACCCTATACTCCAGTTTGTCAGTATCTAGAACATAGTAAGCTCTTTCCCGCCTCTGGGCTTTTGGCTTACTGTCTCCTCTGCTGAGCTCTTTTGCACTAAGGAATCTTTCTCAATATTTAGGTCAAGTTAGCTTTCACCTCTTCAGAGAGGCCCTCCCTGATGACCTTATCAAAAAGCTCACCCACTTTATGCTGTATCACATCACCGTGTGTATGGCCTGACTTGTTCTTATCACCTTCCGTAACGGTTGGTTTGTTCGTTTGCCCGTCTCCCACTAGAGCTGAATCTCCACGAGAGCGGGTACCCCTTGTCTTCTTGACCATTTCATCTGTGGCAGCGGCCAGTGCTTGGCAAGTGACTCCCCAGGAAATATTTGTTAAATGAGTGAATGAATGGATTGGCAAACTACATGCACCAGCTGCTCCCTCAAGGAGGATGGAACATAAGATGAAAAAGTGTGAAAGCCCATGTTGTGGGCTGAATTGTGTTCCCCCTCAGAAGTCCTATGTTGAAGCTCGAACCTCCAGTACCTCAGAATGCGACCATACTTGGAACCAGGTCCTTTAAAGAAGCGATTAAGTCAAATGAAGCTATTAGGATGGGATCTAATCCGATGTGACTGATGTCCTTAGAAGAAGAGGAAATTTGGACACATAGAGACACCAGGAATGCGCTCACCGAGGAAAGACCGCATGAGGTCTTCTGGCAAAAGACGACAATCCACAAGCCAAGGAGAGAGGCCTAAGAGGAAACCCAAACTGCCCACACCTTGTTCTTTGTCTTCCAGCCTCCAGAACGGTGAGGAAATACATTTCTGCTGTTCTGTGCCCCCCGCTGTGGTATTTGGGCAGCCTTAGAAAATGAACATAGCTCTTTATAAACTAGACAGTAGTAGATGAAAACAACAGCTTAATGTTTGAAAGACGAATGGTGACGCACTCACGGGGCATCCAAATGGCACGTGTGTCCAAACCACGCAGCTGAAGCCACAGAATTTGAGAAGTTAACTTCTGAGGCCAGAAAGGCAGGGATGACTTCACAGATTGTGGGCCCCAAGCCAAAAGAAAATGTGGGGCCCCTTGTTCAAAAAGTGGGGGAAAATGTGCCCCCCAAAGCACAAAAAGATAAAGCTTTCTCTTTCCTCCATGGCCTCTCTCTCTCTCAACTTGTCATGGTGTTCTATATCTGCTGTTTGATGTCGATCTAAGAAAAATTTTTATGTGGTATTAGCATGAATTTTACCACCATCCTTATATTGCGCAATGTTCATCTTCAGGGAAAACCCAAGAGCATTCAACTCGATGCAGAATCACTGAAATTACA
This sequence comes from Ailuropoda melanoleuca, assembly GCF_002007445.2. Taxonomy (NCBI): domain Eukaryota; kingdom Metazoa; phylum Chordata; class Mammalia; order Carnivora; family Ursidae; genus Ailuropoda; species Ailuropoda melanoleuca. The sequence goes on along the minus strand of NC_048220.1, from coordinate 107,269,848 downwards.
CCATTCGTATTCTGTAGCTCACATGGGTGCGTGTATGTCCTTCCTACCAGAGCAGCGAAAATACTACGAAAAACTAACTCACCCCTTTTATTTCATTTCTTGATACACACACATTCTAGCCACGCTCCACCTTCACCTTACTGATGGAGGAGGAAGGACTGCAGGGGAACGAACAGGGGGTTGCCCCACCTTTCCCTCTTTTTCAGCCCACCTGTTGGAAGTAACATGAATAAGACAGCATATGATGGGGATCCTTGGTCATTCATGTTTCAGAGAATGCGATTGCCCTTTTTGTGTTCAAAGAGAATTCTGATTGGAACAGAAGCGCAGCCTCTCCGGGCCGAGGCAACACACTTGTCTTGTGCTCATTTTGAGTCTCACTTATCTTCCACGCATCCTGGGTGTGGCTGAGCTCTGTCTACAGGGGGCATAGTTAATGCTGTATGCGAATGAGGCCGAAAGGAACAGCAGTGGGCCTCTATGTACACGTATGTCCCCTGCTCATGTGCACGCTCTCTTGTCCAACCAACTTGACCTACAGAACATGAGATCAAAGATAAAATTAGTAGAGACTTCAAGCTGGCCACAGCAGAGCATTAAACTAAGCACGGGGCTTTGTGGACGTGGGCTTCTGGGCCACCACACACGCCACAAGGCTTGGAAGCAAGCCTTTCAAAAAGGTGAGGCCGTCATTCAAGAGCAAAGATGCAAAGAGGGCCCCAGACTGACTGCAAGCAAATTCCCAGAGTAAGCATCCTGCAGAGGTCTCCGAAGCCTTCCTATAAAAAACTACCAAAGTGAAGTTCCGTGTCCACCCCTCGAGAGTAGACACAGGAATTAATGATCTCATGCTGCCCATGTCCATTGGGCTTTAGGAATCAGACTGAGAACCTGCAAAACACAAAACCATGTTTCTAGAGTTCTCAAAGACTGACTTGCAAATGTTCTTTGGGAACCCACATTATTTCTAATTTCTAATGCAAAAGCCACCTGCCTCCATCAGTCTTGGGGGAACCTGTGGCTCTCTGATAAGGCAGAGCCCAGTGCGGCACCTCGCTGGGGCCGTGAAGAGGTGGATGGGGGCCACCCCGGTGTAGTGGGATCCCAGGTGGGAGGAGATCAGCTCTGATAGGAAACGTGTAGCCTTAATCAACTCACTTCCAAACAGTCTCACTTCTCTCTTCTGCAAAACAAGCGAGTTGGACTGTGATGATCCCCAAGGGCCCGGACTGAGTTAAAAATAACCCCAACCAGCAAAACTTTGTGTGAGGGAGAAGGCAGAGAGAAAGAGTGACAAAGTCACATGGAATAACTTGACAGTGAATAATAAACTGGGGCCAATTTTAGAAACCACTGGGCTGGTCCTTACCAGCTCTTCGCAGGTCTTAAAATTTCCCCAGCCACTTAGGGTCTGACTTCTTCCAGGCCAGGGAAGTGTGGACTGGGCCAGTGGATCACGGCGCCGATCCCAGCCAGCTGTTTCCTGCCTGCCCACCTGGGGCAGTGGCTTTCCTCCTGTTACTCTGTGGCCCAGCGTTGGCTAATTTGTGACACTGGGCCAGAGGGAGATCTTGAAGGACTTGTGACCTCTCTAATGTTTTAATCCTCACCATTTTTCTGATTAACCCATTCCTGGCCTCTGATCACCTTAAGTCTCTCAGAACATTGATGGAAACAAAGCTCTCAGATGACAATAAGGTTTGGAAGAAAGTAAAGTAGGGTGAACACCTAGGATCTAGCTTTGAGCCTAACAAGCTGGGTGACCTCAAACAGGTCCCTTCTTGTGATTATGGGTTTTTTCCCTCCGCAGCTTCTCTTCTCAGGTGACAGCACCCTGATTTTCAACTGCGGATGCACCTCTCTTGTATTCTGAAATCCTAATGTTTCGGTGGGATTGACCCTTCTCCCAGTTCCACAAGTAGGCTCATACTGTCCTCATCTAATTGGCACATCCCATACCTCTGGCCACAGTGATGGATCAGGGCCAAGAACAGGCCCAGTTAGAGCCAATAGGAAGACTTCAGGCCTCTAATAGGGCTTCTGGGTGAGAAATGTTCATTACCTGTTCACTAGATTTGAAGACATCAGCAAGCAAGGCTTGGAGTCGTGGTAACTATCTCACCATCCGGCAACCAGGCCGGTCTGAGATCAAAACCAACAAATGTATGAGGAAAAGCAAAACAATAGGAAAATAGAGACACTGGGTGTCAATGACATTTTCTGAGCCTCTGGTTCAAGCTGTACCTGAAGCCAAAAACCACCCCCGGATCTGAGTCAAGAAGTTCTTTTGTTTATTTAAAATGGTTTAAACTGAGGTTTTGGTCACTAGCAAGAATAATAATCCTAACTACTATACTTCACCTGTCTGGACCTCAGTTTTCTCTACTGCAAAATGGCTATTTTGTGGACAGTAATTAGCATGGGCCAGCATAACGGGCACTATCTTTTCCAGGAGTGGCCATAATTCCAGGGTGGTGGCAAAGGGCATTTTTCAAAATGCCAAGGACTGATTGCTTCGCCCAGTAAGCACCAGCCATCATGGTGTCACTCGCATGTGAGCGGGTGACCTTTAATATATGTGATTATCTTGTTCGCATACAATCTAATTCTGTATTTCTAACGGGGTCTCTTTTCTGAGCCTCAGATGCCATATTCATCTGAATACTAGATAAACTCCACCTACATGTTTGACAGTCCTCTCAGCCTGGCAGGTCCCAGACTGAATGTGGCTCCTTCAACACCCCCCTCCCCTCTCCTGTGTTCCCAGCCAAGACTCAGGGCACCACCTTTTGCTCAGAAACCTATAAGCTGCCCTTCCTTCCTCTCCCTCTTCCTTCCGAGTCCATTCCAGCTGCAAGCCTCGTGAAGTCGGCCTTTAAATAGTTCTCATAGTTTCACCTTTCTCTCCAGTTCTGCCATTTCAGTATTAAAATCCACCAGTATCTTGCCCAAGCACTGAAGAAATTTCTAGTTGGTCTGAAGACAGCTCTCTCCTTCTGGGTTCTGGTTTCAGCTCCCTCCCCTCACCTCTTTGGGCCTAGAAGGGGTAATAGCTCCACTGTTACTAACCCTGCATGACCACGTGATCCTTTGTGGCTCCTGTTTGTAAATACACCTTACCAAGATAATTCTCAGGTGAGGGTCCCATCATCCATTTCCCCCTGGGATCCTCGCTCTTCCGTGTCTTCCCATGAGCACCTCATTTCCCACGAGGATGGTGGCCAAGATGACTCTCTCTCTTTTCCCCTCCTCCCCTCTGAGTCTTCTGATCATGGAGGCCGGACGGAAGGAGGGAGGAGGACCTGAGAAGCCCATGGTGGCAGGGTCAGCTGTGGCTTTTAGGAAGCCCTGGGGATTTGTGGGGGAAGAGAGCTCTGGCCCCAACTGTTGGAAGCTCTCCACCAGCGTGCAGGGCGGGCTCCTCTTTGTCCTTGTCTGGGGCCCTACTTGTCTGGCCTGAAGCAATAGGAAGAATGTGACCGACCATCCTCTCACTGCCGGCCTTCCGGCCTTCCGGGGCAGGACTTAAGGAAGTCCCAAGTACCCAGAGGCTGATATTTTCTATTTATTAGTCTCTTACCAAAGCTTTGCCTGGGGCAGTCCTCAGGTAGCTAGCGGCCACACCTCCCTGGAGACAAGACTAAGGAGGGAAGCAGAGCAAACACCCCCAGTCTGCCCCAGCTGGTCATGAATTTTCTGCATCCAACAGAGTCGTATTTGTGTAACACGTTACAGTTTAACGAAGGCTTTCATCTCCAGCGGCCGGCATATGGCTGAGTAATCAATATGTGTTTCGTAAATGATTGAATGGATCTCCTCTTCAAAATAACCCTGTAAGGTTGGCAGAACGGAGATGACCGTTCCCACTTTCCAGAAAAGGAACCCGGGGTCCAGCTAGCAACGATAGCAGCATGCCGGGCACCTCATGCGGTCCCCTTGGGGAGGATGCTGGCCCACCGTCAGAGAGGGGAAGGGCTTCTGGAAGGAGTGGGGGCTTGGATGGGGTCGGGCCTCAACAGGCACGACTCTAGTACAGTCGGGAGCTGCCACGGGGCGTAGACGGGTAGGCAGAAGTTCAGGCTGCAGAGCAGCTGGGAATTGAGCAAAGGGAAAAAGAAAAAGACCTTCCGGTGCCAAGACTCCAGGGAAATGTTTGTTGACTTTTTGCTTTGTATTGGCTATTTCCAACTAGGCTTTGAGCTAACCTTTGGATACAAGGGCTCCCTGGGGTGGGCGGGGAGTTTGCGACCTCGTTTTGTGGCTCTCCAAGCCACCGCAAACCCACAGCAGCTCCAGGAAGATGCCTGAATTACATGGAAAGCGTCGAGGGAACTACGCAGAAAACAGAGAGCACTCCTGGGAAAGTGGATAGAACAAGAATTGAAAGGGCAAAACAAGACCAGCTACGGGGGTGGGACCAGAGGCGTCAGCACTGTCCCTGCAGGAATGCCAACCGGGCTGCTTCTCCCACCCATGCCCTGTGACGCTGCTCCCTGCAAAACCGAACTAGGAGGGGTCCAAAGGATCCAGCAGCCTTAGCGCTTGGCTCAATCTCTTCACAGGGATCTCTGGGTGGAATAATCTGGAAACGTGGATATAAACGTGCACTCCCCTGCTCCTAAGCTCTCCTTGCTCCCTCTCACCCACAGAACAAAGTCTGTGCCTCTCCAAAGAGCTCAGGGCACTACCGAATTTCTCTCTCCACCTGCAACAATGTCCTTGAACCGCATTTGTGAGTTTCTCTCTCCTTGGCCAGCTCCTGTTTATCCTGGGGCTCAAGCTTCAATGTTACTTTCCCCGGGACTCCCCCAACTCCACAGTGTGTCCAGGGTTCCTATTTGCTCTCACCGCCTCATGGACCTTTTACAATGGCCACACGGCCAGCTCTGTTAAGAGCATGTGTGTCGCATCCTCGGCTATATGTCCAGCAGGAAGCAGAGGTCAGGGCACTTAGGAAGTGTCCATTAAGCAGCTGTTTAATAACTAGGAGGGAGAACTGGTCAGCGTCTTTATAAGGACCTTCTCTTTCACCAAACAAGGAAAGAAGGGAAATCACCAAGTGGGGGGATTTAAGCGAAGAGATTTTCTTAAAGACAGAAACCCAAAGAAATAAAGGACCCTCATCTAGGGGCGGTCAAGAAGCGTATTCTCTCCTCGATCATTATGCAGCTATATATAAACGCTTCTCCCGCAGAGAAGGATCTTCTTGGAAGGATTGGAGAGATTTGGAGACGTCCTTCCTTAGGAATAAAAGTGGAGAATCAAAATCCACCAAAGGTCTGGATACATCCAAACAGCGATCACACTCAAATGAGTGCAGGGACAAGACAGATGGGGGTCTGACAGAGTGGCTCCCCCAGTGGGAGAAGCTGCTCGGCTCCAGCCCCTTGCCGAGAGGCTGGCCGCTGCTGCCAGGTCTCGTGATTTTCCCAGAGAAGCCAGAAGTCCGTGTGTGTGTGTGTTTAAATCTCTCCAGCTTGTTTATTTATTTGTAGCTACTGACCAGGCCAAAAAGGCAGCTTGTGTTTGACCTTTGCCCCAGGAAATCTGGCCTCCCATGGATGTGTTTACCTAAACCTGTCCACACCGAAGCTCTAAACAACATGATCCACCCACAGAAACTAAGCACTACGCGAGTGACTGACCGAGGACAGGGACTTGTCCGGGTCGATTATTGGCACATGCTAGGTGGTCAGTAAGGAGCCGCTGAGTGGGAGGAAGCAAGCATGAATACCGCACATGTCTGCAGTTTGCGATTTCTACCACTAGATGGTGAAGCTCTTCTTCTCCTCCTTCACCTTCTTATCCTGCTTTTCCTCCTTCTCCTCCTTTTTTCCTTGCAAACGGAAGCATCATTCTGGAGATTTTTCAGTGGGAGAATTTACCTTAGAACCAAAGGGTCCTCTGGAGAAATAACATCTTGAATTAAGATAGTTTTGGGGCGCCTGGGTGGCGCAGTCGTTAAGCGTCTGCCTTCAGCTCAGGGCGTGATCCCGGCGTTGTGGGATCGAGCCCCACATCAGGCTCCTCCGCTGGAAGCCTGCTTCTTCCTCCCACTCCCCCTGCTTGTGTTCCCTCTCTTGCTGGCTGTCTCTATCTCTGTTAAATAAATAAATAAATAAATAAATAAATAAATAAATAAAAGATAGTTTCATGGGCATGTCTACAAGCCATGCCTACTTAGCCTGAACATCCCACAAATTGCAGTAACAGTTTCCTCATGGTCTTTGCTATCGCTCCTCACTCCCCAACCCAGTCAGCTCTGGACAAATAACGTCATTAGAAGGAGATGGCTTCCGTGGGTGTGAGTAGCATTGTGGTCAGAAACAGAGGAGGAATGCTACATGGTGGTGGGAAGGGAGCTCGTGTGTTCAAAAAGTTCACAGTCTTTGGGGTTCAATAGACCTTTAACCGTTTGCAATACAATGTAGGGAGTACTGTAATTTTGGTGTGCAGGTGATGCTCTGTGGGCCTGGCGGAGGCAGTAACAGCACCATCTTGGTCGAGGAGGGTGCGATACGTCCTTAGAGGAATAGCTCGAGGGTCGGATGGACTTTGAAGAATGAGAAGGAGTTCACCAAGGTACAAAGGCAGAAGAATATTTACTCGTTCATCGAGTATCTACTGTGTGCTCGGCACTCTGCTGGCCATTGCAGATATGACGGGGAGCAGGACACAAGGGCTCTGTCCTCCAGGCACTCGCAATACAGTGGGAGAGACATTTAATAATCAAGATAGGAAACGGATTTTACAAATTAGTTTGTAGGAAGAACTGGGGAAGAAAGAGGTAGGATGCTGTGATAGGAAATAGGAGGCAAGACCTGTGTTATAAAAGGTGGAGGCCTCTCCCAGAAGGTGGCATTATGGCTGCCCCTGAAGGATGAGAAGCCATATGGTCAAGGAGGGAAGAGAAAGGGGTGTGGCAGGAGCGGGGGGCCAGAGCGGGGGGTGCTCCTAGCAGAGGGTATAATGAGTGCTCGCCAGGAAGCCATTGTGAAACCATTTGTGGAAAGTGGGTAAACCTCCTGGTACATTTAAGAACCAGTAAAAAGTTGCTATAACCTTAGGATGTACATTGGGAAAGGGAGAAGGAAAGTGCTGGGAGCTGAAGCCAAAGAGAATGGAAGCGTCTAGTTTGCAGAGGACCTCAGACTTCATCTGAAAACTTAATCTTTCCCAAACAAGCGTCCTACCCATGGCCACCTCACCATCTGCCATATCCTCATTTGGTCAGAACTATTCTTTCCTTGTTTTCTTTCAATAAACAGTAATTTTTCTTACTTTAAATGTTTTTAAGGAAAACAATATGATTGCTGTTACTCTGTATAGAAAAACAGGATCACTTGCCATTACAAGCAGGTAACTGGAAAAACAAATACAAAACCAATAACATTTAAAATGTCTCACACCACCTCCTAAAATTTTCTCAGGTGGTTCATGTCCTACACTTAAGGTTGTGGGGGTGGAGGACGTTGAGGGGATTTACTAAGGGAACTGAGGCGTTGAGACCGCATTTCAGAAATCAGTCTAAAAGCACCATTCCATTTATAACTCCTACAAAAATGCACTAACGATCCTGGCAGCCATAGAAGGGATATTCCCGGACAGAACCTTCTCTCCCCAAGGGGCTTTCCAGTGGAGAGTTACATGAGACCAACTTTGAAAGCCCTGATGGAGAACAGGCTGCCACACAAAACTCAGAGAGAAACTCTGTAAGGTGACCTGCTCACTGAAATCCCCATTTAGTAGCATTTCCTCCTGCTCGAGGAGGATTGCTTAGCTACTTGGCAGCCGAGAAGTATAGACATTTGGATAAAGCTCTTGAAAATGAGGAACTAGCTCATAATTCCTGACTAGGGAAAGCCACATACAAAGCCCAATAGTGTCTTTTGTGTGTGTGGTTTTTTTTTTTATGCGCTCCTATCTGGCAGCTTAGAGGAAGAAGCGATTTAAGCACCTATCTCCGGGAGCAGTTTTAGCCTTTCATTTTACCATTTGACAAATATTTACGAAGGACCTATACAAAAAAGTCATGTGCCATGTAGAAATCAAAAGTGTTTCACAGGGTTACAAATTCAAAAGCTTAACAGGTGCCAGGAGAGAAATGTTAATGAAAGAAGCAGCCCAGCGTAAGACAATAGGGAGTGGTGGGGACTGCGGTGAACTGGAGAACACAATCCCCATTTGCAAGGGGGCAAGTGTTACTCAGCTCCAGTCAATAGTAGCAATGCAGAAAGGCAGGGCCTGTGTTGATAGGACTTCCAATATTTCAACCAAAAAATCATTATACAATGGTCATTATATTTAGGGGAATGTCGGGGATGGAAGGAACACCTTCTGAATTTTAAAAGCTGGCAAATGAATCAAAAAAGTTTTAAATAGTCTGAGGGCCAAGTAAAACTTATCCACAGATGGGATGCAATCTAAGGGCTCCAGAGAGTGACCTCTGGGTGTCACAGAGTCTCCGCCTTTTTGGGGCTTGTGTGTTGGGAGATAAGACATGTTCATGAATAACTCAGATACAGAGCATGGTGATAAGTACTGCGTGAGCAAGACAAAGTGCTAAGAAGAATTCGGAGGAGGGAGAAACAAGCGAGTAACGAAGCCCTAAGTGGGGAGTAGGGGTTTCTCACAAAGCTGTTTCTGGCCACATAGCAAAGAACCCACTAAACTCAATGAGAAAGGGAAGGAGAGGTGTCCGATGAGCCCAAGAGGCTGGTCAGTGAGGTAACTAGTGAAGTCAGGATCGAGCACCAGAATGTCCCAGGGAGAATCTTCAAGATGCACGTGCCCAGCGTGCACCCCAGACATCCGAAGTAGGAATTGCTTGGGTTGTGAATTATGCACTCAGAATTTTAAAATGTCTCTTTGGCAAATCCTCATTAAGGTCCTTCTTTAAGAATCTCTGCTCAAAGGAGATGCCCCCAAAATGCTCACTAAAATAACAAATATGACTTTTTGTCTTTCTTATTCTCCCCAATTCAGACAACCTAGGATTTGTAGGTTGTCAGGTTTTCATCCTGCATTAATATAGCCTAGAGTATACTGGGAGTGCCTAGTCGGGGACTGCCCCAGGGGGCCCAGCCAGATGGGCCTTGGTAAAGCGCTGAATTAGCCCGGAGAAAGCATCTTCTTACTCTTGGTCCGTTTGGAGCAGGTGCCATTTTGTTATTCACACAAAGGCTCTCCAGGCTAGCGGGACCTGCAGCTTGTATAGGGATAACTGTATTTCCACCATCTTTCTCTAAACATTATCTAATAACAAATCCCACTACATTATATTGACACAGATTATACAGAAAATGCAGCCCGAAGTGTATATTGGCTGTGCTTAGAATTGAGGACGGGGTCTGTATTCAACACACAGCTGTAAATCAGGAAGTTCACCTACATTTTTTCCAACTTATAACTCAAAGTCCTATCAGAATCTTTCCATCTATGCCTTCATTTTCAGCTTCTTTCAGGCATATCTGGGCTCCATTTTCACATCAAAGAAACTCAGCAAGTAGTCCCTGTTGTTTCTTTATTTTTGTTGCTGCATGAGAGATTTTTCTGGGCTCTGAATCCTCTGCCCCTCTCACCACGGACCATCCCTCCTGAGGGGCTGCTTATCTAAACACTAATCTAGCCTAACAACCCTTGTCTCACCCTGCGCACCCTCCCAGAGTGGATGTACAAAGAATGGAGTGTTCTCGGTTGTTTGCATCCCATACATGTCGAAGTCAGGGCTGTCTTTAACTTGGGGGGCTGGGGGAGCTGCCTTCTCAGAGCACTCCTCCCCTTCCGAGCTAGGGTCCTCCCTTCCTTCCCATTTCCCAGTAAAACTGCAAGTTGCACATGCCTTCTAAACTGTGAATTGAAAAAGACTTAGTATTAAAGCTAATGGCTCCATAAGGCTCCAGCGGCTGTCATTGCAAAGGAAATATTTGCATTTTGTGAACGACATGCGCTGCCCAAAATAAAATGAGGGGAATACCCATGAATCCTGTAAGAGGAAGCGATCCCAGGAAACTGGAAACCGCAGTCAGTGGGGTGGAGACTGCTCATTCAGCTCGATTATGCTTGTGTGCTTGACAAGGGAGACTAACAGGTCTTTTAAACAACACTGCTTCCTGTTGTAGGTATTGGGTCATTTAGAGATGTTTACACCCACTGCCTCATTTTATCTTCATAGAAGTCCTGAGTGGTGGGCAGAGCACAAGAATTACCATCATTTTACAAAGAAATTGGGGCCCAGAGAAAAAAACTATTGTAGATAAGCAATGTTGCTGCCAAACGTCCCTTTACCCTTCTCCTCATTCCCTCCAGGGACCACCCTCCCCTGTTCTCAGCCTGTGCCTGGCGGGATCTGAGGACGCCATTGTCACTCCCAGGATGGGGCTTAGGAATCAGAATGTCAGACTCGTCAGGTCCCACCAATTCCTTCAGGGATGGGCCTATAGACTTGGTTAGAGTTAATGAGATGCAAGAAAACGTTTTTTGATTGGTGGGGAGATGTGTCTACTTCCCTTCTTGCCATCCTGTGAGAACCACCAGGGGACGTGATTGGCTTTTCAATCTTGGAGCGATCGCATTTCTTCCTCCTCCTTCTTGTTTTTTGGGGGTTTTTTGTTTGTTTGTTTGTTTTGGTTTGTTTTTTGTTTTTGCTTTAACTTGTGCTCGGCTTACTGATACATGCAACCGAAGTTCAAAAATGTTTATGGTGTCCATTTTCCCACAGCTTCACTTTGCTTGTGGGTCTCAGAGAGCTCCAGCCCCGACTGGGCATCACCCTTCCGCATTCACATGTGTTGCTAACTGGCGACTTCTCTCCGTATTTCAGGGAGAGAAGGGAGAGAGGAAACGTAGCCAGCTCCTCTTCATGCAGTCTACAAATGTCTGGCTAGCGACCAGCCAGCGGATTGCATACCCTTGGCTCGAGTGCGCCCTTCCTTCCTGACCCGCCCCGCAGCGGCCAGAGGGTGGGGACGGGGAAGGGCCACCGGTGATAAGGCACAGGACATGACCACTTACGTGGCAGGGGCTTAGAAAAAGCAGTTCCCTTAGAAAGAGGCTGTGGGCACAGTCAACCTTCTACAGAACCACTGCTTCTCAGTAGACTCTCAGAGATCCACAAATTCTAGGGCATCCTACGATAATGTTGGAATGTTTCATTTGAACTTTATGATCAAGCAAACGTTTTTAATACTTGGCTCACCAGCATAGTGACCTGATGTTCTTTGTTGTGTTTATAAGCAGATTGGTCTCAAGCAATACCACTCAGCTATCATGGCAAGTGACACAAAAAAATAGAGACAGTCTTAATAAATAAGTGTGTGTTCACATCAAGGGAAAGCCAAATGACATCACAGAACTTCATGGAACAAAAATTTTGCAACAATGCAAATAGAAAATCTGTAAAGAGGAATCTGAGGCTCAGGGAGAATAGGCAAGTCAGACTCCAAAGGACCTTATAGGTGTAAGCGGAGAGTTCTTTCCGGGCAGATAGAATCATCCATCATGTTTAATTAATTTGGTCCATTTAAATGTAGGTGTTTTGTAATTTTATTTGTATTTAATTGATAACTTGGTTTTTGCTGTTTTAGTTGTATGCAAGCTATAAAGTGAGCAATTTAGTCTTAGTTTTATGTTTGTGTATATGTAGATAACATTATCCTAAAAGACACGTCAGCGTGGGGAACCATAAGAAATTTCTCTTTCCTTTGTAGGGGTTCATCAGCATCAGAAGCTTGAAAAGCATCATGGTAATGTCTCTCCCAGAGCAACCTGCCTGCTCCTGGCTCCTTCATATGGTTCAGCCCTACAACAGCCTTTTACTGGTGCTTTCTGCTCTGGTCTCTCCACCATCTGATCTATCCAGCCCAGAGCTAATCTTCATTCCCTACTTTCTTCATGTCATCCTGGACATAAGAACTTCTAAGAGCTCCCACATTGCTATCGAACGTAGGTCCAAAACATCTCTCCCCAACATTTGAGTCCTGCGCCTGGCCCACCGTAGCTGCTCTCAGTCTGTCCTCCAGTCACCTGGATCCTTTTCTTGTGTCCCAAGCACATCCTGTGTCCTTTCTCTCTCCTGTCTTTGCTGGTGCCCTTGACATCGTCTCTGTATTGTTACTTTCCCTATAAATTCTTCCCAAGTACTGCGAGTTCTATTTTCACTGCCAAGTTCTCTATGAAGACCCAGCCAATAGTTCCAGCCCTCAGCAATCCCAGGTCCAGCCCTACTCTTCATAATAGGTAGTGGGAGTTCTCTACCTTTCCTTGCTTGATAATCTTCAAGTGGTATGCTGTCTGCTAGTGATACCTGATATTTCAACTGCATGCTCTGTCCTAAAAAGTCTCAGAATTTCCTTCTGGCTATTTTGTCAGTGAGCTCCTGAAGGTGCAGGTAACCAGGACTGAGAATAACACATTTCCTGTAGCAGCAACATACGTGTATTTGTTCAAGTATCATAACCACTAAAAACGAAATAAATTGTCTTACGAACCAATTGTTTAATAAAATAAATACATGAGGTACTTTTTTATTTCTCTTGGGTATTAATTATTACCAGTTTCTACTAAAATAAATTATTTCATTCTTCACATCTTTGTTGTTTAATAAGACTTCCCATGAATCTTCAAAATTTTCACCTTGGACTCAAAGGCTCTTTCTTGGACATATTTCTATCTGGTAGTTTAAGGGTCTAATCCACTGTGTTACTAGACCAGCTTCCTCCCCTACTTCCTTCCTTCCTTCCTTCCTTCCTTCCTTCCTTCCTTCCTTCCTTCCCTCCCTCCTACCCGGCCTCACAAGTATTTACTGAACAAGTGCTGTACCCCAGTCTGTGTGCTAGGTGCTGAGGACACAACAGAAAGCCTGCCCGATACGATCCCTGTCCTGATGGACTCATTGTCAAATAGACACCTCCGTTGAAAACCCCACCTATGTGCTCTGGACCAATCAAAGCTCCAGTTCCTTTGATTTCCAACTTATGTAAGGAAGAAGCTCTTAAGAGAGAAGAAAAAAGGTAGTGTCTTCTATCTACCAACTCATAGTGATTTTTGCTTCTTTTTCTTGGTCTTCAAAATGTGAAAGATTGTGAGCCAGATTTATCATGCTGTGTCTATAAGGGTGGGCTGTACCCTGATCAGCAGCCCTGAAAAATGTGCAATGGGTCCCGCTTGAATGGAAGCATTGTAAGAAACCACATTTGAATTATGTGATTTTGGTGGACCGACTAGTCACAGTAGACCTTGTACCCCCTTCAGTGTCAGCACCGAGGGTAGCCCAGGCCCTGCCGTGCATAGCGTCCTATCTATTGACCACAGTGATGTTTTCACAGGCCTGCGTGCAACCCCAGCTGGCCCAAACCAAGTCCTTGCCTGGGATTTTCTGCTTTGGAACAGATGAGACTTGACTTTACCTTCAAGGTTCAAGGAGCAGAAAAAAAATGTGAACCCAAATTTGCTCTCTGCTTTGCTGCTCCGCAGAGGAAAGATGGCCACTACATTTGGAAAAGATGAAATCAACACATGAAAAACAAGAGGGGAGAAAGAAAGGAGAAAACGTCTGTTTTGATGACATCATCTGAGACCCTCGATATGGCTGTGCTTAAAGAAAGACCTCAAAATGCCCTCTTCTGTATAAAACAGTTTAACTCTTACCTCACGTCATTTGCAACTGGAAAAGTCTTGATTGCTAGAAGCTTCCATGGATTGTCAATTGTTACGAGAGAGTTCATTAAGGTATTTCCGCTAATGCTTGCTACTTAAAGAGAAATATATATATGTGTGTGTGCACAAATGTGTTTTCTTCTGAGCGTGTTAGAAACAAGTGAGGAGGGATTCCAAGGGAAGGCTTAAGCCCTGAAAAATATGGCTTCCTCATAGGTAACTGAAGCCATTCTGTCATGGATGGAAGCAAGTGAATTATCCATTAATCCAATTAATCCGCCGAAAAACATTTGCTGAGCAGTTACCTTTGCATTCTTTTGAGAATACTAAAATAAGCATATCAAAATACTTTTTCTTTTTTATACCAAAGGGCACATACTATACATGCTATTTGGGACTTTGCTCTGGCCGTTGAGCAGCATGTCTCAGAGCGACCACGAAGCTCGACTTCATTCTTCCTATGTGGCTTCATGCTTGTCCAGGATGCAGATATTGCATGGTTTTTAGTTCTTTACTAATGGAGAATCATTTTTTTTTCAATTTTTCTCTACTCCAGAGGAGCGTTAGGATAAATGATCATGTACAAACATCTTCGTTGTCCAAAAAGATGGGCATTTAGAGATTTGGCAGACTTTGCCAAATTGCTGTTCAGAGAAGTGGTACCAAACTCTACTCTGGCCCGTAGCATATGAAGATGGGTCTCTGTCCCCTTGGCTACGTTATATCACCATTCTTCTCAATGTCTGCCAGTCTTATGGGTGGAAAAATGATGTTCCCATGTTTTCATTTATATTCCTTTAATTACAAATGAGATTGAACATATTTATAAATTTTGAATCCATTCTATTTTCTGTGAATTGCCTGTTTATATCATTTATCCAATGTCATTGTTTTTCTCCTCCATTTATTATAGCTCTTTCATAACGGGGAAAAAGGAGCCTCTCTTCTTTCTTACATAGCACAATTTATTTTTCTTCATAACAGTTTTCATTTTTTATATGGGTAAATTTATCACTATTTTTATAGCTGCTAAGTTTATTGTTTTGCTTTAAAAGAACTTCCTCATTCCAAACAAAACTTTTAAAATATATAGCCATCTTTTTATTTAGTACTTTTATGATTTTAATTTTATATTTAAATGTTTTCTCCTCATGGTATTTACGTGGATAGAAAGAGAAATGGACTTTATGTCTTCCCAAACTGTGATTGAATAATCCTTCTTTTTCCACTGATTTTAAATGCCATCGTATTTTCTATTTACTCTTTTATATATTTGGGTGTATTACTGACAGGCTTGCTATCTAACCTGGAACTATTAGTAATAAAGGCATTGTGAAAGATGTCAAAGTGTAACACGAAAGCTATTAAATATTGCTTCAAGCACCACAAAAGTCAAAAGACAAGCAAATTCAGGGGCATCTGGGTGGCTCAGTTGGTTAGGCATCCAACTCTTGGTTTCATGATCTCAAGATGGTGAGATCGAGCCCTATGTCAGGTTCCTCACTCAGCAGAGAGTCTCTCTCTCTTTCCCTCTCTTCTTCTGCCCCTCCCTCATTTGCTCTCTCTCTCTCAAATAAATACATGTAAAAAAAGACAAAATATAATTTTTTGTTGACATTTTTCTTCCTGTTTATAAATACTCTTACACTTCATCTATCATTTTGCTGTTTCACATCTATCTTCTCCCTCCATCCTCGGTCTGTAGGAAACTGAGGCACAGGGAAGCCATCTGGTTGGTATTAGAGTGTCCTGCTGGCATGTGTGGTGACAGTTGAAGTGAGGTTTTCTGATTTCTGTAGGTCTCCTACTGCGCTCCAACATCCCTTTGAGAAAGCAGATATCATATAAATAATGATGTTATTTATCTCCTAATCTTTTCCTCTTTCTACTCCTATCTGGCTCCTATTAGAGTGAGTTCCTCAATCGGGCATCCTTTTATTCAGCAGAAAAAAAAGAAATATCCGGAGGGGTCACAATCGATATTCAATAAATAGTTGCTAAATATTTCGGTCATTTAGTCCACCTTCCACATTCAGGGGAAGAATGGTATCCTCAGTGGAAACTCTTCCAAAGAAGAGGGCTTTGGGGGACCACAAAAGGTCTCCAAGTATTAATATTTAAATATAATTTCAGAAAAAATGCATAATACTCTGGTCCTCAAAATCATCTGCTGCTCATTCTCATGCTGAAACCTTTGAGAGTGGTTGGAATCTTTTTATTTTCTCTACACTTGGAATCCTCTCAAATTCAAAATTGATCATGTAATGAAAGCAACTTTATAATGATCATATAAAACCAAGTACCCATGATTGGCTTCTCAACAGCTAAGTCTCACAGCAAAAGCCAAAGCATGCCAGCCAGTCCTGGGGAGGCCTCCTAAGTTTCCATGCGAGAAATGGCCCTTACGTTCTCGACAAGTGGATTTGTGCCATTTCAACATAGACTTATCCAGTTTAACTTTTAGCCTTCCACACATTTCAAGGAGTTACGAAAAATAAAAAAGCGACAAACCCCCAATGATGAAAACTTTGTGGTGAGCAGAATATCAGCAAGTGTAAAGTATGGTTATATTTATCACAAGAAGTCATCAAGGAGACCCCAGGACCTGAGGGGCTGTTGGGCAGAAAGCACGTACACACTCCCTCAGCCGCCAATCTGTCCAGGGAAACCATGAACAAAACCCAGTACGGTCTCTGCCCTCGCCGAGGCTACACGCTGATGGAGACTTAGGCCTGCTGCTGGACTGTTTATTTTTTACTTGTTCCATTCAGTGTTTGATCTCCTATGTTCCCTTTCCTGATTTTCTTAGGGATCACTTAATATTTGTTTAGAATTCCATTCTAATTTACATATTGGCTAAGCTGTCTCTCTTTTCTCGATTATTATTATTAGCAGTGGGAGGAGGATTCAGGTAGCAGCTGCAGGGATTCCAACATAGGTTTGTAACATTTCAGCCTCTTTAGAGTTAACATTGTGCCAATTTCTGTTAAAGGAAAGAAACCTGCAATCATATAACTATCTCCCCCTCCACCCTGGTCCTTTATGCTCCAGTTGTCATGGTCCTCACATATGTCAATGTCATAAACCCCACAATTCAAAGTTATGATATTTGCTTTAAATGGTCATATGTATTTTAAGGAAATTAAGAAGAAAAATGGTTTAAGGAATATTTACTTGAATGCTTCTCATGGCTGGCATTCCTCATTGCTTTCTGAAGGGCCACATTGTTCTCTGCGGTGATTTCCCTTCAGGCTGGAGAACTTCTTTTGGCTTTCCCTGGAGTGTGGGTCTGTTGGTGATGAGTTCTAGAGTTTTCTTTTGTCTGAAAATATCTTTATTTTACCTTAATTCTTGAAGGATGGTTTTACTGATGTCGAATCCCAACCTGACAAGTTTAGTTTGTCTGTTCCTCTTTATGTCTCTCACTCTCTCTGTCTCTGTCTGTCTGTCTGTCTTTTATCTCTCATTTTCAGCACTTTCAATGTGGAGTTCTACTCTTTTCTGGAATCCATCATTACTAATGAGAACTCAGAGATGATTTGTAGTGTTGTTCCCTTATGGAATGAGCCATTTTTCTCAGGCAGATTTCAAGCTTTTATCTTTTGTTTTCAGCAGTTTGACTACAATGTACTTAGATATAGTTTTATTTTTATCTATTCTACTTGGCATTACTGCTTTTCTTGAATCTATAAATTTGTTTCTTTGAAGATTTTTTTTTCTGCTCTTTCTCTCAATCCCTTCTTTCTGGGATTCCAATTATATATTTGTTCTTTTTTTTTTTTTACATGGTCCCACAAGTCACAAAGGTTTCATTGGATTACTTTTCCTCTTTTTCTCCAGATTGGATTTTTTTCTATTGCTCTATCTTCCACTTCCCTGACTCTTCCTTCTGTCATCTCCCATCGCTGTTAGGTCAATCCTGTAAATGATTTATTTCAGATATTCTGTTTTTTCTCCTCTAGAATTTCTAGGGTTTTTTTTTAATAGTTTTTTTCCCCAGATTCTTTATTTGTTTATTTATTATAATAATTATTTTACTTTACAACCCTGAGTATGGCTGTGTTAGCTGCTTTGTCTGCTAACACCAACATTTGGGTTCTCTCGGAGTCGCTCTCCTATGATTGCCTTTTAGTCTCAAGCTGGAGTCACAGTTTCCCTGCTTCTTGGCGTGGTAGTAATTTTGGATGTTTCTAGGACACGTGAGCGGTACCTTATAATGAGAAGCCATCCAAGCGCTTTAAGGAGAGAGATAACAGGGGGACCTTTTTGTCTCAGAAAGGGGACTTGTGGCCACAGCAAGGGGAATTGAGCGAGTGTGGGTGGAACAGCTGGAGTCTGCAGCAGGCTGAGTTTTCCAGTCAGGACATTCACTAGAAAGATGGCGGAACAAGGATGGAACCGGGTAGAACAGGTTGGAGAGAAATCTGGAATGAACTTCGACATTGGTTGCCCCTGGGGCCATCTTCTCCTACATGATCCACTGGTACCTTTTACCCAACAGGCCAAATAGAATTCAATTCATTAACTTCCAAAGAGGGAAATTGCAATCATGCCTGATGCTTCCTGCTTTTCACTCTCAACAATCGACTGGCTTCCAAGTCCCAGCAATTCTGCCCTTAAGATTTCCTCTCTCCATCCATCTACTACCACTGATTGCGGAGTTTATCCCTTTTCACCCGAATGAGTGAAATTGCCTCCTATCGTATCTCCCTATCTCCAGTCTCACTCTTTCCTGACTTGTCCTCTGTCCTGTTTGCATGGCCATCTTTTCCAAAGACCTGAGGTAATTATGTTATTTCTGTTTAACAACTTTTTAGGGCCCGTATTTGGTACAAGAGAAAGTCTGAAGTCCATAGCATGGCATATGATTCTCATGACAGGAATCTTTCTTTTTGTTTTTTCAGCAAATATTTCTGTGTATCTCCTATTTTTTTGAAAAAAAAAAGTAGGGGAAAGTGACTGAGATCTTTGTCCTTCCTTTGCCAATAGTCTAATGAGGGAGACAGAGACCAATTTCAGTTTCCTCCACTTCCTCCTCTGCCCTCAGCACTCGCCCCAGATTTTCTCCAGCGCACAGATGTTTGGCCATAATTAACTGTGTTAGTCTATTCCTGGATACCTCTGAGCCTCTGTATGTGCTGTTTCCTCTTCTTTCCTTCCCTCCTTCCCTTCCTGATAGGAAGACCTAAATCAAATACCACTTTGTCCAGCTCCCCACAGTCATGGTATAATCATTTTTCCACCTATTTATTTAATCTCGATAAAGAATCTACTGCTTGGGGGATGCCTGGGTGGCTCAGTCAGTGGAGCGTCTGCCTTCAGCTCAGATCATGATCCCAGGGTCCTGAGATCGAGTCCCGCATCAGGCTCCTTGCTCAGCGGGGAGCCTGCTTCTCCCTCTGCCTCCTGCTCCCCCTGCTTGTTCTCTCTCTCCATCTCTGACAAATAAATAAATAAAATCTTAAAAAAAAAATCTACTTCTTGGGAAGCAGATACTTTATAAGAGTCCTTATAATTTCACATTTAACTTTCTGTTTCCTCTCTTGTCTCTTGCAGTCAATTATGAAAACTTTGGGAGCAAGGAACTGGTATAAGTCATCTTTTGTTCTGTCATTTGGTGATTGCCTGTCCCCCAGTCTGCAATCAATTGTTTATTGACTCTTTTACACGCTTCTCGTCTTACAAATGGGGAAATAAAAGTCCAGAGAGGGGAAGTGACATGTCTTGCAAAAGGTCTTGGCCTTGTTTTAGGATCACTGTTTCTAAGTAGGGGATTGTCAATATTTCTCTGAGTAACATACTGGAAGGTTTCTTGGAAGTGGCAGGACTTGAGATGAGCCCACAAGTTTGAGCAGGACTTAGGCTTGTAGATATGCACATGGAAGCTGGTAGAAGTTGGGCTGGGGATGAGGAATTTGATCAGTAGCTTGATGCCTCCACAAGCTGAATCTACGAGCAAAGATCACTGTGTTCATCTGGAAAGCAAGAGGGCTGTAATGTGAAGAGAACTAACCTGCAAAGAGAAACACCTGGGTTCTATGCAGATGCACCCCTCACAGTGTGGTCCTGGACACGGTCCTGTCTTCCTTCTAAGCACCAGTTTCTAATAATAAAATAAGCACTATCAGTAATAATAATAGTAACAGCCATTTATAGTTACTAAAGCTTTCCTATGTTCCAGGTACTATTCTTATCCCTTTATGTTTTATAGGTGAGGGTAACTATACTTTTAGAGAGTTGAGATAACTTAACCGAAGTTGCATAACTAAAAGTAGTGGAAGTAGGATCCTTGCTTCAGAATGTTGGATTAAATCATCTCAATTCCAACTTAATTATAAAGACGTTAAAGGAGTTTCTGTCTCAACAAACCTTGGTCATCCTTGGCTTATGAGAAGAGTCCCTCTCTTGTAAGGTGACCTATGTGCTTAGATCCCTCCCAGCTAGAGAAAACTGCTCACATGGAAAGCATGGAGATTAACTCTGGTTTGCACACACATAAAAGACGTGAATCATTTGAGGTTCTAGTTACAGTCTGAACTAGCTGTGAAGGGAAATCATTATTTTTAAAAATAGTTTCAGTACACAAAAGGCTTATCTGCAAGGTCCTATATTTCACTGTTATTTTCCATCTCCAGATATTATTAATCATATAAACAATTTAGCAAAGCACTTTCACGCCCATTATCTAATTCAGTCAACACAACTGCCTGTTTTCCAGATGAGGACACAGACTTTACCAGTGATTTTCCTAAAAGCATACAGATAGTAAATGGGGATGGTGTTTGAACTCCAAAAGCCCCTCTTTGCCATCTTCCCACCTTGAGAACATGAGTTAGCCACAAATACAGGTAAGGTGATCTGTAATTTACTGAAATTATCTGTGACGTACTGAATTTGCTGAAATGTGAATTTCTTAATCACCAAGTAAGAGGCATCCCAGCCATCTTTGACTCTCTGCTTTGAAGCATATTGGAAGCTTAGAGTTGGAAGTGTTCTAAGAGGTCCACCACTGCTCTTGTCTCTTGACCTGTTACAGCTTTCAGTTCTTGAGACACCCCCATTAGGTGGTGGCCCAGCCTTCCAAGGTACCCCTTTTGATCTCTGAGTAGCTTTGAATGTTAATAACCTTCTTCTATAGAATAAAATCTGTTTCTTGAATTTACCTCCCATTGGTCCTCAATCAGTCTCTCGTTCTTTCTCTCTAGCAACTTCTTAGATAATTAATTCTAGTTCTCATCCTCTTTGATTCCTTTCGCTTCTTCTGTGGCCTTGTCTTGGTCTCAGTTTCCTCATCTATAAAATGGGTAGATGGACAGGTCTTGTTGGACCCCCATAAAACTTTCCTCTTGCGATCCTATGACATTTTAAGTGCCTGTATAATTATTTCCTAAAACCCGAAAAGCCTGCTCACTGCCAGAAACTCTATTTTTAATGAGATCTATGACCTATCACACCGTATTAGTTTCAGGTATACAACATAATGATTTGATATTTGTATGTACTGTGATGTGATCACCACAATAAGTTTCATTAACATCCATCACCATAGTTACAGAATTTTTTTTTCTCGTGATAAGATTTTCAAAATTTACTCTCTTACTGGCTTTCAGATATGGAATCCAGTATTCTTAACTACAGTCCAGGAACTCTGAAAGGAAGGTGTTTCCTAACATTTCGCCCATTGTGTCTTTTCCTTCCTTCCATTTTGTTTGTGTTTTTCTGGAGATGGAGAAGATAGTCCAGAGAAGGGGGGGCACTTGCCTTATCGTTGATGCCGCCATGCCCTCCGGCTGGGAGGGGACTGGATGTGGTCAGGGATGCTGAAAGCCCAAAGCAGCCCCTCCCATTCCCACCTTGGCTTCCAACTTTACTTCCAAATTACAGGGAGGTTTCCAGATAAAAATCCTGATTGACTGGCATTCACCCAAGGTCCCATACAACCTCCTCTCTGGCACCTTCTCATAGATTCTTCATACATTCAAGTGCTTTTGTACTGTCCACTGTAAAGTCTTCTCTGGTGAAGGGATAAAGTCTTCATAATATTTATGAAATATTTATGAAAATACAGAGAGAACCAAATGTTCAAGAAATCTGATTAGATCCATGCACTAGTGTGTGACAATAATAAGAGTAACAACAAATAATTATTTATTGAAGAGTAAATATATTCCAGACACTAAACTAAGAAATGTACATACTTCACATTATTTAATTTTACAGTAATACTATGAAGTAGGTACTGTTTTCATCACTATTTTATAGATGGTGAAACTAAACGTTAAAAGGATGTGTGTGTCTCCTGTCCAGTGTCATACAACTGACAAATGGTAGAGCCAGCCCACGTTTGTTTATCATTGGTGTTTGGACACTTCACACTACAGAGACTGCCTCTTTTTTTGAAAGAGCTTCAGAATAGGTAATATTTCTTCTTTAAATGTTTGGTAGAATTCCCCTGGGAAGCCATCAGGCCCAGGACTCTTATTTTTGGGGAGGTTTTAGATCACTGCTTCAATTTCATTACTGATTATTGGTCTTTTCAGATTGTCAATTTCTTCCTGTTTCAGTCTTGGTACTTTATAGGTTTCCAGGAAGGCACCCATTTCTTCCAGGTTGCTTAATTTATTGGACTATAGTTGCTGACAAAATTTCTAATAATTGTTTTTATTTCCTTGGTGCTAGTCATGAGCTCTCCCTTTTCATTCGTAATTTCATTAATTTGGGTCCTTTCTCTTTTCTTTTGGGTAAGTCTGGCCAGTGGTTTATCGCTCTTATTAATTCTTTCAAAGAACAAACTTCTGGTTTCGTTGATCTGCTCTACTGTATTTCTGGTTTCTAATTCATTGATCTCTGCTCTAATCTTTATTATTTCTCTTCTCCTGCTTGGTTTAGGATTTATTTGTTGTTCTTTCTCCAGCTCCAAGGGTTATCCACGATGACCAGGTAAGATTTATTCCTGGGATGCAAGGGTGGTTCAATACTCGCAAATCAATCTATGTAATAGAACACATTAATAACAAAAGAGACAGAACCATATGATCCTCCCAATTGATGCAGAAAAAGCATTTGACAAAATACAGCATCCTTTCTTCATTAAAACTCTTCAGAGTGTAGGAATAGATGGAACATTCCTCAACTTCATAAAAACCACCTATGAAAAGCCCACAGCTAATATCATGCTCAATGGGGAAAAGTTGAGAGCTCTTCCCTTAAGATCAGGAACATGACAAGGATGCCCACTCTCACCACTATTGTTCAACACAGTACTAGAAGTCCTAGCCGTAGCAATCAGACAAAAAGAAAAAAAAGGGATTCAAATTGGCAAAGAAGTCAAACGCTCTCTCGGCAGATGACATGATACTTTACATGGAAAACCCAAAAGACTCCACCCCAAAATCACTAGCACTCCTACAGCAATTCAGTAATGTGGCAGGATACAAAATCAATGCTCAGAAATCAGTTGCATTTCTATACACTAACAATGTAACAGTAGAAAGAGACATTAGGGAATTGATTACATTTACAATAGCACCAAAAACCATTAGATGGCTTGGAATAAACTTAACCAAAGAGGTAAAGGATCTATACTCAAGAAACTACAGTACACTTAGAAAGAAATTGAGGAAGACACAAAAAGATGGAAAAACATTCCATGTTCATGGATTAGAAGAATAAACATTGTTAAAATGTCTGTCCTGCCCAGAGCAATCTATACTTTCAACACCATCCCAATCAAAATACCAATGGCATTTTCAAAGAGCTGGAAAAAAACAATCCTAAAATTTGTATGGAACCAGAAAAGATCCTGAATTGCCAAGGAAATGTTGAAAAGGAAAAACAAAACTGGGGGCATCACGTCTGATTTCAGGCTATATTACAAAGCTGTGATCACCAAGACAGCATGGTACAGGCACAAAAACAGACACAAAACCACATTGAGATACCACCTTACACCAGTTAGAAAGGCAAAAATTGACAAGGCAAGAAACAACAAATGTTGGAGAGGATGTGGAGAAAGGGGGATCCCTCTTACATTGTTGGTGGGAATGCAAGTTGGTACGGCCACTTTGGAAAACAGTGTGGAGGTCCCTTAAAAAGTTAAAAGTTGAGCTACCCTATGATTCAGCAATTGCATTACTGGGTGTTTACCCCAAAGATACAGACGTAGTGAAGAGAAGGGCCATATGTACCTCAATGTTCATAGCAGCATTGTCCACAATAGCTAAATCGTGGAAGGAGCCAAGATGCCCTTCAACAGATGATTGGATTAAGATGTGGTCCATATATACAATAGAATATTACTCAGCCATCAAAAAGAACGATTTCTCAACATTTGCTGCAACATGGACGGGACTGGAGGAGATAATGCTAAGCGAAATAAGTCAAGCAGAGAAAGACAATTATCATATGGTTTCACTCATTTATGGAACATAAGAAGTAGGAAGATCGGTAGAAGAAAGGGAAGAAGAAAGGAGGGGGTAAACAGAGGGGGGAATGAACCATGAGAGACTATGGACTCTGGGAAACAAACAGAGGGCTTCAGAGGGGAGGATGGTGGGGGAATGGGATAGGCTGGTGATGGGTATTTAAGGAGGGCACGTATTGCATGGTGCACTGGGTGTTATATGCAAGTAATGAATCATGGAACTTTACATCAAAAATTAGGGATATACTGTATGGTGACTAACATAATATAATAAAAAAATATTATTAGAAAAAAAACCAGACACATAGATCAATGGAACAGAATAGAGAGTCCACATATGGACCCTCAACACTATGGTCAACTAATCTTTGACAAAGCAGGAAACAAATATCCAATGGAAAAAGACAGTCTCTTCAATAAATGGTGCTGTGAAAATTGGACAGCTACATATAGTAGAATGAATCTGTACCATTCCCTTACCACACACAAAGATAAACTCTACATGGATGAAAGACCTCAATGTGAGACAGGAATCCATCAAAATCCTGGATGAGAGCATAAGCAGTAACCACTTCAATATCGGCCACAGCAACTTCTTTCAAGACACGTCCTCAAAGGCAAGGGAAACAAAAGCAAAAATGAACTTTTGGGACTTCATCAAGATAAAAACCTTCTGAACAGCAAAGGAAACAGTCAACAAAGCTAAGAGGCAACCCATGGAATGGGAGAAGATATTTGCAAATGACATTACAGATAAAGGGCTGATATCCAAAATCAAAAAGAACTTAACCTCAACACCCGAAAAACAAATAACCAAGTCAAAAAATGGGCAGAAGACATGAGCAGACTCTTTTCCAAAGAAGACACATGAATGACTAAGAGACAGGAAAAAATGTTCAACATCATTAGCCATCAGAGAAATTCAAATCAAAACCACACTGAGATACCACCTTACACCAGTTAGAATGACAAAAATTAATAAGACAGGAAACAACAAATGTTGGAGAGGATGTGGAGAAAGGGGAACCCTCTTGCACTGTCGGTAGGAATGCAAGTTGGTACAGCCACTTTGGAAAACAGTATGGAGGTTCCTCAAAAAGTTAAAAATAGAGCTACCCTATGACTCAGCAATGGCACTACTGGGTATTTACCCCAAAGATACAGATGTAGTGAAAAGAAAGGGCACATGCACCCCAATGTTCATAGCAGCAATGTCCACAGTAGCCAAACTGTAGAAGGCGCTGAGATGCCCTTCAACAGAGAGTGGATAAAGAAGATGTGGGCCATATATACGATGGAATATTACTCAGCCATCAGAAAGGATGGATACCCACCATTTGCATCGGCATGGATGGAACTGGAGAGGATTATGCTAAGTGAAATAAGTCAAGCAGAGAAAGATAATTACCATATGGTTTCACTCATATGTGGGACATAATGAATACCACGGAGGACATTAGGGGAAGGAAGAGAAAACTGAAGAGAGGGAAATCAGAGGGGGAGACGAACCATGAGAGACTATGGACGCTGGGAAAAAAACTGAGGGTTTCAGAAGGGGCGGGTGGATGGGTTAGCATGGTGATGGGTATCAAGGAGGGCACGTATTTCAATGAGCACTGGGTGTTATATGCAAACAATGAACCATGGAACACTACATCAAAAACTAATGAAGTACTGGGGCGCCTGGGTGGCACGGCGGTTAAGCGTCTGCCTTTGGCTCAGGGCGTGATCCCAGCGTTGTGGGATCGAGCCCCACATCAGGCTCCTCTGCTATGAGCCTGCTTCTTCCTCTCCCACTCCCCCTGCTTGTGTTCCCTCTCTCGCTGGCTGTCTCTATCTCTGTCACATAAATAAAAATAAAAATCTTTAAAAAAAAAAAGAAAAAAAAGAAAAAAAAAGAAAAAAAAAAAACTAATGAAGTACTGTACCGTAACTAACATCACATAATAAAGAAAAAAAAAAAGAAACTGCTTTATTTTTAAAATTGTTTAAAAATTTTTGCATCTATATATCACTTCTTCTGGGAAGCCTTCCAGGATGCCCCCCCAAATCTGATTCAGAGCTCTCCACCATATTTCATTGTATCTGTGCCTCATTTATGCTAATGCTTAACACACTGTTTAAAATCTCATTTGTCTTTCTTCCACTCTAGGCAGGAAACTACTTAAGGCAAGAGCTGTTGTCTGTTTGTGTTTCCTTGCTCCCAGTGTATGTATCTTCCCCCAGATAGGATTATTTAGGGCATTCTTTCTCTAGAGGATTTTCAATAGCTCTTGGTTTTATGACCAATATCAAAAGTTGCCGGATGAGGGGATGACAAACCCTACCCAACCCTTCCTCAGCAACTAGGGGATTCTCCTGGGTGTTCCCAGAAGGAATGGAAACTCCGGCTTTGTGTTCAGGAGAAGGAACAGTCTGACTGAGAGGTTGCTTCTCTTAAATAAAGAAATATTGTAGTGTTTCAGGGTTTTTACAGAGAACTTTCTGGAGTGCTAATTGCTACATATCTATGGATCTTGGAATCTGTCATGTGTTCTTGAGAGGAGCCAAGAGAGCTCTGTAGCTGAGCCTGGGCTCAGTGCAAAGAAAGCATGTGAGGACCCCATCTGAGTGCATCTGGAGGACCAGTGACAACCGGCAGCAGGAATGGCAAAGGCAGGAATAAGGCTGGCGGGCACTTGTGCTTGAATCTGGACCCCGCCTTCCCTACTTTCCATCCCATTTAAGCTCCTGAGGGTCATGCACCACCTTAAGGAAGGCAATCCGTCAAGCATGACAAATTTCATTTACTATAAACCTTCATGTTCGGGGACTAAGACATTACAGCAAACTCAGACCTGGTCCAATTACGTATGGATATCAGTGTACGTGCACAAACCATTTCCGGGAGAATGTGCAAGAAACTGATGAAAGCAGTTGTCTCAAAGCAGCGAGACTGAAGATATAGGGAGAGGGAGAGCTAATATCTTTCACCGGAAATGTCTTCGTATTGTCTAAATGTTACATGATCCGCATGTATCATTTGTATAATAATATAAACAAATATGCTAATTTATGTAATAAATGTAATAAAATGTATTTTTAAATACTAGGCTTAAATTCCTTTTTTTTTTAAGATTTTATTTTTAGAGATGAGATTTCTTTTTTTTTTTAAAGATTTTATTTATTTATTCGACAGAGATAGAGACAGCCAGCGAGAGAGGGAACACAAGCAGGGGGAGTGGGAGAGGAAGAAGCAGGCTCCCAGTGGAGTAGCCTGATGTGGGGCTCGATCCCAGGACCCCCGAATCATGACCTGAGCCGAAGGCAGACGCTTTAACCACTGTGCCACCCAGGCGCCCCAAGATTTTATTTTTAAGTAACCTCTATACCCAGCATGGGGCTCAAACTCACAGCCCCGAGATCAGGGTTGGCACACTGTACTGACTGAGCCAGCCAGGTGCCCCAATAGGCTCAAATTCTTAGTGACTGGAAGTTAATCAGTTCTATGCAGTTCTATGCAGAGACCCCTCTTGAGCCTAAACTGTGGATTTTGGGGGACTCAAGGCAAAGAACTGGGGGCAGGTCTGCCCCAAGTTTATTTGCACAGGGCACTTAAAAAGTCTCCTGAGCAGTGGATCAGAAAAGGATGGAAAGAAAGATTGAGAATAATAGTGGTACCAAGGGAAGAAACTGACATTTAATCAAGGAAAGTACTAAATTCTTTACATGGATCATCTTGCTAAAGCTGGTATCATCATTCTTCCTGTGGAAACTGAGGTCTGAGAGGCTGAATAACCACCAAGTAGCAAAGCTAAGATTTATTTTTTTTAAAGATTTTATTTATTTATTCGACACAGATAGAGACAGCCAGCAAGAGAGGGAACACAAGCAGGGGGAGTGGGAGAGGAAGAAGCGGGCTCATAGTGGAGGAGCCTGATGTGGGGCTCGATCCCATAACGCCGGGATCACGCCCTGAGCCGAAGGCAGACGCTTAACTGCTGTGCCACCCAGGCGCCCCCAAAGCTAAGATTTAATTCCAGGAAACCTGAAGCCAGAGCCAAGCCCTGGGCTTGTGCATGATGACTGGGCACAAGAAGGACCGTCATTTGATAAGCAGAGTCTCCCCCCTCCCCCCTCCCCACTGAGCCTTCTTTATAGCACAACTGCTTCTAGCGCTGATTGAAGCAACCAGACACGAACTCCACCAAAAAATGGTAGACACCACTTGGCCACATGGAAGCCAGTCTTTGGATT
Organism: Ailuropoda melanoleuca; assembly: GCF_002007445.2. NCBI lineage: Eukaryota > Metazoa > Chordata > Mammalia > Carnivora > Ursidae > Ailuropoda > Ailuropoda melanoleuca. Next base: position 107,241,533 of record NC_048220.1, on the reverse strand, counting down.
ACATGGGAGACACCACTTGGGGACTCCCGAAGTATCTAGAATGAGTACAGGGAACTGGTGTTTCCATAGAGAGGACAGAGGGGCAGAGCTAGAGACATACTGTCTTGTGGTTATTATCATGACCTTGTTTTTGCTCCTGTGGCCTGGGAAATCTGGTTTATCATAATGATGTTTAAAGGAATGGGAAATGTCAAAGCAGAGGCTCCTATCCCCAAGTCGCAAGAATAGGGTTTTATCAGTTCTTGCAAAGCCGTTTTTACCTGAGGTTTCACTGTGGGAGAAGAACTTGCCTTGGGTCAGCTGGTGTCCATGACCCTGGAGCCCAAGAAATAGGATGAGAGGATGGCCAACACACTAATGCTAAGACTCTGCTACGCGTCCTCCTCGGTGGGGAGTGGTAACTTAGCTCCCCGGTTCCGGAGACTTTGCACACAGAGCGGGAAATCTCTGCATTCTCATTGACCATGGAGCTCAAGACTCAGCCCCCCAGCCACTGAACACGCAGAATGTCAAAGTGTCCAATCTGGATGAGAAAGGAACAGCAAGTTCATCTGGTTCAGTGGTTTTAATTTTTGTTTATCTTTATAAGGAGCAGAATCTTCCTCCTTTTCTTTTTTCAGATGAGCTCTTATGCAAGAAGTCTCCCCATGCTGAAGGCATCGGGGATCCCCCACCCTCCCCGCCCAGGCACCTCCCCCGGGGAATTGCTTCTCTCCTCCTCTCTTGCCATGTGGGCAGAAGTGCGATGTGCCTTGCCAAGTACGAAGCTTACAATCTTCCCATGCCACTTCCTGGGATCTATTCCTGCTCCAGGGGATCTCCCAAACCTTTTGGGGTGTTCCCACAAGCCTCCCACTCCCACCCCAGGTTTGGATGTGCCACCTCCCTCGTCTGGCAGGAGCGGCTTTTGTCTCGTATCCTCATCCTTCTTAATCCATGGCCGATACATAACCTAGGCTGTGATTCTCCTGGCTTGGTTCTTTACAGTAAAGCCCACAGCCAAGAAATAATTTTCCCCTCTCAGTAAGATGGTGTTTTTGCAAATCAACAGTGTTTTCCCATCAGATTGTATATTGTTTAACTATGGGCTATAAAATCACTAGGAACTATTAAGCATTATATGAAATACAAAGAGCTGGCTTAATATTTTAAAAAAACATTATTCTCATGAAATATTCAAAATTATCCAAATAGTTTTACTTAGAGATCTGAATTATACCAACCATCTTCTGGCATTTCTATATGTGATAAATTCAGGGAGAAGGCAGAGACAGGCCAATTAATACTCACTGAGTGTCAACAGTACCAAGGGGCAGTGCCAGGTGTTTTATATCCTTCTTTTATGAATCCTCATATCTTTGTGTAGACATCATTCCCATTTCACAGAAGAAGTGAACAAGTCTCAAAAAGAGAGTTGGTTAAGTGTCCGACTCTTGATTTTGCCTCAGGTCCTGATCTCAGGGTCACGAGATTGAGCCCCGTGTGGGCTCCACACTCAGCACGGAGTCTGCTTGAGATTCTCTCCCTCTGCGTTCCCCCATCCCCCGCTCCTGCGTGCTCTCTTTCTCTCTAAACACAAACAAAAAACCAAACCAAAAATAACAAAAAAGGAGATTACAAAACGTCCCCAGGTGATCTGGCAAGAAGTGATGAGACAAGATTCTCACCCGATGCCCCAGCCCCCAAACTGTTTCCCTTACCCCTTTCTGCAGTCAGCAAAATGTCAGTCACTGAAAGTCAGCCTAAGGACATGGTTGGGTTTCAGGTCCTGCGTGTGTTATTTATAGCACATGACGCCCCTTGCAATAACCAATATTTATGACTGTTTGTCTACTTTTTGGAGTAAGCATGATGTACTGACCTTAAACGTTAGTAATGTCCGGTAACTGTGCCTTTGTTTTCTGACCTACCGTGGGTCCTACCCTTGAATGGTTTGTGGTGGAATCCTTGGTTACCATCAAAGAACCAATGATAACGCGATTGGGAAAATTAAAGCTGCTGTTTGGTGATCTGCTTTTCAACAGAGTTTCCAGGAGAGCGTGACAGTGAGGAGAGGGAGGGCCTGGACACATCAACATGGATTTCCTGAGCGGCCCTGACTCAGAGGAGAGGCTGCAAGCCCCGCCGAGAGCAGAGCCCCCTCACTGAGTGTGAAGGAGCCTCTGGGTGGCATGCAGAGAGGGTCATAACTGACACTCTGGCGACTGAGCCAGGGGAGTCCCCAGGGGAGAGGGCTGCCCCAGTAAATATAACGCTCCCGCTGTGAAAACCCTCTCAGGCCCCGAAGGCAAGCCTGTGACGCAGACACCCCCATTGAAGGCAGGAGCATCGGTGAAGTATTTCCTGCAGACTCGGGAGCTGGGAGTCTCCAGGCCAGCGATGAGGGGAGCACTCCATAATTAATGTCGTGCAGCTCACCTACTTCCTAAGACGAATCTGGGCGGCATCTGACGATACGGGCAAAGGACTGAAATTATATACAATGTGTTCTTCAAGTATGAGTGCAATCCCAAATCTAAATGGACTCATGTTCCATAAAATGTGCTTTTTAGTAATTGAAGTCCTACTTCATGCGTGTGTCTAGACAGATGGACTTACAGAGATACATGTGCGTGTGCATGTCACGCAAGTTAGCCCCGTTTAGAAAAGAACACTGGCCAAGATCGAGATTTAGACCGTAACCCTGGCTTTTCTAACAGCAGGTCATTGAACTTTTTGGGCTTCAGTTCCTCAGCTTTAAAGCAAATGATGTTAGGGGCTCCTGGGTGGCTCAGGGAGTGATCCCAGGGTCCTGGGATCGAGCCCCACGTCAGGCTCCTCTGCTATGAGCCTGCTTCTTTCTCTCCCACTCCCCCTGCTTGTGTTCCCTCTCTCACTGGATGTCTCTCTCTCTGTCAAATAAATAAATAAAATCTTTAAAAAATAAAATAAAATAAAAAAATAAAGCAAATGATGTTAGGCTTCCTTTGGTATCGACTGATACCTATTAAGCATAAGATATGCCACATGCTTTTATGATCAGCTGCTCCATTCGGTTCCCCCAGAATGCTCGGTCGGACTTGCCTTTCCTACATCCCCAGTGTGCCTTCCTTCATAACACTTCTTGCAGGTGAAATAAAAGAATACTTTCTATAATTTCCCCGGTTGATATTTATTTTTTTGAATACACTGTAAGATCCAAGAGGACAGGGACTGTGCCCTCTCGTCCCTCATTGTACCCCTGCAGCTAGCCCAGGACTGGTCTCGTGCTTTTTGAATGAACAAGTAAATAATCAAAGATGGGAATCTGCGAGGAAGATAGTCATTCTGAGGTGCTGAAAAATGGCCCCTTGATACATGAACTCTGATTTGCCATACCTTCGCCATGGCTACCCATCCCCTCTGACCTCACCGTCTAATCCAAAGGCTCCCCAACTCAAATGTCAGTCAGAATCCTTTTGCTCCCTTCTTCACTTTCCACCATGGCCTGTCTCCCCCTCCTCTGCGACGTTCTCCCCTCGGCCTCAGTGGCAATGCCCCTTCATAAGCCTTCCCCTATCTCCCCAAGCTGTCTTCTCTTCCTTTTTTAGCTCTTTCCCAGGAGGCACATGGTGTCTGCTGGGGTTCACTGCCTCCCTCTCTTGCCCTCAAACTAGGCATCTTAGACTGTGAGCATAGACATGTATTGGATTAATCCCAGTATTGACAAGATATGCACCGAAGAGGAGTTCCAACGTTTAGGGAGTAAATATTTCTCAAGTGGTGATCCTACACATTTCCATGATGTTAACCGTCCTTTTTTACTATTCCCGTGTACATTTCCAGCTCTCTACTTCTTTCTATATTCCAGATTAGTAAACTTATTAGTTCCCTTGGGCCATCACAAACAAATTATCACCAACTGGGTGGCTTAAAGCAATGCAAATTAATTCTCTCACAGTTCAGGAGGTCGGAAGTCCAAAATAAAGATGTTGGCAGCGTTGGTTTCTTCTGGGATCTAGAGGCAGAAACTGTCCCATGCCTTTCTCTCCTGGCTTCTGGTGATTGCCAGCAACCTTTGGTGTTTCTTGACTTGTGGACGCATCACTCCAAACTCTACTGCCACATTCATGTCATTGTCTTCTCTGTGTCTCTGTGTGTCCTCTTCTGTCTCTTCTAAGGAAACTCTCACTGAATTTTAGGTTTCCTTAATCCAATATGATATTACCTTGATCTTCACTTCAATTACTTCTGAAAAGACGCTATTCTAAATAAGTTCCTATTCTGAGGTTCCAGGTGGGCATGAATTCAGGGAGGATATCATTCAACCTGCTACCATCTACCTTCTAGCCCCTCAAAATTCACATCCAGTCCATGCACAGAGTACATTCACCCCACCCTAACATCTTCTAAAGTCTTAGTTCATTCCAGCATCAACTCAAAATTTCATATCTCATGTAAATCTCATCAACTCAGAAAGTCCCAAGTCTCATTATCTAAATCGAGTATGGGTGACATTCTGGGTTTCATCCATCCTGTGGCAAAAATCCTCTTCATCTATGGGCCTGTGAAACTAAAAAGCAAGTTATTTCTTTCCAAAATGCAGGGACAGGCAGAGAATAACCATCCCCATCTCCAGAAAGAGAAGTGGGGAGGAATAAAGTGTTCTCTAGTCCCAAGCAAATACAAAAACCAGGTGGGCAAATTCCATTGGGTTTTTAGGCCTGGGAATAATCCACTGTGGTTTCATTTTTGAACAGTTTGACTACGTAAAAATAAAGAAATTTCTACACAGCAAAATAAACCATAAGCAAAATTAAAAGGCAAATGACCATTGAGAAAAGTGTTACTTATATGACCAACCATGTGTTGTTTCCTTTAAAAGATAAAGAGCCTCTGAAAAAGGCTAAAATATGACCAACACCCATTAGAAAAGTGGGCAAAGCATAGATGAGATAGTCACAGAAAAGGAAATTCAATTGGCTCTAAATTACATGAAGAGATGATCCACGTCACTCGTAATAAGAGAAATACTTTAAAACTTTGCCAAGATGAACGATTTAAGTTGGACAAGTTATTTGGAGGGTAATTTGATGGTGTCTCATGAAATTACAAACATAGGTATTCTTTGATCCAACAATTGCACTTCTGGGAATGTATCTTACAGATCAATTAACAGACATGCAAGGCGATGAAGAGCAAGGTTAATTACTGCAGCACTGGTCACGGTAGCAAAATGTTAGAAAATACATGGGTGAACGTTAACAGGGAACTATTTAAATAAATATATTATGCAGCCACTAAAAAAATGGCAATCTCTTTATATCAAGGTAAGGAATATTCTCCAAGATATATTTGCTAAGTGAGGGGGAAGAAAAACTGTCTGCAGAACTCCGTATGGGGGCAAAAAACCCATGTGGGTATATTTGAACATACATGCATAATATCTCCCTGGAAGGCCACTCAAGAAAGTGTTGACATTGGTGGCAGAGAACTTGTTGGCCAGGGGCTCTCACAAACTTTTGGCAGTTTTTGAATTTTGAGGCTCAAGAATAGTTTATTTATCATGATTAATTAATTATTAATTAATTAATGGAATTCTTTAAAAAGTTATTCGAGACTACTGGTTAAGCGAGAGGGTTGTGAATAGGATTTATCTCTACTCCATGCTGGAGCCCACTAAGTAGACAGTGAAGGACATTTTTTAAAAGTCATGAGTCAACACTGACAAAAAGAGAAGAGAAGACAGTCACCAACTTGTGATGCCAGCAGAATTTTGGAAGGAGAGGGAAGCTATGGCCTCCTCCCCCCAGGAACTGGGCCCCAGGATTTCTCAAGAGTGGGAATAGGGCAGAGCCGAAACACACATACTAAAAAAATAAATGGCAGCATAAGCAAGTTCTTCAGAACTATTGAGATAGATAATAGAAGGTACGCCCAAAAGAGTCGAAAGTAATTGGCTCAGGAATGGAGCTTTAGAGGAACCAGTGGAGCAGAAGACTGCCAGTTCTCATTATAAACTATAGCTTGAAAATTTTGAACTATATGCATGATCACTTCGGAAAAAGTGCCTTAAGAAATTCTTCTTATTATCACTATTATTATTATTATTATTCACAGTGTCACACTAATATACTTGAATTTTTGCTAACATGGATAAGCATTTACGAAACTAGAAATGACTAAAATTGACCCAAAAAGAAGCAGAGAGATGTAAACTGACTAGTGAACCAAGGGAAAAATTGGGAAAAAAAATTTAAAAAACTACTATTACTCCCACCAAAAGATAATTAGTATTATAGGTATTTTTTTTTCAAATTTTCACCAAAATAACTCCATGTTTTTATTTTTTTTAAAGATTTTTATTTATTTATTTGACAGAGAGAGAGGCAGCGAGAGAAGGAAGACAAGCAGGGGAAGTGGGAGAGGGAGCCGAGCAACGAGCCTGATGAGGGGCTCGATCCCAGGACCCCGGGATCATGGACTGAGCTGAAGGCAGATGCTTAATGACTGAGCCACCCAGGTGCCCCTCCATGTTTTTAAATAACAAGAAAATTGTTATAAAAACTCATTTTATTATGGGATGATTCAAACCTGAATCTAAGCAAGTAAAATTCATCCATATGGTAGGAGAATTATTCCCTGTGACTAAATACAGTTTGTCATTACAAAACTGGAAACTGGAAAAATTCAAAGAAAAGTAGCAACACAGTAAACCAAAGCAAAAACCATCCAAAAGACTTTTGATAAGATTCTCTATTAACCTTGAACATAAATCAGACAGATATAAGGAATAAGAGGAAAAACAAGATATAGTTTCTGTTCTCCAGGAATTCGGTGTGTTTCTTTCATTAAAAAATGTAATAGGGAGTATTTAACATGCAAAAGAACATTTAATAAAAAAATAATGCATACTGAAATTATCCCACGCATTGAGCAAATAACTTTGCAATAATTCCGTGAGTCAGATGCTCTTGGAGAGTGGATTGGATAAAGAGGAATCAGACGCTGACCCTGAGTTCAATAATCATGATCACTGTCATGGTCATTATCATAATAGCAGACATTGCTTATGCACTGAAGCTGAAAACCTTACACAGGACCAGTGACCAGAGGCTCCCCAGGCAGTGGAAAAGGCAGTGGATGGTTCAGCCAGACTGGCAGGATGTTGGAGCACATGAAGGATTTGAGGGAAGGGGGAGAGAAGCTTAGAGTCAGGGAGAAGAGCGGTGGAGCTGGAGATGCTGGAGGGGAACAGTGACAGGTGAGGACAGGTACCAGATGGTACATGACAGTGCGGTGACAAAATGACAACCGCCCAAATGCCCCAGATTAGAGTGAGGGAAGGTGCATCACGATACATGAAAGCAGCAGAGTACAACAGAGTACTCATAAACGAGAGAACTACAAAGGCCATAAAGATGCACGGATAAAATAATGCTAAGTGGAAAAAATAAAACCATTTGGATTGCAAAGACCCAAGAATTAAAGGTGAATAGAACCTCTGCACAGTGATGATGACAGGACGAAATCATAGACAAGCATGAATAGCTTCAAAAAAGAGTCTCTTTGATTCATTCAAAGTGCTGGTGTTATATAAGTACGCACATTTTTCTTTTTAAAGGAGGAATATCTTCACTCACTCCCAAATTATCTCCTCTGCTGAATCAGAAGAGACCTGTCATGACTCTAGAAATTCCAAAGGAAACTCTCTTCTCCTTCTCTCCACTGGGGCCCACAATTAGTTGTTTCTTATGCAAGCCTGAGGAAACATTTATAAATAAAAGACAGGTTTCATTAACTTCACCAAGTGAATCCCAGTTCAGAAACGCCAGCAGATGTCTGAAACAGCTAAGAACGTGAACAAGTTTATTGTTTTATTTCACCTGGAATATTCACAGTGCCAATGAGTTTTTGTAGCTGGAAGGTAGTCTAGAAATCTTGTCAAGTGGATATTAATGTATTTTTTAATTTTTTTTTACTTTTTGAGGAGGCTCCACGCCCAACGTGGGGCTTGAACTCACGACCCTGAGATTAAGAGTCACATGCTTTACCGACTGAGACAGCCAGGTGTCCCCTAGTCTAGTGGATTTTAAATTCAGTTATAGAGATGAGTCAGAGGCCACCTGTGGGAGAAAGGGGTGACAGGGTGACAAGCAGACCCCATTCTTTGGTCTCTCCCCCACACTTCCTCCTGGTGCTCCAAGCACACAATTATCCAGAACAGTATCTGCTTCAGACACTGGGGTTCCCACACCTGCCACCATATGAGACTCAAACGGGAAGATGTAATAACATACAGGGTCCTGGGGCTAACCCTGCACCCCAGATGTACTGACTCCTTATTTCTAATAACAGCCCTGCATTCGGGATTGTTTCCGAGCTCTTCATCTGATTCCGTTGCAATCCAAATAATATCGAAACCCCCTCTACAGAGGGCTGGGAACAGAGAGACATGCGGCCTTTGCTACAATATTTCCAGTCATGGGTGCTTCCTCCCACAGAAAGCAGTTTTAATCACTAACAGAGAATCAGCCATTCCATGGAGCTGAACTCACTCTTTCTGCCCTTTGATGCTACACAGAGCCAATGAGCTCCCCTGTTCCCAGGAGAGGTGACATGACAAAAGCTGGTGGCCCTCTCTCCCAGCAGTACGTCTATCCTTTCTTCTGCTAACCAGCTCCATCCCCCTTTGCCATAGTGGTCAGCAAGATTCAAGACTGGTCAATTGTAATTCCCAAACTTCTGGCCACAGTTGGTGACCCAACCCAGTCTACTCAGAGTACTTCTGCGGGACTTTTTAAAACTAAAGCCAGAATCGAGAATCTTCTCTTCGTGAAGTCATAGGGCTACAAAAATATAAATTGGGACCCAGGGGTGGCCACGTCTTGGGCCTTGTAGGAGTGGATGCTGTGATGAGCCCCCAGATAAGCCATCAGATTCATGACGGATACACTGGCAGGGGCTCCCCCAGAGGCCATGAGTTTTGCCTGCTGAAGGCTCGCAATTGAGTCTTTCCGCCGGACAATGAGAGCTGCCTTGCCCATGCTTATCACCCGGTGCGCGCAGCCAGTCCACTTCCAGAGACGGGCGAATATAGAGGCACAAAGACCTGGGTCCCGTGCCTCAATCGAGGTCGACCCTGAAGAGCTGTCCGGGCTGCTGCAGAGCTCCCCGCGGGGTGGGTTAAGGCCTTTGTTCTGAGAGCACTGCAGCCTGACCTCTCCCTCCACCCAGTCCTGCCGCCTTCGCTCTTCCACAGCTGCTGTTCCAAACAGGCGTCCAAGCAAATCTCCGTCTTAGAGTTTGTTTTCCCAGGAACCCAACCCATATTCTTGTGGAGGAATCCCGTCTAGAAGGAAGAAATGGATCTGAGCAGTGACAGCTGAGATGAGAGATACCCAGAGGGAGCCCTAATGTCGCCTGTGGTTCCCCAATTCTCCTCTTCTCCCGAATCTTTCAGCTGTGTATAATCACACGTGGTTCCAAACATCCCACCGTCCTGACAGTGGGATGCTCAGCGCTCAGTATAATTTGTCCAAATGTGACCTGCTAAGCCCCAGTATGAAGAAATTTTACACTCATCATACATCTATCAATTGAGCTGGAGATTAGCTCAGCTTTTTAGCAGCCCAAAAATTCTGTTGGCTTTTTGGAGCTTGTGTTTAACAAAGACTCCTACATCCCATTCTGTCAAGCCAGCTCCCTCTGCCTGTACCCAAACATCATTTACGCTTCTCAAAAAGCTGCCTCAACTTTACGACTGGCAATATTTCTTAGCCCTTTTAAACACATACCGCAAACATGAGCCAAGATCCGGAAGGGCCAGGGGAAGGGGAGATGGGAGGTGTATTTTGCTGTTTATAGTATGAAAACAGTAAGTATTCAGAACACACTTTTTCCCCAAAACTGCACACATTCTTCACCCATCCTGTGTAAACATCCTTGAGAATTAGAGGACATCTCTGATGATGGCTTGGAGTTCTTATAGCTTTTATTCGGAACTTTTAATCAGATCTAATGTGTGTTATGCATGTAACAAGAGTCCCAGTGACCTTGCCGGTAATGTGGCCATATTTGGTGATCAAGTCCCACCAAGAAAATTGAAGCAGTGACAGATTTGGGGCAAGTTTATGCTCTTCCATGTCTAACTATGAAATATTTAGAGCTAGATGGGACTTTAGAGATGTTCCAGTGTCTCAATGGCAGACACTCCACTCCCCTGACACTCTTGGCTCCAAGAACCCATGGCAGACATTGCTCATTGAACCCAGCACTCTGCACACAGAGCCCCAGTACCATCACTTTCCCATAGGGTCTTCTCCCCCAGGCCCCAACGGTGCCCCATAATTCTCAGGGTACCACAACAGACAGCTACTCAACAAGTGACCGGTTCTGGCAAACTTGATGAACTTAATTCTCTTCACCTCTTCCAATCACCCCACTTTTTATATTGACCCAATTTCTATTATGTTTAGCATCAAACTTAAATTCCTGGTTCCCAACTCAGTGCTCTCTCCATCTGCCCCTTTCTGAAAATTCTCCAATCTTTTCAACCATTATAGGCCTACAAACTGGTCAGGTGTAAAGAAATCTGGGCCCAGATTCAACAGGTGTGTCCAACATTACTGAGTGGCTTCATAGCCATTCCTCAAGATCCTTGTGACATATAGAAGAATGTAGAGGCCATCTGGAGGAGGAGAGGTGGTTGAGCCAGGGCTCAGTAGCCACAGGGCCTCACACACTTCCATAATAATAATAAAATGCTGAGACAAATAGAAACATGTCCTGTACCCAGTGACTCATAGCTCTAAGCTGATCCCACAATGGCCCCACCTCACTATTAAAAAAATGAGAGAGACAGAAAGAGAGAGAGAGTGAGAGAGGGAAAAATACAATTCCATGTATGTCCATGTATGTCTGTTTGGTAACCACAACAACAGCCATAAATGGGAAATGATTCCTGACAAATGGTTTTGTCTGAAGTTGAGTCCATCCCCCGGGCTCCTGAGCCATCACCTGGGGCCTTGAAGAAGCAGGTGGCCCTCGGGCTATATGGCCCCCCTGACAATGTGAAATCTCTCTAGCACTGATACCTCACACCAGGAGAATCGCAGAGCGATATTCAGGATGGAAAACCACTGGCTGGCATGAGGTGCCCTGGGAGCCAGTCAAAAGTTACGGGATGATGTGTCAGGATCCGGGAAAAGATGGGTGTGATGACCATGTCATTCTTTCTCCTTGGCACAAAAAGAACACACCTGAGTCTCCAGCCTCCATCCCAGAGGGTCTGAAGGTCAAAGTACAATGAACCTTAGGGATACCCTGCATGATCCCAGCACTTAGCATATGAGAATGAGGCCCAGAGAGGGGAAGACACCTGCCCAAGGGCATACCGCAAGTATGGTTGATGTTTCCAAGGGCATGTTCTTGGCGTAAAGGACCTGGGGAGGGGTAAAGGAAGGAAGCTGAAAACATGTAAACAGCAGAAGCAATGATACGCTTCAAAAGTCATCCAGTGAAACACCACTTACTCCTTGCAGAGCTGCTCGCCATGGAAAGCGGACATGCCATCCCCAGCCCCTACCCCCAGTGGGTCTCCCTTCTTCCGCAGCTCTGACAGGAAGCCAAAACGCTAGCTGGAAAGTGACTCACTTTGGGCACAGAATTTGTGACTCAGTCTCTGCTCTCTAACCACTAGACCAAGCTCCTTCAGACTTCAGGGGATTTAATGAAATCCATGACAAGCTGGCAAGAGAGGAATCCTCCTTGCTTTAAAGACAAATAGTTATTTTGTGAATGCATAGTGACGGGTTGCGTGAAATCAAAGACGAAATGGTTCATAATTCATTCAGCATGCTTTAAGCTAGAATCAATGCTCAGGTGTACTATTCCTTTTAATTCTCATAACAACCCCATGAGTAAGTAAGTACGCTCATTCTGTGTTTTCAGAAGCTAAGGGTCAGACATGGTTAAGTAACTGGAAATGGAGTTTTAGAAAGGTTAGGTGACTTACCCAAGGGGACAGAGCCAGGATTCAAATGCCAAGTCATCCCGGCTTCCTCTGTCCTCCACCCTTGTTTCCCAAACCCACACCTGACTATAGCATTTTTCACATGGTCAAGGCATAATTAACTCTTTTATTTTATCAACACAACAGTTCTGTGGGATGTTGGCAAAGAATTTATCACACTAAAAAAAAAAAGACAGGTTTGGAGGTAGAAAATGAGCGTGGCCTTGAGAAAAATCACATCACGTATGTGAACATCGGCTTTCTTCCTCCATTAGATGGGAGTAACATAGCACCTACGTGGGGGGCTTACTTTAAAGATGAAATGACATCGTGTAAGTGAAAAGCGCTTTGCGTAAACCGCCAAGTGTCATTCAGTGAAAGGTGAATAAGGTCACGGAGTGGGACAGAGTTGGCAATAGGACAAACGAAGGGGGAACCGCACAAACTGTGTCCAGTGCAACGTCATTACGTGGCCCACAGCAAGTACTAATGGTAACACAGATCTACGTAATGCCTAAAGCTTGATAGTTAAAAATAGTTTTTTATAACACAATTTTCTTCACACCAATAACCAATGCCATGGTTTAAATCTTTTTTTCCCTTTACTCAGTGTAGCCATTTACAGTTCTCGGGCTGTAAGAGATACGTTGGGGACGTTACAGCAGCCCGTGGCAGCAAGGCCATCGAATTCCAGCAGCTCGCTTCTGAGGCAGGTGGTGTATAGTTATGGAAACAGGCACAAGGGTCCCTGGTCCCTGGCTCCGCAGCCAGCGAGCAGAGGACTGGGTGTGAACCCAGATCTGGTAGGCCTCTCAGACCCGCTGCCCCACTCCACCCCGCCCCCAGCAGCCTGTTGCCCAGACAGCACAACTTCCCCGAGCCCTAAGTCGATACAGAGCACAGATGTCCCCACCTACAAAGAGAGAAAGAACAGCGCTGGGGCTGGTGGAGGGAGCGGGAAACTCCGTCCAGGAAGGCCATTCTGCCCTGGTGGAAAGGACGAAGCCTTCCCACATGCCTCCAGGGCTCACCTCAAACGACTTTCTCTGCCCCCATGAACGGCAACTCATGCTACTCTGAGTCAGGCCTCTTGCTTCTTTCTCATTTTTCTCCCCAGCATATTTTCCCACAGTGCTTTTTCTGGACTTCTCCTTTCCTTAAACCCCCCCTGCCCTCTCCTTTCTCCCCAGCCCCACTTCCCAGCTTTTCCCTCAGCCTGTGACCTATTCCTGAGTTAACGGGGGAGGCCCTTGCCCCCTCCTGCCTGCATCGGGGCCCTCTGGCTCTCAGACAACCCAACAGCCTAAGTTCTAGGTGCTGAGAGCTCCGGTCTGACTCTCTCGGTCCACATCCAGGCTCTGCTCTTAAGGGCTGTGTGATACTGAACCAGCAACTTGGCTTTTTACATAAGCCTCAAAGGACTGGTCTCATAGAAGCCCCATGAGGATTAAAGGAAATGATGCTTGTCAAGGGCACGTTACATGATACCCACTCTCAATGTATGTACTTCTGTGCAATTGGGATACGATCATTGGTGCTCTCTTTTCCCATCCCTCCTCCAGTCTCTGGGCAAGCATCTCTTTTTTCCTAAAGCCAAATCCTCCATTTCCTCATGCTTCCCAACCATTCCCAGAAGCCCAGGCCCTCAGCTGCTCCTCCTCTCCACAGCGCCACCTGTTTTCTCGTCTGCCCTCCACCTCCCCCTCCTCCTCTTGGACCTCCATGTCCATTACAGACACCACCCCGGGCAGCCCGGGCTGGGAACCTGACACATAGTCCCCCGAGGCCTGTGATTCTTCCCACAGGGGCTTCCTGCCTTTGCTTCTCCTGGCCTATCTCACTGTCCTCCATGTGTCAACCCCCCTCCCTTGGTGGCCACACCTCCCCCTCTCCAATCTTGCCCCCTTCCTCCCTGTGTTCTCCATCCTCGGAGAGCCCTTTCCTCTCCTGCAGTGCAGGTAATACTGATCCTTCAAGCATGACGTAGCCAGATGTCTCTCATCATTTCTATCACTTTGCAGTGCTCCGAGTCTGCCCAGTTTTCAAATCAGATTATTATACAGTTATGCTTTCTCTCTGAGTTATAAGCATCTCAGAGACATCTCTCATATGTCCATGTGTCCCCTTACAGTGCCTAATTGAGTGCCAGATACAGAAAAGGTCCTGAGAAAATGTGCATTGGTTGATTGATAAGGAAACAGTCTGCAAGCTCTAGGAAAAGGAGCTATCTGAGTGAAGAATTCCATGAGCTAATATTTCCCCATCCTTATTATGTGCTAGGCTAGAAGGAGTTAGTGCTGGGAAAACAACAAATGAAAGATTGGGACCTACCACTGTGCCACACATCTGGTACTGTTCACTTAATCTTCATAACTGTATTCAGTGAGTATTATCATTATACCCATTTTACAGAAGAGGGTAAGTGAGTTGCCCGCTCTCACCCTCGAAGGGAATATTTGAGCTGGCCACATATCTGCTTGCCAATGAATTCGACTCAGTATTGAATTTGAAAAATAAACTCAATTTTTCAAAACATACTCGAAACCTACAGAGTCCTAAAAGTGACTGTAGCTCCTTCTAAGAGTCAAGCAAGTGTGTAGTCTAAGGCTTTCTCAATCCCAGTGCTTCGTCCCACTGCCTGTGAGTCAGGATATGACCTCCGTTCAACACAAGCAATAACAAGTAGCACCTACAACCATATTTAGAAGCAACTGAGGCATTCTTGACATTCTGTAATTCTCTATCCATTCTTCATAAAGATCAAAGTGAGTATTTTGAAGGTTCAAATTGCACTTGCTTTGAAAAATAATTTTAAAAACACACGAATGTTTTCATGACTATCAAACTAAAATACTCTGAAGAATGATGTGCTTCAAAGTGTTTAACGAGTTATGCTACTCAGAACTAGCAGGAATCAAGTCGACAGTGCCTTTATTTTGGAGGTCCCGTGCTTGTGCCTGTGAGCCTTGGAATAATAGATAAAACCCTATTTCTTTCTTTTCAAATTTATAGTCTAGTAGTTGGGTTATTGGGACAAGCATAGTAACAGAAGTAATCAGGTAGTCCCATTTATTAAAACAATTAGCCCTGTGGAGGGAAATATAAATGAGGCCCAGTTACGCAGCTGAACCATGCAAACAAACAGAATTTGAGCCTGACTAAACGTTTTAATTTATTCACTTATTCAACAAGTACTTCTTGAATTTCTACTATATGCCAACCATTCTTTCAGGCTCTGGAGATGAAGATGAAGAAGGCAGTCAACTCTCCTCCCCTCTTGGGTCTTATATGACCCAAGATGATATGAAATAATGTAGGTAGTGCAAAACTATGAATAGAAAGTAGCAGAGCATGGAGTCAGAAAGGAGCCAATGAAGGAAGCGGGGACTTGAGGTCTAGAGGTCCAGGGTGACATCACCGGAAGATGATATTTGAGGAAGAGTGAGTGAGGGGAGGGAGTGAGCCACGTGAGGTTCTGGGCTGAAAGCATCCCAGGCAAAGGGGAGAGCAAGTGCAAAGGCCCTGAAACAGGTGGAGCTTGGCATCTGTGAGGGAAGGCCGGTGTGGCTGGGAAGATGTAGAAAGGGATGGGGATTAAGTTGGAGAAACAGAAGGGGCAGATCTCTAGCTCTGAAGGGTCTGCATTTTCTTCCGCATGTTTTGGGAAGCCACTGGGTTTCTCAGCAGAGGAATGACATATGATCTACGCTTTTAACCTGGGGTTTTGTGTTTTTTCATGGTTCATCTGAGATGATTTGACCAAGGAGGGAACATGGATTCCACTGTAGAGAGGACAGCTTGGCTCACAGCAAGGAGGAAGCCATTCTTGGCGATGGTAAATATGTATGTGGTGATGAGGCAGAAGTCAGCAAGTTATGTAAATCAGCGTTTCCCAAAGTAGCTCGCGTTCACACTATTTCAAGGTGTGGGAATAAACTTTATAAAATAAAGAGTTGAGTCAGCCCAGGAAATACTCTGTTCAGAAAACGTAACCCGGCCTCTTTCCTGGAGGTTTCCTAAGAAACTTCAGTGTGCTCCGTTACACCTGGACTCTTCCAGACCAGGCTGGAGTTGGCAGGGTTCCCCAACTGATTTGACCACAGGATCCTTCACTTCACACAATGCTGGGAAACCCCAGCGTGGCGATGTCAGCTTAAAACCAGCTAAGACCTATTTGGAGATGAAAACAGGGGTATAATAAGTAATAGACCTTGAAGCTAGGGATCGGGCATTTGGGGTTAAAATGAGGCCAATGTCAACTTAGCAGAGTTCGATGAAGTTCATAACAAATAAAAACACGACAAGGTCACTTTTGCTGTCCTGTTGAGAGGTGTAGGAGAGAGCAAAGCTTGCGGAGAATATCAGGGAGTTTGCAGATGACCCGCTGGCATGTGGGAAGAAAACATGATGACGTCTGGTTATATTTATCTTGCTTCAAAAAACCATAAAGAAACTCATATTCTAATATTTAATACATGGACTGAAAGCGACACATGTCATATAATTTATGAATATGTACATTAGGCTTAGATGTCCAAATGTCATGGGATAGGGATGATGGGAAGCTTGGAGTGAGATGACCTGGGGACGGAAGTGCCTGGTGCTGGCACTGAGCTGTGGTTGTGGAAGTGAAGGGGAAAGAACAAAATCAAGAACTTGATGGGAGTAGGATTTGTGGGGGGAGGGTACAGGAAGCAGGAGGTGGTCATCAGCAGAACTATGACAAAATGGGCATGGAGGGGACTGAATGATGGCTCCAAGGCTGGAGCTCCGGAGATGGTTGAAATTTGTGTTGGGGAAATTGAGAAGGAATAGAACAAGGGGACCAGGCAATCATTAGGCATCCATACTGCATCTCTTAGAGTACTTAGCCCACTGCTGGGACACAGTAAGTGTTCAATAAATGTTGGCAAGATGAATGAATGAGTGAGGAACTGAATCAGTGAATGAGGGAATGAAGAGTGCTCAGCAAAAGAATATACAGAAGGAAAATTGGGGAAAAATGAAAATTCTCTTCCAGATCAAGATTCCACAAATACTATTTCTTAAAAATAAAAAAACAAAAAACATCATAACATCCTTTGATACTTGTTAATTTGTTTTTAACATGAGACCAATACTATTTTCAAAAGACCAATTTCTTGGATGTGTTTATACCTTTTATGATAGACTTTAAAAACATTATGTCATATCTATTCATTGCAAAAAGATCAGAAAATGCAGGTAAGCAAAAGAAAAGGAAAAAATAAAGCATATTACACCATCACCCAGAGATAACCCAGGCTTATTTTTACAAAAATGGGCTTGTACTGTATTTACCACTGTGTAATTTTACTCAACGATATGTTCTAAAGATTTATTTATTTATTTATTTGAGAGAAAGAGAGAGAGAGACTGGGGCGGGGGAGGGCAGAAGGAGAGGGAGAGAAATTCAAGCAGACTCCGTGCTGAGCATGGAGCCCAATGCAGGGCTTGATCTCATGACCTTGAGATCACAACCTGAGCCAAAACCAAGAGTCGGACACTCAACCGTCTGCACCGCCCAAGCGCCCCCAATGATGTGTTCGAAGTATCTATGCACGTCAATAAATATTCTTAACATCTGCATAACATTCTATTATGTGGAGGTATTACAATATACTCAGCCGATCCTCTATGATTGCCCCAGTAAGCTGGGTTTTTGCTTCTTTGCTTTCATTCTCAAGATGTTGAAATAAATATACAGCAACTATATCTTTGTCCGTGTTCTTAATGAGCTCCCCAGGCTTCATACCTGGGGGTTGAATTACTGAGTCATTTTAAATGTCTTCGATATGCATTTTCGAATTGCCCTCCAGTAATTGTGAAAGAGATTTCATAACTTCTGCGAACTCTTTACTTTAAACTTCACGTTCCTGCATACTCACACCTTACCTGTTTTTTGCAGTAACCCCATGGACAGCACTCGTCCCTGTTTTCCAGGTGAAAAAGAATTCCAAAGCAGGTATAAGCCATTCTCAAGGTTACACAGCACTCACACTGAGCTCCCATGAGGGCCCTTCGCACGTCACTGGATGAGATGCCAACATCTCAATGAAAAAAATCAGCACCCTGATCCGTAATTGTCTCCTGAACAGCAAAATACACGAGCTCAAGTTTCTAATGAGGGTGTTTCAAAATTAAACAACACTTTGACATTGAATTCTCTTTCCTTGTAGAAAAGGCTTCCTGATATCTTGCCAAATAACTAACTTTGCTCTTGAGTGAGTCCCTTTGTTAAACATGGTTGCTTGTAACTGGCGCCTGGCTGCTAGTAATGTTTATGGTATGTGAATGTTCTTGTTTGCCTTTAAGCAGTAAAAGGATCAGAGAACTACAGAGCTCAAAAGATCCTGGCAGATCATTTCAGTGGCACTCTAACCAGTAGAGATAAGGAAGCCTGTCTTTGTCTAATTGGGCAAGTGACTTGCCAAGGTCATACAGTCAGAGAGTAGCACAGATAGCATCAGAGAAGGAAGTCTCCTGACCTCCAGCCAGAGCTCTGGTTAGCATTGCAGGGTCTTATGACCAGTTTTTACCTTAAAATCATGAAGTCTATCCACATAATTTTGCATTTGGAGAAACTGAGGCCCAGAGAAAGGAAGTAACTTTACTCAGTGCTGTGCAGGTAAGTAATAGAAGAGCTTGGGTGAGGGCCCAGGTGTCCTGCCTGCCAGTTGTGAGGCTGGTCCCAGATTCTACTCTATTCCACTAGAACCCACTCCCAAAAGCCAGGACCAGGGTGGGCTGAGTGAGGCCTTCATCTCAAGTGCAAATTTTAAGGAGGCACCAAGATAAATAATATTTTCATGCAATATTTTCAAATGAAAATTAATACAAAATATCCGTAACGAACAAAATATCCAAATTCTAAATAAAGACGGGCTCTGACCCCACATTACGTGACTCACTTCACCTGCTTCACCTCCACCGTGGCCCAGTGGGAGCTTGTCTTTTATTTGAAAACGTGGTACTTTGCTCATCGTGGTTATGTTTGCATGAATTTTTGTGCCTGAGGAAAGTGCCTCGCTCACCTCACCCTAGTCCTAGCGCTCTAGAAAGACCTCCAGAGTCTGAGCTCTAGGAGGCCGTGTAAGTAAGACTCCAGAGATGAGACGGTTTGCTTGGGAGGAACTGAAGGCCTATAACTAATGGGACCATTCGCCTGCACAGAAGAGCCCCCCAGCCGGGTCCTGGGGCCATGACAACTGAAGACATTGTCTAAGGACCTAAAGCTGTTAATAACTCAAGTTCTCGTGATACTAACTTGACGTATTCAAAGATTAATCATTCAGCATTCTCTATAAAGTTCCGGTACTTAGCTTCATAAAATCGGATGTTTAAGCACTGGGTGTGAGGAACTGGTTTGTCAACTAATATGAAAGAAACCTGGGCATTTTAATTGACCACAAGCTTAACATGACCCCCCCCCCATGGGAGGTGACTGTCAGAAATGCAAATGGAATCTTGGGCTGTATTCATGGCTCCTGGTTTCTGGGATCTGTGAGTCTTATTCCATGGGAAGTCAGAGCCAAGAGACACATTCGGGCCTCTCTGTGGGAAAGGCTCAAGGTTGCTCTTTGAGGCTGGAAGAAGGGTCATTCGTTGTTAGGCGTTGAATGGTGCCCCCCACCCCGCCCAAAAAAAGAAGTTAAAGTCCTAACCCCTGAGTGGATGTGACCTTATTTGGAAACAGGGTCTTTGCTGATGATCGAGGTTAAGGTGAAGTTATTAGGGTGGGCCCTAATCCAATATGACTGGTGTCCTTAACGTAAGAGGAACTTTGGACAGAGGGGCAGACACACACACACACAGGAAAAAAGCCACGTGAAGGTGATGGCAGAGATCAGGGTGAAGTATCTGCGAGCCAAGGAACAACAAATGTTGCCGGGAAACCGCCGGGAGCCAGGAGAGGGGTTCAGAACAGGTTCTCCCTCAGAGGCCTCGAAGGAGTTAACCCTGCCCACACTTTGATTTTGGACCTCTAGACTCCAGATCTGTGAGACAATGCATTTTTATTTTAAGCCACCCAGTTTATGGCAGCCCTAGGAAATGAACACGGTACTCTAGGGAGCTTTTGACCCAGGAACACTTGTGTGCCTGACAGAAGCAGGGAGAAGCCATCCCTTCAGATTCCAATAGACAAAGCCAATCCCGTGCCGATCACAGGACCTGGCACATGGGAGGCCTGCAATGCCTATCCATGAAGAAAGAAGGGACTTTCAAAATGATCCACTATTGCTTGAGGTAAAAAGAAGGGATTGAGGCACCAGGCTCTCTTCCTTAAACTTCTCACTCATACTAAGCAGGAACCATTCAAAACCTCATTCTATTTTCAGGGGATGAATCATAGGGTATCAGACAAACAGCATCATAGGGATTATCAAATTCAACCCTCTACTCTAAACATGAGGAAAACAGGATTCAGTGAGTTAGGGGACCAGTTCTTTCCATATGCATGTATCCCTTCCATACAAGGGAACTGTCTTCCCTTTTTTCCCCCATCAACCATTAACATATCCCCTAGTACTTTTTTGGTATTTACAGTTTAAGTTTAAATTATTAGGGCACCTGGGTGGCTCCGTCGGGGAAGCGTCTAACTCTTGATTTCGGCTCAGGTTATGATCTCAGGGTCATGAGATTGAGCCCCACTTAAGATCCTCTCTCTCCTTCTCCCTTAGCCCCTTCCCCCTCTCAAAAAAGGAAAAATGAAACAAAATGTAAAAAGTGAGAAATTATTTAAACCGATCAAAAGTCAGAAAAGAGCTGATGCACTGGTGGTTCTCTTGAAGGAATACCAGTATCTGGCATTTATGGAGAAGCAAACTGAGGGCTTCAGAGGGGAGGGGGGCGGGGGAATGGGATAGGCTGGTGATGGGTAGTAAGGAGGGCATGTATTGCATGGTGCACTGGGTGTTATACGCAACTAATGAATCATCAAACTTAACGTCAAAAACCAGGGATGTATGGTGACTCACATAATATAATAAAAAAATATTATTAAAAAAATAATAAATAAATCCTCATTCTGCCCTTAGGGAAAAAAAAAAAGAATTTATTTTATGCCAGGCCCCCTGCACAAAGTACTTCAACTGAATCATCTCCTTGAAGGCTCACGGCCATGCTACTGAGTGGGTTGTTTTTTCCCTGACCAATAGGTAAGTGAAAAAGGTTCAGAGAAGAAAAGCAAGACCTGCCCAAGTGGCAGAGCTAAACCCAGATTGTTCTCTGAAGTCCATGTTCTTAACCCACTCTGCCACGCTGCAACGGGACAAGCTTGCGGGGAAGCAGTGGGGAGAGGTCTGGGCTGGGACCGGGGAATTTGGGTGCCCCCTGCACCCAGCTACCGATCTGCTCAGAGCCTTAAGCAAATTTCTTCACCCTCACTCAGCTCTCAATCTTCTCACGGCAAATAGATGAGGCTGGCCTAGATCATGGATGTTGCCGTCTTTCCACCGTGGGCTCTAGCTTTATTCATTCATTCCACAAATATTTATCAAGTGTGTGTGTGTTGTGTCAGGCACCGTTCCTGACATCGAGAATGTAACAATAACCAATATCAACAAAGTCCCTGTACTCATGGAGCTTGTATTTTAGGGATGGGGTAAGGGTGAGGAATACAAAATAAGCAGGGTAAAATTTCCCAAAAAAGATAAGCCCCCACAAGAAAACAAAGTAGGGTAAGAGGCTCAGAATGACAGGTACAGAACAGTTTCTGTTTTACATGGGGTAGTCAGTGAAGGCATCTGAGGAGGGGACCTCCGAGTAGAGAATGGAATGGTCAGAAGGAGGCCTAAGAAAGGAGCACACACTTCGAGAGGGTCCACCGCTGGGAAGTGACTATTGAAAAATTCTCAGATTTAAATCAGATGTCTATGGAAGCTTTGTTTAAGCCTCTTCCTGCTTTTGTCAGTAAATCTTTCATTGTTAAGTCTGATTTCATGATGGAATTTTAGTGTAATCTAGTAGCCTCAGAATTCGATAATTTGCTCGGGTCCAATTGTTATTATCAATTGTTCTAAACTTGACTGAGCGATCCTGGCCGGAGTAGGTTGCAGGGAAGAGCAGAAGTAGGTGAGTGTATGTTATTGCCGGTGTGTTGGCTGATTAGGCGAAAAGAGGTCTCTACTGAAAGATCTCAGATGACCTGGAGTCATTCAGATTGTACTTGACCCACATTTACATGTTAAAAGCTTCAAAAAGAAATGGTTTTTCAATCTACGGATTCCTCCTCTTATATAGCTCTAGCGCCTGTTTGCTTCTCTCCCTGTCTAGCCCTATTGCTCGGGTCCAGGACGCCACCATGTTTCACCTCTGTCTCCATTCTGTTCTCCTGAAAACTGACCAACGGCGGTGGTTATACAAATCATCATGGCGATGGCTACACAACCATAGGCGTTCGTCAAAATCCATAGAACTATACTCCTAAACAGAGTAAATGTCACTTTAAGTAACTGTACTTCTGTAAGCCCAACTTAAAAATTCTCCAGTAGTCATCACTTTCGAGGTAAAAATCTAACCTTTCATGGGGCCGTAGTATTCTGTCATCGTGAGATGTTCCTTCTCAGCCTAGATTCAAAGCCCAGACTCATCACATCACTTATGAACTGGGTAACCTCGATTAAGTCTCCCTTGTACTTTGTACTCGTTCTCCATATTTGTCGAAATGAAATAATAATAGTACTTACTTCTTAAACGTGTCAGGAAAATTAAATGAGTTAATTCCTATAAAGCACTTAGATTCTTATACAGCACTTCCTATAAATCAGATCCTGTTATGTAAGGGCTCGTTCAATTGTACAATATTACTAAGCAACCTCATAATACCCTCCGCGATGAGGCCATGTGTTCGTTTGCTGGCGTTGCCATAACAGAGTGCCTCAAACCGGGCGGCTTAAGCAACAGAATTTTGTTGTCTCCCAGCTCTAGAGGCTAGAAGTCCAAGATCGAGGCGTTGGCAGGGTTAGTTCCTTTTACGGACTGTGAGGGAGAGTCCGTTCCTCTCTCCTAGCTTCTGGTAGTTTGCTGGCCAAATCTTGGCATTCCTCGGCTCATAGATGCACCACCTCAATCTCCGCCTTCCTCTTCACAAGGCCTTTCCCTGTGTGATGCCTGCCTCCACATTTCTCCCTTTTAATAAGGATGCCAATCACAGGGTAGGGGCCCGTCTTACTCCAGCGTGACCTCATCTAACTTAACTAATGACATCTGTAACAATCCTATTTCCAAATAAGGTCACATTTGGAGATGCTAGCAGTTAGAACTTAAACATAAATTTTCAACATAACTCGACCACGAACAGGTCCTGACACGTTTGCTTATCATCAGTTGACATAATATCTCTCTCCCAGAAACCTCCACCCCTCCAGTTAGCTTGACAAACTTCTACATAGCCCTCGGGTTTCAGTTAGATAGTCCTTGTTTAGGAAGACCTTCCCTAACATTTTTCCAACCCATCCATTCAGTTTAAGGACTTTTTCATGTTCTCCCAGTGCCCCTGGGCTTCCCTGCCCACAACCTTTACCACTTTGCACTTTACCTGTCTGCTTACTTACTTCAAATCCCTCAAGGACAAGGATAGCTAACCAGGAAGGACCCTGAGTTGATAAATAGCTGTGTATGAATGAACGCTGGGGTCTCTTCCCATAATCTGGGCATCACCTCTCTTATGTTTCTATGGATGGCTGGAAGAAGAAAGCTGCAAAAATTAGCAAGCAGATGTTTTCAAGCAACATAGCAGTTAGAGTTTCGTTTGAAGATCAGACACCATGCTCGGTATTTCAACTCATGGGTATTTAATACAGGGAATTGATTGCAGTTGTTTGACGGTTGTGGAAGCAAAAAGGGAATGCTGAGAAAATCCACATAGGAGTAACTGCAGGAAACAGTTACCACCCCTAGGACGGAGGGAGCAGAAGGGAAATGGAAAGGTTACCAGAAAGCAAGAGTGAGAGAAGAGTGCCCTGCATGGCCAAGGCTGAGGTCTCCGACAGTGGCTGTGACTCAGACCTCCGCCCGGGAGAACCCCCACAGCTGATACACTGTGTGCTGAAAGTTACAGAAGTAGAGCCAGGATGGCCCTCTGCCTTCAGAGGGAGACATCAAGATACCCAGCAAGGAATTCCAGGCAAGGCGGGCTGCAGCCTCCTAGCCCCCGCGTCACAGAGTGGAGAAGGCAAGAAGCACAAAACCAGCACAAGCAAAGAACCTGATGCAAAAGTGTATCGAGTTCACATAGTTAGGAAAGGCTCCTGCCATGGGTTTCCAACCCTGGCTCTGCCACAGGTTGACCTTGTTCTTGGGCGAGCAGCTTCCCTCCTCCGAGCTTCGGGGTCCCCATCCATAGCAGGGGGAAGAAACTAGGTGGCCTCCTGGGGCCTTGGCAAGTATGAGCAGGAATTTGACAAAAGCACCAGGAGCTGCTGGGGATTGTCACTCAGAGGATCCGATCCCAGGCTTTAGCCATCAAATAAATACGACTCTTCCTTTTTCCCATTCTCCAGCTACTGTTTACATGCTCCAAAGAAGGCAGAGGAAGGAAGCCAGGACAGCCTTTCTCCAACATGGTGACTCTCTCAGACCAACTTTTAATATGGCGTTTCCAAAACAGCCACGGAGGGGAGTGTTTCACATTTGGTTAATGAATGGAAAAGTGAGATGGAGAGTGTTGGGGAGGGGAGGGAGCAGCAAGTCGGGAGGAGGCAACTGAAAAGAGCCTATGTTGTGTGTGCACACAGGGCCTGAGTCTACTGCGTGTCTGATTCACACCAACAGCGTTTCCTCCAACCCTCCTGTGCCGGCCTTCCTCTCTGCCTCCCATGGCCTTGTTGGGAGTTCCATCATGGTGCAGGGAGATTCAGTTCAAGTCTCAGCTCAGCGGCCTGCCAGCTGGGAGGCCTAAAGCAAACCATTTATGTTGACCTCCTGCGAGTCTTAATTTCCTCACCTGCAGGTCGGCATGCCTCTCAAGATCATAAGAATCAAACAAGCTAATGTGTGCGCCAATACTTTCTCAAGATGGTGCCATTTACAAGAGTGTGGTCGTTTTATAAAAATGCATTAAGCATTGAAATGTTTATTAAAATGTATTAAATATGCTTAAGATGTTTGCACTTATATGTATGCTTTACACTTCAATAGACCAACTATTACCTTTTGAGGGTAACAATTACCCTCAAAAAAAGTAAAACTACAAGAAAGAGAAGTAAAAGGCAATTTAACTTTAATTTAATTTATAAGCTGATGCAGTAAAAAGCGACCTACTTAGGTAACAGAGCCAGTAGTATGAGTGTCTATAGAATGAAAGCCAAGTACTCTGGATTTTATAGACATAGCTAAAATCCACAGGGGCATCCTGTATTTCAGTCTTGCTTTGCAAAAGGAAAGCATGTTTAGTGCCGAAAATTTGGGAAAGTATGGAGAAGAAAATAAAAATTGACTGTAATCTCACTCCTCCTGCACATAAAATTAAAATTTCTCCATGAATTACACATGCTACTGGACTATGAGGGACTGACTGGTGTAAATGTTCTTTATTCTTTTCCTTCTTTTCTATTTCTTAACAGATTCAGAAACTGAGACTTCTATGCCGGAGAGGGGTGGCAACGCAAGGGCCGAGGGAAACCAGGAAGGTAGTGTAACAGGTGAAACACCTTGGATTGGCCGCTGCAATGCAATGCTGAATAGCCACTGACCACTGGTGGGAAAGATGGAGACATTAGGGAGTGGTGGGGACTATGGCAAACTCAAGACCGTGTGCCCCACAGGCCCCTTCGCTTCCACCCATTCTTCCATGTTTCCAGTGTGGTTGGATCACTGATATTTTTTTCCCTTTAATACTGTTATAATTTTATTCTTTATGTTTGGTATATTGATCTGTCAGGAATTTATTTTTGTGTCCGATGTAATACAGGAATTTAACTTAATTTCTCCCCCAAATGTTAGCCATTTATTCCAACACCATTTGTTCAATAGTCTATCTTTCCTCCCCTTACTTGAAATGCAAAATTGATTTTCCTATGTTGAGGTTATATCTGCCTACTTTATTTTTTCCTTTTTTTTTTTTGTTGTTGAAGTATAGTTGACACATAAGGATTATTGTTATTTTTAAGAGAAGTTGAGCAACTGGAATTTTATATGAAAGTCCCAATTTTCAAACATTAGTGCCTAATTAACTTTTTAACTCTCTCCACCAAGCCGAAGACATCTGTAGGATAGATGTGGCCACCAATTTGCAACCTCTGCTAAAGACAACGAGGGTAGGTAGGGTTCACTGAAAGTCTGGGCAGGGATGTAATGAGAGCAGATTTGTAGTTCAGAAAATTCCTGAGGCAGCCGGTGTGAGGGAGGGATAATATTCCAGATGAGGGATGATTGGTGCCCTACCTGGGGCAGCGGAGAGGGCAGCTGGAAGGAGAGGTGAGGGTGTGGTATTGCAAGAATTGATGCAGGGAAGGGCATGCCCAAGAAGGGTGCCAACATTGCAGTGTTGCCTGGAGCCCTGGGTACCCACTGTTCAAGCATGAGGAAGGAAGTGCCTTGTTTGAAAACAGACAACCGTGGAGGAGGAACTGCTTAGTATTAGAGATGCCTCCTTCCCAAAATAGCAGAAAGACTAAACAAGTCCCGGGTTATAGGGCTTAGGGCAGAGCCCTAAAGGCGGCTGGAGGGCAGGACCTGTGGGCTGAGTTGCCTGGACCGGAAGCCAAGGAAAGGGAAGAGGAACGAAGTTGAAACGAAGTCCTGCACCACAAAGGGAATGGAGATGCTTACTCTGAAGAAGAAGAGTCACGAAGGAAGTGGGAGTCGGCTGGCTGGCTTGCTGAAAGTATTTACCGAGCATCCACATGCGGCACAGTTCCAGCGGGGGCTAGGTTTGGGGGACAGAGTGATAAGCAAAAGCAAATGAAATCAGTGTTGTCCCTGCCCCGAGGGAGTCTTCTGGGAAAGACGATGATTGCATAATCTCACGAATACATGCAAAGGTGCAAAACTGAGATAAGTGTTGGAAGGAGAGGGGTACCATGTTCTGAGGGCATCTCCCCAGAGGGTGGGGACCCACACTTCCAGAGGAAACAATGATTCAGCTGAGAGCTGAGAGCTGAGTAACACTAAAGATGTAAACAGGGGGAAGGAAAGGCTTTGAGGCATCGGGAACAGCACGTGCGAATACCTGACTCATAGGAAGGTCTGAGAAGGCCGGTCGGCTGCAGCAGGGCATGGGGGCTGCCTTCAAAGGCCGAGGGACTGACAGATAAAGGGAGATTGACTCTTGTTCTCTGTGGTCTGCAAAGACACCACTTAGGGGTGCTGCCACGTACGTTTTAGTAGAGACTGATGGAGGTATTTGGAATTTGTTGTTTGCATTGAGTTCATTAAAATAAAAGGCTACCATTTATTCAAGTTTCACATGTCCCCACCTCTGTTCTAAAAAACTGTCTCATGAATCCACTAAGAGCCTCAGAAGGCACGTGGTCCCCTTACCACTGCTGTGTAACAAACACCCCCTAAATTTAATGGCCTAACCAACATCGATTTATTATTATCTCTTTTGCTTGTGGAGGGGGCTCAGCTGGGTTGGTTTTGCTTGGGGCTCCTCATGCGTTTTCAGTCACACGGCGGCTGGGGCCAGGGTCATCTGAAGGCCGGGGCGACGCTGGAATAGCTGGAAAAGGGGTGGGCACATCTCTCTCCGGGCCTCGTCCCCACCTCCTGGCTAACTTGGGCTGCCTCTTCAATGGCAGTCTTTGGATAGTGTATTTGGCGGAGTTCTTCCCCCAGAGCCAGTAAGTCCGAGAGACAGGGGGAAGTTACCAGTCCTTCCAAAGACTAGCTCTGGGACCGCCGCAGCGTCCCTTCTGTTGTAGTCACTGGTCACAGTAGTCACAAGTCAGACCAGATTCAAGAGGGTGAAAGATAAACCCCACCTCTTGATGGGGCAATGGCACATGCACACAGGAGGGAAGGAACCAACGATGGCCGTGGTGGAGGTAAGCCCTCCAAATAATTACAATTACTGTCCCCACCTTACAGAGGAAGAGATCCAGGTGAAGAGAGAAATGCCCAATATCACAAAACCACCTGCAAATGGCAAAAGTAGGGGGCAGACTCGGTTCAGTCTGACTCCAGGACGTCCTGCGCTTACTGAACCCCTTCAGTGCAGCAGGACGGACCAATGGGAGAAGCCCTGGGTTCCGCTCCCTGCACTGCCTCCCACTTGCTGAGTGACGTCAGGTGAGCTCTTTCTGCCTGCGGGCCCTGGGCTCCTCCTCTGTGCAGGAGAGTTGGACCTGCGGCTCTAGGAAGCTGGGGTTCCGATGGTCTGGGCAGCACCCTCTGAGCTGGTGGGTCACTAACTGGCTCCTCCCCTCACTTAGCACATCACCGGTCAGCTCAGAGCCGCCACTCTCCCTCCTTCCCTTTTCCTCTTAGCAATCTCCGCTTTGCTGCCCTGGCTGCCCTGTTTACGCGGCCCTCCTCCGCTTTCCTGTAATCAGAACCAGTAAGCAATGCCGTAGGTCTCTCCCCTCCGCAGCCTCCCTCTGAGGCTGGTGTCACGCTCCTCTCGGAACTTGACAGAGGCGGAGGCCAACATCTCTTCTAGGCCAAGAGGGGCCCCTCCGGCTCTGCTGCGCTTTGCAAATAATTGCTACGTCCGTGGCAAGAGCGTGTCAGACGAAAGCTTGTGTAAGTGAATCCACGCTCTTGTTTTGTGCAAACTGCCACCCTGTTCCATCGGCAGCAAACCCACTGAGGTCAGGAGCTGCAGCCGGACTCATTCATCAGGGCATTTTTTTTTAAACCCTGCCATTCAATTCTTTGTTTCCATTTTAGGATCCACTTGATCCTCAAAAACATTTAGGTTCAATTTTCCTCTTTTGTCTCTTCTAATTCCTGATCGAGTTTTTCTCCCTATTGGTTTTTGTGAGTCTAATATCACCCACCCGACCCCAGAACATTCTCTTTTCAGCTTAAGCCTTTGAAATTCCAGCTTGCTCCAGGTCTTTTCCTCTTCTTTGCAGTTTCAGCTAAAACGTAAGAATGAAAAGCTGTGAGAGCATTGAGAGTCAGAACCCTTGGCTTCTGACCCATGCCTCCTCCCACCCCTACCATATGTCTCGGCCTCCCTCCTCACTGTGGATCTCAGTTTCCCCATTTGGACCGTGGAAGGGTTGGAATATCAGTGGGGATCTTTTTAACAATGGAAGATCTGCACAGACCTAACTGACCCAGAAGCAGGAGACAGAACGAGGGTGGTTAGGAGCGGGGCAGCTGTTAGGAGACCCGGGGCCTCCTGCCAGCACCCTTGCTGTCTGCTGCTACACTGAGGTCCCTCTACTGAAGTGAGGGCTCCACTGAGCTGGGCAAATGAGAGGGGCACCCCAATTCTGAAGCAGAATGATTCCTAGCCCTGCTATCCACTGGACTGTCAAGAAGGGTCCCTTCAGCAGACAGGGACAGACGTCCGCACGCAGGTACACGCCAAGCCACGCAGGTACACGCCAAGCGGGACACAGGCCCCAGAAAGAGCTTCGGCAAGCTCGGGCTTTTCTCATAGAGCTTCCTCATTGTTCAAGTTTTTGCCATTTCTGTTTTCATTTCCTGGTTTCTTCTCACATCCTTCCTCTTCCCCCGCCAAAGTAGTTACTACAAATTCTAACAATTTCTATTTTTATGTCTCGGTTGTTATCTATTGCAAGTCCCCTCCCTACCCCCGCCCCTGGTCTCCAGAGACGAGATGACTTATTATTCAGTTCACCCACTTTTGGTTAAATTGTATCTCAGTTTCTTCACCAAAAATGGGTAGTCAAAAGGAAGGACTCTGTGGCCATGACTGTATATTCTAGGATTCTGAGAGCATGACTTTTATTACGATTATGATTAAGTTACACTTTCTTAAAAGTTTTTATTTATTTATTTGACAGAAAGAGACAGCCAGCGAGAGAGGGAACACAAGCAGGGGGAGTGGGAGAGGAAGAGGCAGGCTCCGAACAGAGCAGGGAGCCTGATGTGGGGCTCGATCCCAGGACTCTGGGATCACGCCCTGAGCCGAAGGCAGACGCTTAACGACTGAGCCACTCAGGCGCCCCTAAATTACACTTTTTGATAGTACTTGTCATGGGGTGAAGGGATGGGTAAAATAGGCCAAGGGAATTAAGAGCACACTTCCCATGGTGAGCGCTGAGAAACGTGTAGAACTGTTGAATCACTACATTGTACACCTGAACTAATGTGACATTGTATGTTCATTGTACTTAAAAATAAATCGTACTCTAGGTGAAAAATCTCACAGAACAGATAAGTAAAGATGAAAGTAAAAGCCTACTGTCCTGCCCTCCCCACCAGCCCCATCTCCCCATCACCAGTCCCCTATATTAAACATTGGTGACTGCTTCTGAGTGTCTTTCCAGAGTATATTTGTGAAAACAGAAACATATGTTATTTATACAAAAAAGGTGATATATATACGATTTTGTTTCAACCCTTTCCCTTTAGTCTCTTAGAGATCTTTTAGAGATCTTTATCACGCATATGGATCTCATTCTTTTGAAAGGCAGGATAAAATCCACTGTACAGTCACACTCATTTTTTGAATCTATCTATCCCTCTCCCTATTGATACAAATTTGTGCTGTTAAGTAGATGCCACGTACCATGGTTTGTTTAGCAAATGAAGAGATGTTACACTGCTGTACAGAGAGCCCTTTTATTTATAGTTTGGATATTTCTTCATATCAGCTGGTACAGAGCTTCCTCTTTTTTTTTTTTTAATAATGGATTCTAATTTTTAGAGCAGTTTCAGGTTCCCAGCAAAGTTGAGAGGAAGTTGCAGAGATTTCTTATACACCCCATGTATATATAAGTGGGGGGCATATATATATATATATATATATACACACACACATATATACATATATATACACCAGCGAGGTACATTTGTTACTGTTGATGAACTTACATTGACAGATCATAATCACCCAAAGGCCATAGTTTATGCCGGGGTTCACTCTTGGGGTTGCACAGTCTGAAGATTTTAACAAATGTACAATGACATATCCACCATCGTCGTTTCATGAGGAATAGTTCCACTGCCCTAAAAATCCTCCGTGCTCTGCCTCTTCATTTCTCCCTCCCCGCTAACCTCTGACAACCTCTGGTCTCTTTACTCTTTCCCTAATTTTGGCTTTTCCTGAAATTCATATAGTTGGAGTCACACAGTGTGTGTAGCCTTGTCAGATGGACATTTTCCACTTAGTAATATGCATTTATGTTTCTTTCGTATCTTTTCATAGCTAAATAGCTCATTTCTTTTTAGTGCAGGATTAGATCCCATCGTTTGGATGGACCAAAGTTCATTTATCCATCGACCTACTGAAGGACCTCTTGGCTGCTAGCAAGTTTGGCAATGATGAATAAAGCTGCTATAAATATCTGTGTTTGCATAATCTTCCATGCATGTCAATACATTAATTTATGCAGCTTTATTTCCAGTTTTTGTTTTTACTACGTTAAGTAATGTTATGCCAAATAATTTTTTTTTCTTTTGCTAAATTGCAGTGACCATCCTTTCCATCTATGTGTTACAGATCTGAGCACTTGGGACAGTGACTGTGTAACTGTGTAATGTGTGATAACGGCATCTTCCTGAGTCCTGTGCCAGCCCTGAGTTTTTGTAAAGCATTATATTTTGCTGGTGTGGTAGATAAGAAAAGGTTTCTTGCTGTTTCTGGATTTTGCACGCAGTTCCACTCACTTCCTCTCAGGCTACGTGGCCCAGATGACCACCCCATATGTTCCCACAGCTTGCCACCCGTCCCTCCGCCTGTGTCAGCCTGAACTCTCCCCTTGCTGAGGTCTGTCCTGTATTTTCTCGCAGTAATAAACATAGTCCCTATAGGAAAGGAGCCCTTTCCTGGCAACGAGCCTCACAGTCACACACAGAAGTGTGCATTTGATTCACCACCAGTCCGGGGGTGGCAGATAGGAGAAGAGTCCAAATCTGCTTCACAAATGAGGAAGCCAAGACCTGGCACCAAGCAAAGAGTGTGGGGGCAGCACCAAGTCACTCCCTTGCCGCCTTGGTTTCTTTCCTCATCCGCCCCTCTGGCAAGGGCTGCTGGGCACACCTCTGTGAAATAGTCTCGTTTATCCCACTGTGGGCTTTTTTCAGGACTGTCCCACCGCCTTCCACGATTTCCTGTACACCTCAACTCCTCATCCCAGCGTTCAGGGACTTCCAAAGTACGTAGCCCGAATCCCACCTTACTGTTCCCCTACCCATGAACCAGGTGGCCGACCTCTCCTGGAATAATTGCTGTTTCTCAAGCACGGCTCAAAGTTTCCCACTTTTACGTCCGTTCCCACGGTTTCTTCTCTGTGGTGTTCCCTCCTTCCACACTGACCAAACACACGTGGTCCTCCACGCGCAGCTGATGGCCACCAACCGAATGCGGCTCTTGGATTTCTCTTCATCGTCCCTCACGTAACTAACAAGGCCAGGCTTCTGTGAATGCTGATCTATTTTAAGCCTCTTTTACAGTCTTCATCACACACCCTGTCCTATCATTAGTCTTCTTATCTTTGTCGGGTTCCAGTAAATACTTGAGAGGCAGTACCACATTTAACAGCTACCGGTGACCCCCTAGGACTTCCAGCAGGACCTGGGAGTTGTAACTGAGGTGCCGAAAACTCTGCCACAGATGTTCGTAACGTAACACAACTGAAATAATTCTGTACAACCTGCTATCCAATGTGCTTTTATACCTTAATGATGAAGCATGGACAACTTCCAGAGCCCACACATTTAGATCGACTTAATTCGCTTTAATAATTACACATCATTTTTTAAATTATTTTTTTATTTTTTAATTTTTCATTATGTGAAAAAAAAAGAAATAGGAAGATCGGTAGGAGAAGGAAAGGAAGAATGAAGGGGGGGTAAACATAAGGGGGAATGAAGCAGGAGAGACTGTGGACTCTGGGAAACAAACTGAGGGCTTCAGAGGGGAGGGGGGATTGGGATAGGCTGGTGATGGGTATTAAGGGGGGCACATATTGCATGGTGCACTGGGTGTTATACGCAAATGGCGAATCTTGGAACATTACATCAAAAACTAAGGATATACTGTATGGTGTCTAACATAACATAATAAAAATTATTATAAAAAATAAAAAATAATAATTACACATCATGATATATGGGTTTCTTCTAGTTTACTGAATCATTTCCCCCTTCTGAACAATTAGTTTTGTTTTATTCTTTATTACAAACGAAATTGAAACTGACATCTGACATTAAAGGAACAAATTTCAAGCAAGGGAATTGCTAGATGAAAGGGTATATTCATTTTACATTTTGGTGAATTCTACCAAATTACTCTCCAACAGTTCTGCTGATTTATATTTTCTTTTTGAGAATCTCTATTATTCTCTTGGCTGGAGACTGCCTTTAATCGGATGCTCACCCACTCTTTGAGAGGTTTTCCCCAGGTCTCCTCCTCAGCGTTTATGTGGAGAGACAGAGGACCGAATTCGTCGTTTTGCCCACAAAACCGAGTCCCTAGCTCTATCACAGTACTTATTCGATTACGTGGCAGGCAGGTTCATGCACCAACCTTCTTTACCAGCATGTGAGTTTCTTAAAGGCAAGGACCTTTGTTCATTTGTTTATTTCGTAATATCTCCCTGCCCCAGACTTGGAGGATATCTAGGTAAATGTGTGTGCGCACGCTTGTGCATGTGCGTGTGTGTGTGCATGTAGGTGTAGTGAGTTACCTGCCTGCTGTGTTCTGATCGCTGTGTCGGAGTGGTGGGACACAAAGATGGATAAAGCAGTAGCTGCAAACAAAATGGGGAATAAGCATAATAAGGGCCAAGTGCTAGTGTATAGGGAGGCACAAGAGCAGATAGAAGAGGCAGCTAACCCGGCCTCAGAGTCAACAAGTCCTGCTGAAGGAAGCTGAAAAAGCATGAGTGCGTGTGTGTTCATGTTGGTGTGTGTATGTGTGTGCACGTCCATATGTGTGTGTATGTGTTGGGGGTGGGGAGGAGGGGAGAAGGAAAGGAGGTGGAATGGAAGAGCACTAGGAGTGGAGGAAGGGACACGGGCAAAGCTCAGAGGCTCATGGCCAATGACTTTCAACTTCTGACATCTGCCGTCTCTTTTTAGAAATTGTGACCAGGGTGCTTGACCCCAGATCTTGGTCATTTGGCCTTTTTCCCATAAGTGATTGGAAACTGCTTCCTTTTACCCCAGCAGTCTGGTAGAAGTCAGCTGCAAGGCCCTGACAACCAGGACATGTCCTCCTGCCCAGCCTGGGCATGGAGTCCTTGCCCTGGCTGGACTTCCACATCTGAGTCCTGAGTTAGCGGGTCAGGGTCAGGCTTCTGATCAGACGGAACTAGGTTTGAAGCCCTTCTGCTCCTTTTACCTACTGTGTTACCTGGAGTAGGCTGTAATTTCTTTAAGCCTCCATGTTTCACCCGTAAAATGGGGATAACGGTGTCTA
The DNA here is from genome assembly GCF_002007445.2 of Ailuropoda melanoleuca. Taxonomy (NCBI): domain Eukaryota; kingdom Metazoa; phylum Chordata; class Mammalia; order Carnivora; family Ursidae; genus Ailuropoda; species Ailuropoda melanoleuca. Next base: position 107,207,037 of record NC_048220.1, on the reverse strand, counting down.
CCTTGTAACACTGCACAGAAATGAGAAAAGAGGAGATTATCCGTGTAAGCAGAGTATCCGTGTAAGGAGAGTCACTGTGTAAGGAGAGTATATGTGTAAGCTATGCCCAACTTCTGTATATAATACACACACAGTTAATAAGAACTGAGCCTGTGGTCTCTCAGACCCCTTGGCAACCCCTTGACTTCGATGCCATCAGTCGATTCAGCCTTCTTATTTGACAGATGGAGGACCAGACTGAGACCCAGGGAGGGACAGGCACACAGAGCTGTGAGGGCCAGGACAGGGCTCCCCTTCCTCTGGGTGCAGGACACATTTCACTGCCCCACAGAGGTTAGCCCAGCTGGAGCATCCGGACCTCCTCTCCTTGATCCAGTGAGGTCTTCCCTCTGTGCCACTCGGCACAAGGCACTGCTTTGGAGAGAGGTCAGCCCTGTTTCTTTCCTGAGTGGACCAAAGGCAATTTTCTTCCTCTGCCCTTCTTCCCCTGCCATAGCCAGCTTTCTGTGCTCCCTTCAGCCCTATTTCATGCCCTCCTCCCCTCCAGCAGACACTGCTTGAGCTCCACAATCATTTTACTTCTCTCCTGTAGGGCCCACCACACGTTATGCATTTTCTTTTCTGAGGCTCAAACCCTGGGAGGTTTGCACTCCACAGCTCTTCAGCCCAAGAGGCTGCGTAGACAATCCCTTCCCTGTGGCAGGTTTCCCGAGTGCCCTAGCTAATAGACCTTTCCACGGCGTCTCTGAGTTGAATACCAACAGTTAATTTAACACTTACTATGTGCCAAGCCTGTTCTAACCACTTTGCAGATATTAACTCATTTGTTCCTCTTAACAACCCCAGGAGACTATGAGATACTATTATCAACAACACCCATTTACTGTTGAGGAAATCGAGACACAAGGAGCTGAAGTCATTTTTCAGGGTTATATAGCTAAGAATCGGAGGAACCAGGCCTTCAAACCAAGCAGTTATGTCTGGAGTTGCTCCAGAGCTCCCCAGAGCATCCGGCTGTGCCTGGGTCACTGCCTGAAGCCACACACCAACTTCGCCTCTCTCCTCCGTGGCTGATTTCTCTTCCCTCCTCCATCAATCACTTGCACACAAACCCTCATGTCCGCAACAGATGCTAGGAAATCCAACCTAAGGCATTTCCCGAAAATCTGTCCCAAAGGTTGTACTACTATTAGCAATTTGATGTATACAAAAGAATGTTTCCGCATTGGATCAATTTATTTATTCATTTAAAAGCTTGCCCTTGGAGAAGTGAATAAAATGTCCTGAAATTGGAGGTGTGCTGGAAAATCCAGGATGATGATGAGGATGAGAAACACTTTTGGAAACTCTGTGCTAAGTTCCTTAAATGCATTATTTCATTTAACCACCAAAGGCGTGCTCTGGGGATACACTGCAGTTCAGGGAACATGTCCAGTGTGATGACAACCACCGAAAGACACATCACCCCGAATCTCTTTATCCCCTAATCATTATGATATTCTGACTTTCATCTTGATGTCCAGTCCAAACCTCAAATTCTATATGGCCATACCTGAATTCATCACCGCTTCCTGTCCTACAGACTCTCATGCCACTGCTGGGCAATGGCCCTGACTCCTTTGACTCAACCCCCCAACCCTCGGCCCATCCAAGTTACTCTGATCTGTTCTATTGTCCTGTCCCTTGGTTCTCTCCCTTCCTTTCCAAACCCAGGTTTTCAGGCATTCTTCCTATTCTCTCGACAGCCATTCCGGGGATTTATCCTCATTTTACTAAGAACCACTCTGAGGTCCAGAGGGCTTAAGCATGTTCCTTGAAGCCCTCAGCTGGTTAAGGGCAGAATCACCATGGACAAGCCAGACCCACCTGGTTCCAAAACCAAAATGTTTTATCTATCACAGTGGGCGGCTCATTACCATAAGTCTGGGGCTGAGATCCCTTTAGGTGGAAGAAGAAATTATTTTAAATGCTTCAGTAAAACTACATTAAAAACAGTGTAGTACTTGGGAGTTGTTCCCTTTTTGATTTTCTTTCCATCTTTGAAAATAGATGGAGAAAGTCCCATTTGGTGCTAGAATACCATTAATACCTCCCCAGCAGTTGCTAATCTTCCTTTTCAATATAAAGAGAGCAAGCCTCAGGCTCAGAACTTTGGCAGGCAACAAAATCTAGCTAGAATTTATTAACATTGTTTTGTTTTCATGGTTACCTTCTATTTATGGCAGATGACACTAGTTTTCCACGTGCAGAAATGGCAGTAATACAAAATTTTCTTTAAAAATAAATGCATTTGCGTTTTAGAAATAAGTCAATGTCAAAAAAGTATTTAGTAACTAATGGTACACCTGCTACTCAGAACCGCAGGAACCACAATGGTGAACTTTGGGGTGGGGAGGGGGACATAGCCAGGTTGTTCCCCCCAGGGTGTCGGCAAGTTTCGCTTGCCAGCTCCTTAGTGCTTTGAGAGTTAGGACCTCAACTCCTCAGTGACCCTCCACGTGCTTCCTTCCCACAACAGGCTCATTCAGCTTAGAATAGGAGGGCCTTAGATGTCACCTAGGCCAACCTCCTGTTGTGGATGAATATGGAGGCTCAAAGAAAGAAGATGACTTGATTAAGGTTATTTATAACGTTATAGCTGTTCTGGGCCCAGAGCCTGGGTCTCCTGATCCCCCATCCACGTTCCCTCCTCTGCACCAAAGTGTGTCCCACACACAGCACTATTCACCATCACACACCATTCATTCCCGTATCTGCAGGCGATGCCCAGCGATGACACTCAGATTCTGCAAAAGAATTAAGCCCTATGCCCTAAGGCACCCATTGCAATTTATGTAACAAGTTAATTTCTCTCCTCTATCCCTAGGAGGCTAATGGCTAGGTACCATTCTTGGGAGAATTGGTAAGAAGATCGCTGGGTTTTCTGCAGGGTTTACTGCTCTTGCAAAGCCCCAGCTGAGATAAGCTGCTGCAGGTTAGCCTCTTCTGATGTCTTCAGGCCAAGGAGCCCTTCCTAGGACCAACTGAAGTCTCTCCTGCTTCCATTTAGGCCATCTCCCCTTGTTCGGTCCCCCTGAGACGTGGAGAATTTATTAGCATGTCTCTCATGAAACGCTAGCACAGCAGGAAATTAAATTCATCTGGTATAATCAGCTGTTCTGAAAGCCTTGCTGGTTGCTCTGCTTCTTTGCGGTTGCCAGGGTGACAGCAAATTGATTATTCGAGGATTTGTTCTGTGATCATTCCAGGTACTGATGTTCAGTGCACGCACTGATAGACCCAAGTACGAATAGGTCTGCCCTGATGGCAAAGGAGCCTCCAACCCAGGGGAACAAGGGATGTTCAAGCCAAAGGGAAGGCTCAGGAGAGCTCCAAGGGACTCTCCCAGGCTTGAGGACAGTCTTGGGAAAGAGAAGAGGCTTGTTTTGAGTGGCCTCAAGGGGGCAGACTTAAAATCCACCAGCAGGAGCTGTGAGAAGGTGAATTTCAGTTCACTCTCTGGATGGTCAGAAACATCCACTGGCAGAAGGACCCCGGGAGCTTGCCCTCGCTAGCGCTGTCTGAGAGTTCCGGTGGATGCATTGTGTAAGGGGCCGACCAGACTGTAAGATGCTTCATTCAAAAACCATGAACATTCCACCCAGCGTATTATAAAACTCAGTGGTAATGGTAATTTTTCAGTCATTTTTCTTTCTAAGGCACCAAGCTTTGTCCCTGTTTTCATTCTTTTTCACGGAAATTCAAATTAAAAACAAGTTACTTATTATTCACATTCAAAGTGTCCTTTCACACAAAGGACCTGATAAGATAAATGTGCATTTCCATGTACATTTTGATTCAAAAAGAAGAGAAGAGTAAGAGTTATCTCTTTTCAAGGGAGCACGCTAAACACTTCACAGCATTTAATCTCATTTAATGTAAATTTAATGGGATGAAGGTATACAGAGATAACACTAAAGACAGACTTTTAAGACCATTATTTGGAAAGAAATCTACAGATGTTTCTCTGCTCAGAGGATGGAAGGAATCTCACCTAAGCCAAAAACGGGATGAGATTTTCATAAGCCGTCCAGCTGATGGTGTGAGGACATTCCCTGGCACCACGCAACATTGCTCCTATTCAAACATTTGTTCGGTAAATCAAAATGTGTTTTGTCTTTTTTTTTTTCCTGTTTGGCAGGCAGGAAACGACAAATCGGTGTCTTACGGGATTGACAAAATATGTAATTAGACACTATCAATCACCATAAAAGAACTTGCTTTTTCTTACATCAGATAAAGGTGCATTTAGTCTAAGAACTTCCCAGTTCAGCTGAAGCAGTAAGTCTCTAAGGCCGTAAGCCGCACAAGCAGGGCCAAAGTCCTCTGCTGGGAAATGAAGTGACCGCATTGGGTAGTGAAAATGTGTAAGGCGAGAAGAAGGCCTGGACCCTTTATCTTGCCTGCCACCTTGGACTAGATACTTCTTACTTCTGCACTTTAGTTTCCTCATTTGCAAACTGGAGGGGGTTGGGGGAAATAAGCTAAATGATCTATTAAACTCTTTCCCATTCTAACTCTCTACTCCTGTAACTCTAAAAGGAGGTCAGGAGAAGACTCTTGGCGTGAAGACAGCATCTTGAAATTCCTACAGGCTTGGTGATGCAGCAGAGAGGAGAGAGAGGGAGGGAGGGAGGGAGGGAGAAAGAAAAGGTGAGAAGGGGGTGGGGGGAGAGAAGGAGAGATGTCCATTTGGGAAAGCTGATGGGTAAGAGCCTGGAACCTCCTCATTGACATAAGCCATCTTCCCTTCTTGATTTAGTGTTTGTGGGTTTTTTAAAAGGTGTTTCCCAAAATATTCAAAGTTAAACTTTTAGATGACTCATGTGTATATCTAAATGATCAATTAGTGTTTGTCCTAAAAGGGCTTTCTTTGTTCTTTTTGTTGTTGTCGTTATGGGAAGGTTAAACAATATGCTTATTTATTCCATAGCTTCGCAAACAGGAAGGAGGTTTTAAATGGCTTAGTTCCACAATTTGGGCTAGATGTATATTTAAAGAAACTGTGTTGCATAACAGACACTGCCTCTTCCTAAAATGCATCATACCAGAGCCAATTTTGGAAAACACAAATATGGGGTGGATATATTTTGAAAACTATGGGAACATAATAGATTTTTAATTAATATTTGTGCCTTTTATGGGAAATACTTGCTTTTTAAGGCATCTGTCTTGCGAAAACAATCTCTGGCTGGTAAAGGAAGTTAAAGGGAGCAGGCAGGTTAAATTTTGTGTCTGAGCTTTACTTCTACAGTAAATGCCCAAGTTACTTTTGTCCTAAAGTATTTGATTGCTCTATTAGAGAAGACTAACAACACATTCTAAACTACTAAGTGATTTGTTTACATTTCGTTTATAACCCATATTTGTGTGGCATATATATGCGCGAAAGATCTTTCACATTTATTATTATATATTCCATTTCTCACTCTGCCCAATGGAAGTGACTTTATTCTCCACTTAGAGATGGAGGAAATTAGGCTCCATCTTTTTTTTTTTAAAGATTTTATTTTTTTATTCGACAGAGATAGAGACAGCCAGCGAGAGAGGGAACACAAGCAAGGGGAGTGGGAGAGGAAGAAGCAAGCTCATAGCAGAAGAGCCTGATGTGGGGCTCGATCCCATAACGCCGGGATCACGCCCTGAGCTGAAGGCAGATGCTTAACCGCTGTGCCACCCAGGCGCCCCTAGGCTCCATTTTTTTGACTTGCCTGAGGAAGGTGAGCCAGAAAGCGCTACAACAGGGGATCTGGAACCTGAGTGTTCCAATTCTGGTTGTTGTCTCTTGTCTAGCCTCCATTCCCCTCCGCATGTGATGCTAGAGTACCTTGAAAGGATTAAAAGATGAGTTTTGAGTCAAGAAGACCTGGGTTCACCTCCTGCCTCTGGCACTGCCTGGCCCTGTGCCCCTGGGCAAGCTATTTTCCTCTTTGAGCCCCATTTGTGAATTAAGCTAAAAATAGTGCTCCCCCCACCATGGGACTGTGGAAGGATTAAATGGAATAATGCATGAAAAGCACATAGCAGAATGTTCCCTAAATGTTAGCCATTGTTATGCTATTATGTAATCTACAAAATATGTTTGGTTACACTGCATGAAATGCTTTCAGTCTTTCAAAGAAGCTACTAATACTTGTGAAATCAAACCCTGAAAATTAATTTCTTTTTAACAGTAAAGTCATATGCCAGATGCAAAGGATAATATTTCCTGGACAAAGACCCTAGTCTGAAGGCTTGGTCTGATTTTTTTTTTAAAGGAGAAATTATCTTCTTACCCATGGTTTCAAAACTTTTTAAACGTTAACACATTCTAATAGTCTAAGCCTATGAAATTGCCACTTTTAAGATCAGAAACCACAGAAGAGTGGTAATTTCATATGGCTCGACCCAGCAGATCAACAAACGGTCAGGCAGATGAAAGGATCTTTCTAGTTGCAGTGGGCTTGCTGAGGAAGATGAGGTTGAAAGGAAAATTATTCCATTTTCGATTCATCTTCATTCCTACAGATAACGAGGGAGTGATGCCACGCTCCCAAGAATTACAAATTAAAGCTCATAACCTTCTCTCTCTGTTCCCAAACACATGCATACCCCTGCTCCAGCTCCGAATGAAATCCAAAGGGTGAAATTATATGTCTCAATGCCTGCGAATTCCCAAGGAGGGCACCAAAAGTACTTGACAGTGAGTGTGCTGAGGAAATTGGGCAGCTGTTGAAGTCACCTCCTGTGGTCCTGCCAAATGTTTGAAAGGGAACATGCCTCTGTGTGTGTGTGTGTGTGTGTGTGTGTGTGTGTGTGTGTGTGTCTGTGTGTGTGAGCGCGCGCGTTGCAGGAGGAGGGGAATGTTGGGGGGGTCGTGTGCATGGCTGAGGGGGTTTGGTGTACCTGGATGGGGACGTCCGAGTCTGCGGCGCTCTGCCTGCCTGCAAGCGAGCGTTTGTGTGTTGTTTACTTCTTTCTGTGTGTGTGCCCATGCCTCTGTGCTTCTGGGTGTTTCTGCGTTTGTTTCTTGGCCCCGTCTCTGTTGGACAGGGGTGACTTTGTGCCTGTGGGCCTCTGTGTGCGCGCGCGCGAGTGTGCTTGTGGGTGCGCTGGACGGGTGTGTCTCCGTGTCGGTGGCTGTGGTTCGGTATAAGTCTGAGCATGTCTGTCGGGGTGCATGTGTGCCTGTCCGTGCGTGTCTGGGTGGGCACTGTCGTCTCTGTTTCCGAATGTTGGGGAGCGGCCGCCCAGGCGCCCAGGCCAGACAGGTAGCAGCCCCCAGGAGAGCCCAAGGCTCCCGGGTCGTCCGGTGAGCACGCCAGCCCCAGCTGCTGGCCTCCGGGGCCGGCCGCGGAGCCGGCAGGGAGAGGTGGCCCGCCCGCCACCCGGGAGCAGCTGGGCCCCGCCCGGGCCAGCCCCAGGAGGGGGCGGGAGAGGGGCGGAGAGGGCGGGAAAGGGAGGGGACCTCGCCCCTTCGGGGCTGCCCGCGCGCCATTGGCGGAAAGTTGCCACACGTCACGGGGAAGGCAGTTCCCTAAAGTCCTGTGCACATAACGGGCAGCGCGCACTCCGGGGCGGCTTCTCCTGAGCGCCGGCTAGGTCCAACGCGCGCGGGGAGCCCGGAGCACCCCGCAAGCTGAGTGCAGGACGCGCCCCCAGCACAGCCACCCCCCGGCCGCTGAATGAGGCTTCCCGGCGTCCGCTCGCGGCCCGCAGCGCCGCGCCCGAGGTCCGCCCGCTGAGGCGCGGCCGGTGCGCCGGCAGCCAGTGCGCTCACCTGCCAGCCTGCGCGCCATGGGGCAGCCAGGGAACCGCAGCGTCTTCTTGCTGGCGCCCAACGGAAGCCACGCGCCGGACCAAGATGGCACGCAGGAACGGGACGAGGCGTGGGTGGTGGGCATGGGCATCGTCATGTCGCTCATCGTCCTGGCCATCGTGTTTGGAAACGTGCTGGTCATCACAGCCATCGCCAGGTTCGAGCGTCTGCAGACGGTCACCAACTACTTCATCACCTCCCTGGCCTGTGCTGACCTGGTCATGGGCCTGGCGGTGGTGCCCTTTGGGGCCAGCCACATCCTCATGAAAATGTGGACCTTTGGCAACTTCTGGTGTGAGTTTTGGACATCCATTGACGTGCTGTGCGTCACGGCCAGCATCGAGACCCTGTGCGTGATCGCAGTGGATCGCTACTTTGCTATCACATCACCCTTCAAGTACCAGAGCCTGCTGACCAAGAATAAGGCCCGGGTGGTCATTTTGATGGTGTGGATCGTGTCAGGCCTTACCTCCTTCTTGCCCATCCAGATGCACTGGTACCGGGCTACCCACCAGGAAGCCATCAACTGCTATGCCAAGGAGACCTGCTGTGACTTCTTCACGAACCAAGCTTATGCCATTGCCTCCTCCATTGTGTCCTTCTACTTACCCCTGGTGGTCATGGTCTTCGTCTACTCCAGGGTCTTCCAGGTGGCCCAAAGGCAGCTCCAGAAGATTGACAAATCGGAGGGCCGTTTCCATGCCCAAAACCTCAGCCAAGTGGAGCAGGATGGGCGGAGCGGGCATGGACATCGCAGGGCCTCCAAGTTCTGCCTGAAGGAACACAAAGCCCTCAAAACTCTGGGCATCATCATGGGCACTTTCACCCTGTGCTGGCTGCCCTTCTTCATCGTCAACATAGTGCACGTGATCCAGGATAACCTCATCCCTAAGGAAGTTTACATCCTCCTAAACTGGGTGGGCTATGTCAACTCTGCTTTCAATCCCCTTATCTATTGCCGGAGCCCAGACTTCAGGATCGCCTTCCAGGAGCTTCTGTGCCTGCGCAGGTCTTCTCTGAAGGCCTATGGGAATGGCTACTCCAACAACAGCAACAGCAGAAGCGACTATGCTGGGGAGCACAGTGGATGTCACCTGGGGCAGGAGAAAGACAGCGAACTGCTGTGTGAGGACCCCCCAGGCACGGAAGACCTTGTGAACCGTCAAGGTACTGTGTCTAACGATAGCATTGATTCACAAGGGAGGAATTGTAGTACAAACGACTCACTGCTCTGATGCAGCTTTTCTACTTTTTATGAACCCCTCCCCCAACAAAACACTAAACAGACTATTTAACTTGAGTGTAATACATTTAGAATAAAATTGTATAGAGATGTGCAGGAGGAAGGACAGCCTTCTGCCTTTTTTTTTAATTTTTTTAAGCTGTAAAAAAGAGAAAGCCTATTCGAGTGATTGTTTCTTGTACAGTTCAGTTCCTTTTTTTGCATGGAACGTGTCAGTTTGTGTCTGCAGGGCTTTAGTCCCAGAGGACCTGGGGCTGCTATGTTTTGATGACTTTTCCGTGGATCTACCTCATTGGTCAAGTATTAGGGTTCACATATATTGCTGCTGGTAATTTGTATGTGAAGGAGTCTTTCCTTCCTGCACCCTTGCACTGGAAGATCTTGAGTATCTCGGACCTTTCTGCTGTGAACACGGACTCTCCCCGCTCCTCTTATTTGCTCAAACAGGGTGTCGTAGGCAGGGATTGGAGGGGCGGCTTCAGTTGTGTTCCTGAGCAAAGTCTAAAGTTTACAGTAAATAAATTGTTTGACCATGACTTCATTGCACCTGTTTCTCCAAAAACCCCTTGACTGGAGTGTGGTCGCCTCCCCCACTGGAAACCGCAGGTAACTGTTTGTAATAACTGCCCGGGGACTTAATATGGAATGATACAGGAATGGCATGCACTGATTGCTTAACCCTTTCCTTTGCCTTTGAATCTGCCTCTGCAAACCTGTATCTCTCCTAATGCCAGTGCCTCAGAGCAGTTCTGCCTGCCGTCAGCACAGCTTGTCTCGCTGGTCCTATGGTGATGATTCTGTTGTTACAGCAGAAACACTGACTCATAGAAACGGAGTTATGGGCATCTGTTTTGTCCCTCCGTGCGCCCCCGCCACCCACCTTCCAGTCCTACTTGTCTAATAGCTGCTTATGTTATATATTGGATGCTTCTTATAGGGGAGATCTTTGTACTGCGTCGGGGTTTGGCATTTTAAAGATAAGGAAGAAGCTCTATGAACAAGCTACTCCAGCAAAGCCCCATAATTCCGAGGGAAACCGAGAAGGGCATTGGTCATAGGGAGAAAGCCGGAGAACACTTAACCGATGAATACCTCCTGACCTCCGAACGGGATTGCAGCCCCTCCTCCTTCTTTACTTCTGTCTCTTTTCCCCCTGTCCCTTTGACCCTCCTCACTTGGTATAAAGCCAGAGTTCTCAGCCTCGCACTACGAACACTGCGGGCCAGGTGATTCTCCATGGGGCAGGGGCGGGGGCGGGGGCGGGGGCTGTCCTGTGTGCGGACAGACGTTCCCCAGCAGCGTCCCTGGCCTCTACCGTGAGATGCCAGCAGCGCCCTCTGAATTGTGACAATCAAAAATGTCTCCAGACCTTGTCAAATACTTCTCAAGGGGTGAAATCACCCCTGGTTGAGAACCACAGATAGAAGCTTCAGAAATCTACACTGACTTTTAGATTCTGTCTAATGTAGCCCCTTGATTTTGCAGAGCAAAAGAGCTTCCACGGTTTGCCCAGTTAGTGACAGACCCCGGGCCAGCGCTCTGCCCTCCACCCACCCCGCATGCTGCCTTCCAAACTCCCCTTCCAGCCGCCCCAACACCGACTGTATTTGGGGGGACGTGCAGTGTTTGGTAGGGTTTATCCGTGGAGGCCCGGCCTGTGAGCCTACTACTGCCTTTTGGTGGACAGAGTCTATACCGTGAAGAGGCACAGGAGGGAAAAATCACAAAAGTAAACACATTTCTTCTCCCACCCCCTTTCTATTTTTGCCCGTGTGTCTGAGCCAGAGCTTGGCCCAGGTTTGACCGAGTGGACCGTCCTCCTTGGCAACGGCAGCCTGGAGAGGATCAGCCTGCAGGTTCATTGCCATTTCGCCTGCTCATGAAGCTGACTCCACTTCTCTCTTCCCTCCTGGCCCAGCCAAGGTCCCCAACCAGAAAAGCATTGGCTTCCTCCGCTTCCTGTCAGCTCGGCGATGGGTGTCCGGGTGCACACTCAGCTCTCGGGAGAAAGCTAGGTGCCCGGGTTTCTGGAACGTGCCATGGCAAATGGGAGAGTGTGTGCCCTACAGCACTTTTGCTTTTTCTCCAAGGGCTTACCTGCCCGATCTCACATTCTCCGCCCGCTCTAGGCCGCCCACCCAGAGGTGTGGGCAGCTTCTCCCGCTAACATTCACCATCCTGCTGGCCTCACAGAATCTTGGACTTGCAAGAGCCCATAGAAAGCACTGGGCGTCCAAGGAGATGAAAAATCTGTGAGGGGGGAATGACCTGCCCAAGGTAAGAAGCCGAGGATGTGAGAGACGGGGCTACAGCCGGAGAAACCAGCTGTCCACTGTTGTTCCAGGAACTGCTGTGTTCTCTCCACCGCATGGTCGTGGACTTCTGTCCTCACCCTCAGTTGTGGAAGCTTTTCCCTGGGGCTGTTACAAAGCAAACTCCTTTCAGTGGGTGTTCTTATGCTCTCAGGCAATGACCAAAGAATCCGCGATAGGGGCAAGAGAAAGAATTGTTCTTTCACTCAGCGAGAGTCTACCAGGATCTCGTCAGCGTGTAGGGGAAAGCTATAAGATTCCTTAGCCCACCGGGAATTTCAAGCCCACTCCAGCTAGAAATTTCAAGTAGAAAAAACAATGTTGTAAACTTTTCTGTCATCTTCGTAAGTCCCGTGGACAATAAATATTATTTTTAAAAAATGTTGTATATATATTCTTTTGGTTAGAGAAGCATCTAATGTAATTTCAGTTAAAATGCAGGCACAAGGAAGGTGAGCCTGATTCATGTTCCTTTAGGAATCCTTCTAATATAGAAACTTTGATCCGTTTTCAGGGCCTTGACAAAAGAGCATTTGAGGCAGGTCTCAATCCCTTGCTTCCTGTCATCTTTGGTTTTGTGCTTTGGGTGGGGGGAGGTGGGCAGGCATTTGTCAGTGTCCCTCTGTCCCTCCGTTGGCTGACAGGCTGGTTACATAAGGTTTGTGTTGGATTCATCATCATAAAGTTTTCTTTGCCTGGACAGCAAGTTCTCAGAGTCTGTCAAATGAGAACCTTATCCTAATGCAAGCTGACAGGTGTGCAAAGTGGCAGGCCAGGGTGGGCCTCCCCACTGAGGTCACTACCGGGGGAAGGAATCTGGGGAAAAGGGAGCTTCAGAGTAGGAACTGTGGTCACATGATGCTTAGCGTATTTCCGATGAAACTACTACCAAAATAAGCCCAGGCTAGAATCAGTCAGGGGGCATTTATGGTGCACCTACTGTGTGCAGTGTGAGAAGAATATAGACTTCAGTCTCTACCTTCCGTAGCATAAGATGAATAATACTAAACAGACCCCTCTTATGGAATCTTACCAAATGATCGGAACAGTGCTACACACCTTTTTAGGCATTACATCATCTGGACAGCCTTACGATGCAGGCAACATAATTGTCCTCTCCTAACAAATGAGACAACAGAGGCTTAGAAAGATTAAGTCACTTTCCAAAGCTGCACAAACTGGCTAGCTGCAGAGTCAGGACTGGAACCCAGGTCCCCGTGAGTCCAAACCCATGCAGACCAGGAAGCAGCCCGAGGCAGCTCATAACCCAGGCCAGAAGGAGTGTAAGAACTGGAAACGCAATACCTCGCGGAGAGAAGAGGGAGGTTGCTGTGGGCTGGGGCAGGAAGGAATGTGCCCTTCGAAGCATGTGACTGCAGGGCTGCTGGGGACTGGGACAGGAAACCAGTCACCCAAGTGCCTAGTTTGTTTCTCTGAGCCTTTGCTTTGTCTTTTCATCGAGAATCGGGCAACACTAAAAAGAGGACCTGAAACTTTAGAAGGGTCACAGGGTAGAGCAGAAACAGAACCGGCCTCCCATCCCGCCGCATTAATTTTTGGTTCTGAAGTTGGGAAGTTCTAGGGAATGGATCGGGCCCCTGGGACCTGATGGGAAATGTGGCAGACTGAGGCAGCCCTCTAAGGTGTGCTGTTCCTGTTGAGCTCTCGCCTTCCAGGGCCAGGGAGAAGGGCTTCTGACGGCAGAGAGCAAGGACAGTGAATGCACGTCCATGAAGTTCCGTCCTGCGCTAATGCCTCCTTCACTGGCAGTGCAAATATAATTTGAAGGAGGCATTTTTGAAATACCTAAGAGAACAAACTTCCCAAGCACTCTTAAGGGCTTGAGAAATACTGGTATCTTGTGAATAATAGGGGGCAGAGTGAGGTAAAAAGAGGCCTGCCCCGAGATTCAGGCCACTAGTTTTCAGGTCCCCACTGGGGTGCCCTCTCTCTCTCTCTCTCCGTCTCTCTCATGTTGGGTCAGGCAGTTTTCCTCAGTGGACCTCAGTTGGTTCATCTGTAAAATCAATGAGGCCAGTGCAGGTGGTCTCTAAGCTCTCTTCAGGTATGAATTTATACAGTCATTAATTTAGAATCTAAACAGATTTAGAATCGAATTCATAATTCGAATTAGAATTGATGACATTTGTCATATAAATAATGATCGGGTATCCTGGGGGTGGTCAGCTGACAGAGGAGAATGCTGTGGAGACCTAGCTGATGTATAATGCATGCCTTCAGATATTTAAGGACCACCTGGGGGTAAAGGAGCACATCAATTTTGTATGAACACCAGAAGGCAAGCAGAAACTGGGAGGAAGGTAGATTCCCAGCCCAGGTGAAAAAAGACTTTAAGATTGAAATAGGTTCTCTATCAGAAGAGTGAGCCTCCTGTCACAGGAGGCATTCAAGAGAAGGTCAAATAAAGTTCTGTGTGGGATGAAGCACAAAGGGTTCCTGCACCGAGCAGGAACTGGATTAGGCTCCTTCCAAATCTGTGCCTCCGTGTCCTTGAAAACAATAGACCTGAATGTTCTTAAAAAGTATTCAGACCGTTCCCTAATTCCAGCTGGCCTTCTCCCCAATTCCTCTGGATTTCAGAGGTTTCGCTGCATTCCTAAACAGGAAACCTCCAGGGGAAATCAGGATCTCAACAGTCCTTGGCCATGGGGGGAAATCCAGAAATAGAGAAATAAGGTTAAGCAGTTTTCCAAACTATTAGACCTTTTCATCAGCTGCTCTTCCCATGCCTTTTGCAAATGACCTACTAACTCCCAGAGAGAGAATAATGAGAGCTGCAAAGTCCTCTCTGCAAAGGCTATTACATACTTCTCCACCCTCAGAATCAGTGCACTTCCTGTGGTTTTTCCGTCACCCTCACAGGGCGGGAAGGAAGGGAGGCAGGTCCCTGGAAAGCACGGAACACTTCAAAGCCCTCTGATCCTAGAGCCTAGAGACCTAGGGTCTCTCCACCGGGGGCAAGTCACTTTCCTTCTCTAGACTTGGTATCATCTCAAATGAAAGATAGTTTGGTTCAGTTTGGTTTCCATGAGACTTGTGTTTCCTTTTTCCAGAATTCTGTAAGATTTTGGGAAGTGTTCAATGTTGCATATGTGGCTGCAGCGCTTTTATTTTAAAAGCACATTTTTTCTTATTAAAAAGGTAATAGATGCTCTTTGTAGAACATTTAAAAATAGAGGAAAGCACAAAATGAGTTAAATCACACATAACATTACCACCTAGAGAGAGCCATTATTAAATGTGATGTGTAGGCTTCCAGTCTTTGTCCTAAGCATGGCTAGGCAATGGGTATAGAGAGATTTTTAAATAAAAATGAACTAGATTATTAGTACAACTTTGGATCACTGATAATAATTTTACAAATTCCTCCTTGAATATATTTTATGTATAATGTGATCCAAGTATCGTAACTGGCCTGGCAATATACACAAGCCCACAGTTTTCAAGCTTTAGGGGTACAGAGGAATCATCACTCCCAGAGCATCTAGATTGGGAAGTCTGAGCTGGGGCCCAAGAATCTGCATTCTCGCAAGCTCCCCCAGGTTTTTCTAACACCGGTGGCCCAAGGATTCCATTTTGATGAATAAGTTTACAGAGATAAATTCTGTCAATTAAACAGAATGCCCCCTAATTCCTTACTAGTCATGAAAGACATGTTTCCACACTGGCCTCTTTGAAAGCATGCTTTCTGCAAATGGGCTCTAGTCTGCTTTTAGAGCCCGGGAAACTAAGCACTGAACCCCCAGGGCAAGTTCTCACTGCATTGTTACATGCCTCTGGCCCGGCCAGTTCACTTATGTTAAAATAAGTCTGTTCAAGTTATATAGGGACCCATACCTACTATTTGAAAAGTACAACAGCAGATTTCTATTCCCTGGAGCACCGCTCATGAGAATAATGGCCAAGAACTCCGGAGTGCTCCTGTGAACTCCGTATTGTGCTTGGCAGTTTTTGTGCACAATCTCATTTAGTGCTCACCCCAACCCTACTATAAATAAGGAAACTGAGACTCGAAGGGGTGAACTGAGTTGCCAAAGATGACACGACCCAGTGGAGTGAAATGGAGGTATTCTGAACCAGAGCCCGTGTGCCTCGCCGCCGCTAGGATAGGCTGTCTTTCCCCCTTGGAGGGGGGGGGTCAGGTCAGAGAGAAGGGGGGAGAGGATGATGAGAAGACATTTTTACTGGGTACACTTTGTTTCCTTCTCCAGGGATTCTTTTCCTGAGGGCTGAATAATTCCTGAGCCTTGCGACTGAGAAGCAAGCCCATGCTGGCTGGGGGGGGAGGATAGCGGGGGGGGGGCATTGGCTATGGCTAAGTATGAACGAGGAAACCAGATTGCCCAGAGAGCAGGCAGCACCCCGGCTTTCACCACCGTTCAGGCCCTGTTTGCAGGCTTCCCCCGCCAGGTAGGAGGCAGAGGCGGGCGCCTGGTACCAGCACACTGGTTTGTGCTGAGTCAAATCCTGACCGTCACGGCAGGAAGCCCCTGACATCTGGCTTTGGGGTGCTTTTCCTATCTCTCTGCCCAGGTCTGTGTCAGTATCTGAGGTTTCACAGTAGAGAATATCCAGGTGGGATGGGCATTGAGCAAGCACATTACTTCCCAAGTGTACTAAGAAACCCCCGGCTCTGAGAGGTGGGGTCAGGGACAAGGTTCCAGGGGCCAAGAGGGGACCATCCCTCCTGGCTGGTTCTGTTATTACTGTTACAGAGCTGAGAGCGGGAAGACTGGTGTTTCTGAATATACTCACTTCTCCAGGAAGAGGACACAGTTTTTAAAATCACAACTGCAATACTCATGACAAAGCAAAATTAGAGTCCTAGGGAACTCTTGCTTTCTTTTCAACCGTAACTGCCTTTGGCTGGAGAGTTTTCTTCATTGGGCCCGTTCTATCTCTGTTCTACCGCCGAATGTTCCTCTTTATAAAAATCCTATCAGATATTGCTAAATACTGCAGAAAAGCCTGACCGTCTGTGGGTGGGTTTTTGTCGTTTCGTTTGGGTTGAGAGGAGTTCGCGGTTCTCCTGAGATGCATCGCCGACTCTAAGCCTTTTCTGCTTCCAACGTTCAGACTTCTTTCCTGTTTCACTTCCGGTGTCTCTCTGTAATTCCAAAAAAAATCACCTGGCCTCCTCAGCCTCACAGACAGAGGGTCAGCCTCAAGGGCCTGAGGGGCCAGCCTTAGAAATTTCTTTCTATAGGATCATGGAAGGGCTCAGTGATGTCAGTTTAGGTAGGAGTTTCTTGGAGCTATTTTATTTTACTGCAGTGAGTCCCAAAAATGATTTGGGGGAATTTCTGAGAAAATGCACATTCCTGGCCCCCGTCCCTGAGATTCTGATCGGACACGACTGTGATTGGGAGCCAAGAATCTGCATTTTGCCACAACTTCCCCAGAGGACTGCGACGCAGGTGCTCCGAGGCAATTCAGGGACCAAAAGCCAGCACTGTCTTCCCTTCCCCACCCTTCTCACTAAAGAGCACAAAATGTAGGCATACAAAAGAAAGGATCCCATACAGTTGCATAGATTCACCAAAAACAAAAACAAAACAAAAAAACAAAATCATCCTATCAAATAAACAGAATCCTAATTTTCTGGTGTTACCAAAAAAAAAAGCAATGTAGATGAAAACAATTAATAAATGATAAAGAATTACTCTGACCCTAAAATGCCCAGTCCTAAACCCCCTACAGTAGACCGGAAGGTAGCAGCACAGGAAGAAAAGGGATTTTGCTGCAAATGATAGACTCCTAGTCCAGTGCTCCTTCCTCCCTGACATCATGCCTTGGTTAAGCCAAATCATGCTAAAGTCTATATGAATCTATTTACCCAACATACATAAACCCTCCTACTTAGAAACCTGACGGGGGTCCCACCCAGCTGCAGAGAAGAGTGTGATTCATACATATTCACCCATACACCTCCACACACAGATGCACACACCCAAATAAACACACACACAGACTTTTACACTGATCCCTACATCTGTATCAACACGAATACACACACGTGCATTTCCACATAGCTATATGGCCACATCTAGGTTCTTCTGTGTACACTCCCATATGAATATATACACACGTATAGGACGGACACACTCAGACCTAAATCTTAGAGAAAAACACATGTAAGGATTCCTAAGTACACTTTTGTGTGATTCAAATGAGCAAACATGCCACGTCATGTAATCACAGTCCCACTGCTGCCTGAGTAGCCACAGGTCCACGTGCAGACCCCTTCTCCTTGATAAGTCTCTACAGCCTTGATTTAATGCATGTGTACTGGATTCCTACTAAATGCCAGGAATTGTTAGGTGTTGGAGAACAGTAAGTGAACAAGAACAGTTTATCTTTGACCTTATTGAGTTTGTGTATAATGAGAGAACTTTTTTATTTTTTTTAATTTTTTTAAGATTTTATGTATTTATTTGACAGAGAGAGAGACAGCCAGCGAGAGAGGGAACACACAAGCAGGGGAAGTGGGAGAGGAAGAAGCAGGCTCCCAGTGGAGGAGCCTGATGTGGGGCTCGATCCCATAACGCCAGGATCACGCCCTGAGCTGAAGGCAGACGCTTAACAACTAAGCCACTCAGGCGCCCTGAGAGAACTTTTTTAAAAAAAGATTTTATTTATTTATTTGAGAGAGAGAAAGAGACAGTGTGAGAGAGCACACAAGCAGGGCGAGTGGCAGAGGGAGAGGGAGAAGCAGGCTCCCTGCTGAGAAGGGAGCCCAATGTGGGGTTTGATCCCAGGACCCTGGGATCATGACCCGAGCCAAAGGCAGATGCCCAACCATCTGAGTCCCGGCACCCTGGACAGAGAGAACTTTTTAAGAATGCATGCCACATTGCAACTGTGATTGATGCTATGGAGGAGATTTGTGGCATTTTGAGGGAATCTGACTAATTCTAAGAGCTCAGGAAAGGTTCTCCCAAAGAAGCATGGTTTCAGCTGGGAGCTGAAGATAGCTAGATAATTTCTTGAAAAAGAAAGGAGAGAAGAGCAGGCCACTCAGGTAGAAAAGCACGTGCAAATGTCCTGTGGTAAGGGACCTTGTGCATAAGAAGACTGAGCGAAGGTCAGTTTAGTCAGGTGCAGAGAAGGAGAGCAAAGCAAGGTACAAGGTAAGCCCCCAAGAGGAAGACTGGGACCACACATGAAGAGATTTCTAGGCCACACTAAAGATTAGGGTCTTTATCCCAAGAGCTTTTAGAAGTCACTGATATGTTTACAGTGGAGATCAGATGGGTATCTACTCTATGAAAGCACTCTCACATAGATAAGGGCACACACATGGCTTCCCAGGAACGCTTGTGTGTGTTTTCTTAGAAACACACATTTACATGTAAATATTCACTTAAAAACACTGCCTCTCTGAACACACTCTTCTGTACTTATGTGCACGGTATGGAAACCCAGCGGGCATTGGGAGGTGTGGAAACATACTCCTCGCTGGGTATCATCAGGCCTAAGCCAGTCCTTGGGGTGGGGATCAGACCTGATCCAAACCCTGTAACTTTGGAGCTTTGGGCTTTTAGGCTTGGCCTCCTGCCCGTGCCTCCTTCTCTGCTCCCACTCCTCTTGGCTCATATCTCACCAGGACAAGGTGGGGTTTCTTCCAGAACATGATCATTGACTATTCTTGGCCTGGGCAAGGAGGGGAGGATGGGCAGGTCGGGTTGCATAAAGATTGCCTTGTGCCCTCCCAGAGTTGTAAGCAGAGCCTCTGCCCCACTCCAAGTCCGGGCACCCTTTGCACAGAGTCGGCAGTACCACGAAGTAAATGGAACGATGGGGAATCAGAGGACTGCAGGTCCTGGTGGGGACTGTGGTGGGACCCCAAGTAGTGCATTCCATAAGGAACCACCGCATGAAATGCGACACTAGAGGGAGAAACAGACAAAGCCCCGGCAGGAAAGGAAAGCCTTTCAAGGTGAGATGTCCCACTGCGTCCTTTACGGCCTTGGCACAGTAAACACATGTACACACATATTCGCACAATAACAAATTTTCCTCTGGTGGGTGTACCATCTCTCCACAGAGAAAGTGGCAAGTAATTTATCTGCCACCACGCTCTGCATTACGTTCCCTCCGATGAACTGGAACTACACTTGTGTGTGTTTTGCTCCTGTTTACCAGCAAAGCCCGCGAGGACCTTAACCAGAGCCAGTGACAGACTCCAGGGGATCAATAGGAACATTCACGCTCAATTCAAGCCTCACCTAGAGCCTTACATCTTAAGGCCATAACAACGTTCCCAAGGGGTTTTTTGATATTTTAAAGACTCCTACCCAGTGAGATTTTATGTTTGCCAATGTGTGCTTGGAAATGTTTTCTTCTATAATTAAAAAGAATTATATAATGTAACTTGAAGCTCTTCTTATTTTGCTTCAGGCTGTGTGAGGAACACCCTTCTCCTCTCCCAGTTGGGGGCTCTTTTATGCTCTCCTGGCAGCGAGCTCTTGGATCCGTCCAGTGCTGCAGACCATAGCACGGTGCTCAAGGGGACACGGTGTTGCCACAGTCCCTCACATTGATCTAGCATTTGGCCGTTTACAAAGGGCTTTTGTATCTGCCATCTTACCTAAGCCTTCCAACTCTGAGGTCAGCATGCTTGTTCCCATTTCACAGATAAAAAGACTGAGGTTAGAGGCGCTTGGGTGGCTCGGTCAGTTAAGTGTCCAGCTCTTGATTTCAGCTCAGGTCATGATCTCGGGGTCGTGGGATTGAGCCCCTCTTTGGGCTCTGTGCTCAGCATGGAATCGGCTTGTCCCTCTCCCTCTGCTTCTCCCCCGACTCGTGCATGCTCTCTCTCAAATAAATAAATAAGTAAAATCTTAAAAACAAAACAAAACAAAAAACACTTGAGGTTAAAAGATTTGCCTAAGGGCATGGAGCTACCACATGGCAGGGTTGGGACTCGAACTCAGGTCTTCATGGTCAGTCAGGAACTATCACAAGCTTTCCTGCGCTCTGCTACCCTCCTAGGACTCAGGCTCCTCTCACCATACTTCTCTGCTTTCTGCTGCATTTTATCTTACGCATTCGATGCTAGCGCTCCCCAGCCCTGAAGGCCCAGCTGCCAAGCTGCAGATAGGCACCGGCCCGCTCCGGAGACAGTCCCCAGGGTGCTTCCGGTATTGACAAGCGCCAAGCGTGGGCGAGCTCATGCTGGGAAGGGGGCAGCGCTCAGCTCTGTCCACCGGGGCTTAGAGCCAAGCTCCAGGCCTTTCGGGTTCCTCCTGCCAGTCACCACATGCACTTTCCCCAGTGAGAACCATGGGCCCACATACCTGCCCAGCTGGCAGCCCAGGGCTCTACGGAGGCCCGTGCTTGTTCACTTTGCCCAATTTCTCTTGGACCAGGATGTTTCCGTGGGAAGACCGGGTGTCGTTTGCCCCAATCCCACGCCCATGGGGCACAGCCCAGCCTGCTTCGAAGGGCCAAGTTCCACACCTCGGTAAAAATTGCAGGCTCCAGGAAGTATTTCAGCTTCTTGAAAACAGCTTGAATTTGGCTAAAAAGTCTTATTTTAGTCATAGCAATTAGATGTTCTTGTTCTAATCTTCCAACGGATTTGCCTGTAGCACAGGTGAACTGTATTTAACGGGTCTGAGAAAACTTGGGATGGAGGGCGCATCCCCACCATGAGGAAAGTTCCCATGGGCAATCGCTTCCCCTCCAAGTGTCAGCTTATCTGATTTACTTAGCTCCCCAAACAACATTTGATTGATGGATGGATGGATTGATTGACTCATTCATTCATTCATTCATTCCTTGAAAAGATGTTTGAACACTTACAAATGGCAGAACCTGTGCTAGCTACCAGGGATATAACTATGACTAAGATAGACATGGTTGGGGCACCTGGGTGGCTCAGTCGTTAAGCGTCTGCCTTCGGCTCTGAGTGTGATCCCGGGGTCCTTGGATCGAGCCCCACATCAGGCTCCCTGCTCCGCTGGGACCTGCTTCTTCCTCTCCGACTCCCCCTGCTTGTGTTCCCTCTCTCGCTGGCTGTCTGTCTCTCTCTCTGTCAAATAAATAAATAAAATCTTTAAAAAAAAAAAAGATAGACATGGTTGGTTCCCTGTGTTTTAGTTTCTTACAGTCTAATGGAGAAGACAGACAATGAAAAGGGAATTATAAATCATTTTTGGATCATGTTCAATACTAACACCAGAGAAACTTCAATAGACTTATGAATAAGGGTGAGGGATAGGAAATCGGTGTCAGGATTTTGCTAGGACTAGGACATTTGCTGAGGGATCTTCAACCTCAGACTGACTCCTAATCATCGATAAAAATATTATTGTCTTCCTTTAAAAACATCTCAGGGAGGGGTGCCTGGGTGGCACTGTCAGTTAAGCATCCAACTTTTCGTTTCAGCTCAGGTCGTGATCTCAGGGTCGTGAGATCGAGCCCCATGTCAGGCTCGGCATTCAGTGTGGAGTCTGCTTAGGACTCTCTTTTCCTCTGCCTCTCCACCCACGTGCTCTCTCTCGCTCAAATAAATAAATAAATCTTTAAAAAAATAAAAATAAAACCATCTCAGGGAAAAGTGTAGTTGATCGTAGCTTGCAAGGTTATCAATGGTCTCGGTCTTGGTACATCTCTGAAGTACTGTGCCCACATTTTTCAAGGGAAGAGGGACATTGGGGCCCTTCTAGGCTTGCCAGATTTAGCAAATAAAAATCTAGGATGTTCAGTTAAATTTTAATCTTGGATAACCAACAAATTCTTTTTTCATATAAATATGTCTCAAATACTGCATGGAACACACTTGTACCAAAAAAAAATTCATTGTTTATCTGAAATTCAAATTTAACTGGATTTCCTGTATTTTCATCTCATAGCCCTACGCTGGAGAACAAGAGTGAAGACAGTGAGGGAATCTCAGCGTGTCTCAAAAGGAATCTTTAGAGGAGCCTGACTTTTTAGCTTGGAGACAATGATAATAAGAACCTAGATTTTTGTAGGGAAGCATTTTCCAAACACTTTTTCTAATAGTATATGTGGAAAATAGCAAATGGTACACTGGGAGAAAAAAAAAAAAAAGCTTTTGAGGTTAAAGTTTGGGAAACATTGCAGGGCCGGCCTTCGCATTTCACAGTTCACACTATGCAGAAACGTGGTAAACGTTCTGAGCAGACTTGCAGGAAACAGACCTGGTTGACCTGGTTTAACTTAGCATGCCTACAGAATGCTATTTGTGGCCTTTTGTCTGTTTGTTTTGATATGTTTGTTTTATAGAGGACACCCATTAACATTGTGCAAACTTACTACTCTGCCCAGCACACTTCGGGGAACACTGGCATAAAAAATAAAAGTTTTCTTCAAATATCCAGAGTGCTGCTGGGTAGGGAGGAAGCAGATTTAGTCTTTGTAAGCCAAAGGACCAAGCTGTACCCAGTGCATGGACACATCTGGGAGACAGATCTCTGGCCCGGTGTAAAGACTAGAACTTTCTAACAATTATAAGTCTGAAAGGTCATGAGCTCCCTGTCTGAAGACATTCAAGCAAAACCAAAATGCTACTGGGGACGCTAGAGGCAATTCTTGTTTTGTGCAGGAAACTCTCTGGGTCTGCTAGGAAAGGTGTATTCACATAAAACGCAGAGGGGCTTCCAGCGGCAAACCGACTTTAGAATTGTGTTCTGCGTCCTTTCTGCAGTCTCAGTCTGACCCTCTCGGATATATCCTCACTTCATTTCCTTCACATCTCTGGGCCAAATCTCTCAAGGATAGTCATCCTCTGAAGTTAATGAGCTTTGCTCTGATCTGAGCCTCCTCACAGCCTAGCCCAGCTACCGCGGGTCTTGGCTCTTTGGAACCCCACCCTGAGCCTCTGGGAGCGACTTGGGGACTTCATGAGTAAACAAGAGTTCACATCTGCTTGGCACCTCAGAACAGGATGGGGTGTGGAGAAACTTGGCCCTCTACGCCCCCAGGACCGTGAGCCTCCCCCAGGTGGTGCCCACAATGTGGTACGGACCACCACATCCCCGAGGCACTCCGCATAACCGAAGTCAATAGACGTTCAAATCCCAACTCTGACTCTTCCTGAATCTATGACCTGGAGAAAATTGCTTGGCCTCTCCAACTTGTATTTCCCTCTGTGAAAAAAACAAGAACGATAATATCTGCATCATAATATCATGGAAATGAAAAGAGATTAAAAGTACATTCCGAAGACCCAGCAGAGTGACGGTACAAAGTGGACATTAAATGTTTATTTAATGGATGACTGTGATTGTTACCATCATGGTAAAGCCTTTCAGAGAAGTTTAAAGATTTCTGTAGAATTTCAACAATCAGTGTGCCAAGACTTCAGGCCTTAGCGAAAGCAATGAGCTGGAAATTGTCTAGATCTCTAACACCTTCCTTTCGAGAACTTGAGAACGGAAAGTCATGCATGTGTATTAAAAATCACAGTTTCCCTTCCTGCAGGTCTCGGGCCAGTGCTAGGAAGAGCACTGGATTGGGGATAGGTTGCTCTGGTTCTTGGTTTAGGTGACTCTGCCTCCTCCTCCATGCTGGACTCTGGTCCTCATCTGTAAAACAAAGGGGTTGGACTGAGAGCTCCCTAGGTTCCAGGAGCTGTGCCTTTGAACTGGGGGTGACGGATGCAGATATCTAAGTAATGGTCCCTGGTACTTAGCGAAAGGAAGACCTTGCCAAACTGAAACAATGTGTGTGTGTGTGTGTGTGTGTGTGTGTGTGTGTGTACATGGCAACAGGATTTGAAGTCACTTTAATTGCCCCCTGCTCTTGTGCCCCATCTGTCCGTTTGGCAAACAAGGAGTTAGAGCCAGAATTCGTTGTGAAGGAGTGACCTCCGAGTGGGGAGAGCTGGGTTCGAGTCCCAGTCTCGACCCTGCTGGCGGAGCCTGTTCTCCATCTCCAGAGTGTGACACTCCCTCCCGTCCCCACCTTTGCCTCCCCATCTTTCACGTGACACATTTGGTTCTAGGATCTCCAAGCTCTGCGTCTCCTGGGAAAGCGTCTCTGATCTATTTTCGCTTGGGTTTGCATGCTCTCCGCAAGAACTCTCATCGCGATGACTCAAGTTTTGCTTCTTTCTTTTGTGTGATCTGCTCTGGTTTCATAACACAAGCTCGGCAGCCAATTTTAGCATTTCTGGGATTATGGGAGTGTCCACATGAAGGTAGCAGAGCATTGCTCTCCGTTTCTGCCCAGGACACTTGTCTCCCCCTTCCCCGTGCGGCCCACCCAGACACTCCCTTCCCCTCTATTCGGGCACAAGCAGAGTCCCTCCTCCCCCCTGGATGACACACTCAGTGGAGTCTGGTTTTCACATTAGCCATTAGCCGAGAGGAGGCCCTGAAGTCAGAAATCCTTGGCACATGACTCACTTTGTCTCTTTGTGCCTCATTTCCCCCAGTTATAAATAGGTGGAGTCTCACACTTTCTCACCTCCCAGTGTTTGCTCGAACCACCAGGGGGGTGTTTTTGTGCGAGGAGGTGTCCCCTTTTAGCATAGATAGGCTCTCTCGAGTATCATAGCCCAGGGGCATTCTCTAGGAAAACAATGTGTCTCTCTGTCTCCCTGCTTCCAAAATGGGTTCCCTCCAGACTTCCCTTCATTGCTGCCTGAGACACAGTAAAACACAGAAGTAACCTTCAGTGGCTCCCTAGTACCTTCAGGATAAAGACAGCGGGCAGGCGAGTTCACAAGGAAGCACAGTAGAAACTACCCTAAGGACTAATGACTCAGCCATACACATACCCTCCCCCCTGATTTGCACGCCTTCCCTGGGCCCTGGAAGTGCAAGGCGGTGCACTGGGAATAACTAAAGAGAGGGAACAGAACTTGGGCCCTGTGTATACGAGGCTTACATGCTTTCTGAAAAGGCAAACACACACACAAAAAATAATAACGTTTTTTCTTTTGTAAGTACTGGAGGTGTTCTTAGAAATCACTGGCCTAGCCCAACAGCCTCATTTCACACTTACGGAAACGGATGTCACAGAATTGGCAAATTTGAAGCAAACACGTCTCTTAACAGGTCTCCCTGTCTCTTCTCTGCCTCTATGACCAGGGGCCCCTCTCCATTCTGCAGCCAGAGTCATCCCTCTGAGGGCCATATGATGTTATCACTCCCCGCGTGACCGTTTTCTGGGGCCCCACTGCAGCTACTTGGCTTCTTCCTGGGCCCAGGGTGCCGGTGCAGTTCCGGCCCTGCAGCCTTGCGGGACTGCTCTCCTGCCAGATCTTTGGGCTTCCTTGCATGAGTCAGTCTCCACGGTAACGGCACTTCCTCAGGGCCGTCCTCCCTGATGCAGGCCCTGCTCTCTCTCCTTTGCATCACCATGACTAGGTGGGTTCCCTGGCTGCATCACCATCTGTACCATCTTGCTGATTCATCCGTGTTTCTTCTTTATGCTCTGTGTCTGCTCACTAGAGGGTGAACTGCAGGACGGCTGGGGTGCGCCTCTCTCTCTATCGTCTACAACACGGTGGCTCACAGTTGATGCATAAGAAATATTTGCTAAATGACTAATCACACAGATGAATACATATTGAAAGAAATTTGAAAATGGAGAGTAGTATAAAGAAACCAATAAAAACCACTCATACTTCCTCCTTCCGGATATTACTTCTGTTAATATTTTGGAGTATTTCTTTTTTTTCAGGCCTTTTTTTCCCCTAGGTATATATAGGATATATAGTATACACCTGATAGAAAATAAGATTATGCTAAATTATGGTTTGTATCCTGCTTTTTTCTCTTATCGTTATGTTGTGTTTCTACGTGCTATGAAATTATCTTTTAAAATAATGCTTTAAATGCTGCATAAATTACATATGAATGTATCAAAATTCATTGAAGCTTCCTAATCTTGGACACTGACAATTTTTTTTTTTCCTAACTGATCTACCCTCTCTCCAAACTATCTTAATAGAACTTGGCTTTTAAGATACTTGTGGTAACTACTCCTTGCTGTGAGTAGCTGAGTAGAAGACATTACTTTCTTTCCAGGAAATGTCAACAGATCAATCCTTCATTTTGTATGTTTCCCATCACCTCCTTCAGCAGGGATTGACTTAGTTGACGATCTAGTTATTAAGTCAAAGACTTGCGGTTAGTACAGGGCTGTATTTCTATGACTTCCTGTTTGAAAGGTAAACCATTTTAAGTGTTCACAACTGAGTGGAGTCGATGGAGAAACGGAGGCCAGACCCCATTACATCTAGCACATACTCTTAACTCAGGGGCAGTTGCCTGTTGAAATTAATCAATGCTCCCAGAGGGAAGGTACAGGAGCTTCCAAATACAGACTTACACAATCTCTGTGAATTAAAAAGAATGGCAAAGATAACTAACACCCTCGAGTGATGAAAAAGGAAACTGAGACTCAGACCGTATCTTTGGTGAACTCGATTTCAGAAAAGATTTTATAGAGCTGGAAGGGACCTTAGAGATGAACTATCCCAACCTTGTCATGTTTTACAGATGAGGAAATAGAGGTCCAGACAAGGAAGGGCGTTGTACTGGGTCACCACACCACCGGCTTGTGGTAGGGCTGCGATGAGAACCCACTTCCTCTTCCTTCCCATCCATCAGCCTTTCCACTGCCCTAGCTTTGTGGGGCCTTGGCAACAGTCAACGCTTAGCAGAGTCCACCCGTGGGCTCTGTTTCCTTGAGTGCTAAGGAATCTCCTCGCTTCACCTAGAGGATGGGCTGTGAGTGCAGCACTGCCGGGGTGCCAGGCATCAAACAATACACAAGGCCAAACAGCCCTTTCTTGTCAACCCCACCCCCATCCAGCACTGATGTGCCCTCTGAGGGCGTGGATCTCTCCTGGCTCGTTCTTACCACACTCCCCCTATAATGATCTGTGGATGTCCATCTCTTCCCCTAGACTAGTAGTTCCTGAAAACAGAAGCTCTTTCTCTTTGATTTTTGAGCACTCAGTAGCAAATCAGTGCCTGGCACCTAATAGATGTTCCATAAATATTTGCTGAATATGTGAATAAAAACTTCATTTCCGAAAAAACGCAACAAACAAACAAACAAAAAAACCCCACTTCGTTTCTATATTAGTTTGCTAGGGTTGTCAGAACAAAATACCACAGACGGAGGGCTTTAAACAACATATATTCGTTTGTTCACAGCTGCGGAGGCTGGAAGTCCAAGATCAAGGTGCTGGCAGGGCTGGTTTCCTCTGAGGCCACCCTCCCACTGCCTCTTCACAGGGTCCTTCTTCTGTGCACCCGAACCCCTGCTGCTGTCTCTCTCTGGGTCCTGCTCCCCTCTTCTCGGAAGGACCCCAGCCAGATTGGAGTAGGGCCCATCCTATGGCCTCATCTTAACTCAATGACCTCTTCAAAGCCCCTACTTCTGAACGTAGCCACATTCTGAGGTAGTGGGAACTGACACTTCAACACATGAATGTGGGAAGAACGCAAAAATGGATGGATCTCTGCTCTAAAACAGGGAAGGAGAAAGCCGGTTGGACCCACATAATGGTGTGATGATAGTGATGGCTGCACCACGACGCGTCCCCGTGTGCCATGCCCTCTGCTAGGCACAGAAGGGATCACCTAAGTTAACCCTCGCCAGGATTAAACATTCACTAGTTCAGCAAACATTCACTAGTGCCCGCCATGTCGATCACTGTGCTGGAGCTTAAAGAGCCAGAAATGTTCAAGCTTAAGTCATAGAAGACAGAATCTGGCTGTTTGAGAAGAAAACACACACACACACACACACACCTGGTGTGTTGCCTCAGCCCATTTCTGCCATGTTTACAGCCCCCAGACTAGTTGTGATTCCCTACCCAGGTAGTTTAGTCTATGTCCAACCAGGAAAATGATCAACACTTTGCAGGTGAAGAAACTGAGACATAGCCAGGAAGTGACCTTCCGTCCCTGTCACACAGCTAGTAAATCGCAGACCCAGGGCTTAAACGCACTCATTCCGGCCCCACAGTCCACTCTCTGAACCAGCGCCCCACACTTTCCTCTCCCTGACAAGGCATCTTATTCCTTTTATCCCAATAGGAGGGGGAAATGAGACCACTGCAAAAAAAGAGGGAAATTTAAGCTGAGCCACAAAGTGGGGTTAAGAGCAGGGAAGACAATTACAAATAGAGAGAATAAGATCGTAAAGGTCAAGGGCCATAAGGCAACGGCTGAGCCGGGGGCAGGGAGGGCCGGGGAGTGTGGAGAGGCTGCAAAGGTAAATCGCAGTCAGATGAAGTGAGGTCTTATTTCATAAAATAGTAAAATTGGGCTTGATTGTCTAGACACTGACAAGCTTTTGGATATTTTAGCACAAAATCATTTCATCATACGTCTTCATTTTACCAACAAGGAAACCGAGGGCCGGAGAGAAAGGACTGGCCCAAGGCCAGATGGCTGGTTAGTGGCAGAGCTGACACCAGCACCCAGATCTCTCCATCCCGGGCCAAAGCTACACTCAGCTAACTCGGCCTGCATAAACATGTGGAAACTGACATAATTTAAAGGAATTGCCTGCCCCCCAATGTTTTCCCATGTCTTTCATCCAGTTTTCACCCACTTTCTTTTTTCGGCAATTGTACATTTCCGCAAGTTTTGAGTAATTAATATCTTTCATCTAAAATAACTACTATGGTTCAAAGTCAGAAAGAGCCCATAGAAATCACTGATGATGCTGTTCTCTATGTGGTTCTGCGGAGTGTGGCCGAATGGCTCACCGGTACATTTTATAGACTAGAAGGACCTGTATTTCTTATGTCTAATAGACACTTTGAGATAGAGTGATAAACTACACAGCCACTCTGGCTGGGTATGTTTCACCAAACAGATACATCAGGTCAGCCAACATTTACTGATGCCTGCTGCACTCCAGGCATGGTGCTAGAGCCTTGAGATCTAAAGATATCTAAGCTCGGTTCCCGGGTAAAAAGGCTCTTGCCATTTCATAGTGAAATGCACATGCTTACCCGTGTACACACACACACACACACACACACACACACACACACACACACTTGCTATGCTGTCTCAGGCCGTTTCTGCCATGCTTCTAGCTTCCTCATAGTAGTGATTCCCCAGCTAGGGGGTTTGGGCTGTGTCCAACCAGGAAAACGGAAACCACTTTAGGTCTTTCAACCAGAGAAATTCCATATAAAGAACTGGGGGCGCAGGTGAGAGAAGAGCCGAGAAGCCAAGCAGGGACGGTAAGGAACCAGAGGTTAGCAACAGCAGGAGGAGGCGTCTGGGAGGGACACGGGAGAAGGTGATGTCACAAGATCCCAGAAGCCAGGGGATTATCTGGCAGGAGCTGGATGATTTGAGAGAGCACATGAAGCCCCTGCGGGAAATGCCCCAGGAGGCAGAGAGAGAGGAGACACAAGCAGTTTACCCCCGACCCTTGACCAGCTTTGCGTTGCACACTCCCACTAGCTACACGGCGGCCTCTAGGTCCCCATGATGAGAAGCAGAGCAGGGGAAGCATGAGGAAAGGAGCAGAGGGCAGGCAGGGGCTAACTGGCACTCCGAGTGACCTTGGGCAAATCCTTTGCTCTCACTTTTAGTTTCCTTGTTGGTAATTTGAGAAGAAGACTGCCTCGCACGTTTGTGGCAAGACTTACACGAAATAAAATCTGCGAAAGCCCTTTACAAGCTTCAAAAGGCACGTATCCTTTTATTATTGGCTTTCATTCAAAGTATTTGGGACTTTGGGCTCTGGGGAAAAAGAAGTGGGGTGGTGTTCAGGTGTCGCCAGGAACTTTGCGATGACTGGCTGATTGCCTGAGTGAAGGGAAGTGGCTCTGCATTTTACCACTTGTTCCTTCATTGTGTCACTCTGGCCCATCAGCCTTTTCGAAAGCCACGGGCTGACTTTGAATAAACTGGCACATAACTGAAAGGATGTCAGAGCACGTTCTCAGTTCTATTTGGGGATCTGTCTGTGGTTTTGCAACAAAAAGTGACAAATAAAGAGAACTCTAGAAATTACTCCAAGACCATTGCCCCACCCGTTTCGTTTGACAGAGGACCAGAGAGAAGACAGGGTTGGCACATGGTCCCACGCCAAATTCTTGGCAGAGAGCGCGGCGAACAGCCCCGGAGGAGACTCACCCCCTTCTCCAGCCCTTCTCCTTGGGCCTTCGGGTTCCAGTCAGCCCCGTACAGCAGCTCCTACAGCAACGTTTCCTTGCTCTTTTCCGTGATCCTTCTTTTCCACGAGCTTCCTTTCTTCCCTGTTAGTCTTAAGCCTCTTCTTCCTAATCGTCTTTGACAACGCATTCTCACGCAGCTCTTCCACTCTGCTGACAGACATCGGAAGCGGAGAGCTAAGCCATAGCTATTTTAAGTGGAGAGTGTAAACTCTTCTAAATCACTCAATTCCCCTTTAACATCAGGAGTGAGCAAGCATCATCACAAACTCTTGGGAGACCATTTTTCTGCCAACCTCAGGTGAAAATGAAAAGATGCAATCTCTCCTTTCCGCCGGCGGAAAGCACAGGTCATGGCCCGAGCTTTGGATTAACTGCCAGGCCACCGCAACCAGGCTCATGAGAACAGGAGTACTTCCACCAACAGCACGAGGCAGTCTGGCCCTCTCGGCCAGAACGGAGCCGTCTTCCATATCTCTCAGTGCCAGGTGCATTCGGTGAGTGCAGGATAGAGCTCAAGGGTGCGTTCCTGACTTGTCAAATGAAGAGATTGTGCCTTGATTGTACGTTCCCTTCTAGCGCTGACATTTAAGAAATCAGTATCCTTCCACCAAAGAAGGCCTATTATGGTCACAGAGGCACTAAGATTGTAATAATCCCCTGAGTGACTCATGGAATTCCCAATGGCCCACTGTGAATTGACATTTTTCTGGTGCAGAGTCTGTGGTATCTTAAAATGTCAGAGCTGGAAGCGCCTCTGTCATCCTCTACCGTGAGTACATTGAAGAGTCTGGGACCTGAGGCTTGCAAGTATCCATTTACTGATTTCTTCCATAGACATTGATGGTGCCCTGCTGGGTGCCAAGCACTGTGCTAGGTCCTAGGTTAGAGTCATAGAGAAGAGAAGAGATCTGCCCACACATAGGCTTGTGGGACAAGATGCAGGATAAAAAGGAAACTAAAAAAATGCGCAAGGTAATTATAATTTGTAACAATTGCTTGAAAGGTAATAAAAAAGGTAATGGCTTGATTCACTTGATTCAATGGATATTGAATAACTTGGGGCAGAGGAGGGTGACTATTTGCAATAGTGGCTCTTAAGGTGAGATCTGAAGCTTAAGAAGAAACCAACTGTGGAAACCAGGGTGTAAAAAAAAGTAATAGGCAGAGGGAATGACATGTACAAAGGCCCTGGGGCAGGAAAGCTTTTGGTATAGCCAAGATGTAGAAAGGCAGCAAGCCAATGGGAATGTAACAAGGGAAAGTAGTTTGAACGGTGGCTAGAGGACTTGGCTGAAACCGGATTGGCTTCATAGGCCCTCATAAGGAATTTGGGTTTTATTCTAAGAATGGGAAGCCACTAAAAACTCTTAAGTAGTTAAATGGCACGTTCTGGTTTGCACTCCTTAAAGACCCCTCTGATTGCAGGAAGGAGAATGGATTGTAGGAGAAGAAATGAGACTATTGAAATCATTCAGACCAAAAAACAAAAAAATGATAGACAAAATTGGTAACAATGGGAGTGTTAAGAAGTGGAAGGATACCTCTAACATAGAGCCTCCAAGACTTGTTGATTACTTAGCTATGTAAACTGAGGATCGGAGGGATGGAAAAGACTCCCAGACTTTTGAGCAACTGGATGAACGGATGTGTCATTACAGGTGTGGTAACAAACACTGAGCGTGGGTAGGATTAGAGAGATCTATTTATTGTAAAGGGAAACTGGGGTCCCAGGGGACACAAGGTTGGGGAGCATACAGGTATGAGGATGGCATAAAAATCGCAATATTAAGGGCACCTGGGTGGCTTAGCTGGTTAAGCGTCTGCCTTTGGTTCAGATCATGATTTCAGGGTCCTGGGATCGAGCCCCAAGTAGGGATCCCTGCTCAGCAGGGAGTCTTCTTCTCCCTGTCTCTCTCTGCCCCTCTCCTCCCCACTCATCCTCTCTCTCACTTGAGCACTCTCTCTCTAGTAAATACAATCTTCAAAATAAGAAAAAAAAAAGAATTGTAATATTAGCAAATATCATCTATGCCTTAAAAGAAAGTGAGACTGTGACTCACTTTACAGCGGTGGTATTCGGTGTGTGTGATTTCGGGCCCCAAAGGACATTTGGCAATGTCCTGAGACTCTTTTAGTTGTCATGACTCTTGGTGGGGGTGGCAGGGTTTCTGGCATCTAGTGGATAGAGGCCAGGGATGCTGCTAGACGTCCTTCGATGTACAAAGCAGCCCATATAGCAAAGACTTTTCTGGCCCCACATGTCAACAGTGCTGAGTTGGAGAACTCTATAGGTTACTTTTTGGGATTTATACAAATGAATCACGCCCAGAGAGCAGTGTCTTGGAAGGGGTCCCTCTTGATGAAATGCTAGGAAGGAGCCCGGACTTGCTTCTGTGGCAGAGGCCGATAGCAGCTAGTGAGTAGGAGGCTAGCAGTTCCCCTGTGGTGGGGCTGGGACCCCAAGAGAGGCCTCTGAGCCTGTGGGGCCTTGGTAAGAACAGAACATTGACTGGATCTGACCAGACAGTACTGAGTCTGGTGGGAGGCCCGGCGGAGTCAGTGAGAACTCACTCACTGAGCAAGAGAACCGATGGGGCTATGTCTGGGGGGACTCAGGGGTTTCCAGAGGAAGGGAAAGAGGCTGGGGATTAAAGGGGCAGGAGGGTAGGAAGCAAGTACCAGTTTCCAAACTAGAGATCCCCTAGAGTCTGCCGGTTCTCCTGACTGCCTGCACAGTAAAATCCCCTGGAGAGATTTTAAAGGTACTAATATCTAGGCTCCACCCCCAAAGACAGTTATTAAATAGTTTGGCTGAGCGCCCCAGCACTGGAATTTTAAAGCTCCCCCAGGTACTCTGGGTTGAGAACCACCGAGCTCATCCAAGCTTTGCACACCGCTGCCTCCAGAGCCAGGCAAGTAAAAGATACAAGGGTTTGGAGGCCCCACCTCTGTGGGCAGCAGTACTCAGCTGTAGCCCACTGTCGCCCTGCAAAGAGATCTGGGCTCTGTGTCGCCAAATCTTCCCATTTCCTTGTCATTGTTGTTTTGTAATCCTTTCAAGAAGCCTAAAATCCAGAATTTATTTTTTAATGTTAGCTCCAAACATCTTAAAATCCCATGCCAAACAAAACATGTGTGCGGAGTGCGTTGGACCCTTGGGCTGTCATTTAGCAACCTCTGATCCAGTCCAGTGGTTTTCACACTTCATTTAGCCACAGGGGTTTTTCTCCAAACAGGCTGTTTTGTGGAACTGATAGAGATTAAATAAGTCTAAGCGGAGCTTTGTGGGGAACGGAGCAGAGGCACAGCTCGCCTCTCCTCCCAGCCCCGGGGCAGCTCTTGTGGTTTCGCTCCTGAAGACGTTCTTGGGGTTCTGGGGAATCTTCCCGGCCCCTTTACCAGGTGAGGAGATGGAGCCCCTTCAGAATAGAGTCCCGGAGCAGAGCCAGCCCCACGGGGCCATGTGGAGAAGTGGGTCCGTGTGTGTGCGTGTGTGTGTACACAGGCACGCACTGCGGGGGTGTTTAAAGTTGTCACAGTGACAAAGCAGACACTACAGGCATTTAGTGGCTGGGCACCAGGAATGTTAAACTTCCGGTAATGTCTAGGACTTTTAATAAAGAAACATCCCACGCAAAATGCCAACAGCTTCCCCACTGGGAACACCAGATGAGGAATCGGAGACCCGGAGAGGAGACACTGGCTGGCCAGATCGTGGCAAGTGCACGCTAGAAGCTTGGCCCCTGCCCACAGGCTTGGGGACTTCATCTGTACCCGTCAGGAAAGGTCACTGGCTGGGGCCAGGTTGGCCCTACTCCACAACACAGGGGAGAGAGGGACAGTTTACAGATTCAAGCCAGGTAGCCTGCCAGGTGGGACAGCTACTCCATAAAACACTCAGCCCCAGATTCTGAGACGTGAGTCTGGGAAAGGAGATGGGGGCTTCTGGGTGTCCTCAGCCCAGGCTGGAGGCCAGCCGTCGCCCCTCGGGGGAGGCAGATCCAAGGATCAGAGGTGCCGGGAAACGCAGACGTAGGACGCTCACACAGGTTTGTTGGCTCCATTGGTCATTTAATCCCTGGGCCCAAATATGCCAGGTTCAAAAATAGGATGTGGAAGCAGGAGGGGAAAGGAGGGTGTTCCCCAGCACTCCAAGGAAAACCAAGCCAAAGGAGAGCTCATCTGCCTATTTTTGCCGTCACAATGCCACACGGTGCACAGCGTCCTGCTTACAGAATTTCTGTCTCCAGGGGCGCCTGCGTGGCTCAGTTGGTTAAGTGTCTGACTCTCTTTTCAGCTCTGGTCATGGTCTCAGGGTCCTGGGATCCAGCCTGCCCAGGGCTCCCTGCTCAGCAGGGAGTCTGCTTATCTCCCTCTCCCTCTGCCCTTCCCCAGCTCCCACTCGCTTGAGCTTAAGCTCGCTCTCTCTCTCTAAAATAAATAAATCATTTAAAAAAAAAAAAAGAGGGGCGCCTGCGTGGCTCAGCCATTAGGCATCTGCCTTTGGCTCAGGTCATGATCCCAGGGTCTCGGGACTGAGCCCCGCATCGGGCTCCCTGCTCAGCAGGAAGCCTGCTTCTCCCTCTCACACTCCCCTTGCTTGTATTCCCTCTTGCTGTCTCTCTCTGTCAAATAAATAAATAAAGTCTCCAAAAAATAATTAAAAAGAAAAAGAATCACCATCTCCATAACTGGCAGACAAGGACTACATTATCCACATTTTACAGGCAAAGGGACGGAGCCTCAGAGTGGGGCTTATAAGGCCCCTTCTTTTTAAAGATCTGATTTTGTTTGTTTATGCTTATGCTAATCGTCCTTAGGAGGAAAGTCAAGGAGGGAGTCCTATTTGAGGTTTGGGGTTCAGGCCAGCAGTTCTCAGACTGTGGTGGGCACCAGAATCATGGGGAACTTGGGGAAAACACAGCAGGCCCTACCCTACATCGAGGAGCCCGGGTGCCCGCCCTCTGTCCTGGCACTCTCCGTGATTCCGACGCGCACTCGCCCACACCCAGCCAGCCTAACCCAGCTCAGCAAGAAGAGTCCACTGTCCATGAACTTGGGTGTCACAGAACATCACATTTCTACATAACTTTCCAAATGCTTCTTCTCTCAGCTGGTAATGGAGACCAAGCACCATCCGGTGCTGTGCTAGTTAGCCGGCACTGGGGGTGGGGGTCTGATTTGTAGCATGCCCATTTCCATGGTGGGAATATTCCTACTGCGGCCGGTTTCAAGCTACCGACATGGCATCACTGAACAGTTGAGGCAAAGATGCTCGCAAGCGGCACTTGGGAGACCGTGTGAGCCAGCCCCAGCCGCCATCTCCTGTGTCCCATCTCCAAAGCCTGGGATCTTTCCCCTAAAAGCTCCAGAGCTAGGTCATGACACAGGCTCCTGGGGGAAACGAGGAATGTGTGTGCCATGACAACATTATTTTCAGGGGAAGACTATCGATTACCATGATTCTTAAAGAGTAAGAGACAGGACTTTGAACCACAGCTTTGTGACGATGGGTTGTGTGACCTGAATATGTCACCAGCCTCTCCAGGCCTCAGAGTCACCGTATCTAACCTACAACTGGTAACACAGTCCTCAAGGGAAACCGTAACAGCTGAGGGATAGACCGCGTGTAAATGATGCAGGCTTGTCCTCAGCATCTGGTCCTACTCAGTCACGTCTGTGTTTTCTGTTTCGAGCCCCCCCTTGCATTTTAGACCTGGGAAGGACCTCACCACGCTTCCCATCCAGAGGCCTTGCTGGGGAATCCGGGACTCAAGTGGGACAATTACTCTGCTCAGCAAACTACAGCCACTTGGCATGGAAGCCATCCTGTGTCCCTGCCTCCTACCTTAAAGGGCTGGGACATCTGTCGCTAGACGAGCCTTCCCATCCCCAGAGTACACACAGTTGGGAGCCACCCAGAAGCCAAACGGGGGAAATGCTGCACGTCGGCATCGCAGTGATCTCACACAGCGGCTCTCTGCGTGCGGGTTCTGACAGAGGAGGGATCCAGAGGCATTTCCCTTAAGCAGCCTGGGCTTTGGACTCGGGCTGGCCTCGCAGAAGGCCGCTTTCACCTTTTCTGCCACAGATGACGGAAACATTGAAGCTATGGATTGTCTCTGCATCCTCTTCCCTTCACACCAGCTAACGTGTTTTTCATTTCTCTTGGCGGGCTCAATTTCCCACATGTTCTCCCAAGCTCTTCCTCTCAGCTCCCCAGGGCTTCCCACAACAAACCTGCATGCCTGGATGTCGAGCAGGCCCTGAGTGCGGACCGGATATGCCCCTGGCTGTGTTTATCAGCCCCAGCCCCAGCCCCAGCCCCAGCCCCAGCTCCCCGGAGCCCCAGCCCCCGGCTCCTTGGCTGGAGTGGAGCGCCCCGCCGTTCAGGTGGCCAAGCTGGCTTCCCTGCACCCTGCCCATCAGGCCTGGGGACCTGGAATGTTCCTTGCTCCAGCTCTGCCACTGACCTACAGTGTGAGGCCGGGCCAGAGACCTCTCCCTCCATGCCTCTCAGTTCCTCATCTCTGAAAATAAGTCATAATACCTTTGTTCCATAAGGAGCATTTTGCTTCCTTCTGCGGTCCCTTTATCTGGGGCTTCCCGTTTAATCCCATGCAAACTACGCTGCCCCTTCATCAGAGGGAGGAGGCTGGGCTGTGACATCAATTCTGTGGCTCTGTCCCACTGTGTGGGACCTGCTTCAGAGCCCTGACCTCCCATCCTCATGCCCCACCGCCCCTCTCTTCCTATGGAAGTCGCTTTGCCGCCTGAGAGCCCTGGGTGTGGCCTGGCACCACACACAGCTTGCCTGTGAGCCTCACTGAGCCACCCAAGGGTGAGGGGAAGACACTCACTCTTTAAACACTCCCTCTAAATCCTGCTGGGAAGAGGCACTGCGAATTTTCCTGCTCTTCTCTGTTTGCCCCTCCCCCCATCTGTACACCTGTGTCCTGCCACCAAGCACTACTTTTGGACGGGGAATGTATCCAGTGTTTTTTCTTTCTTTCTTTCCAGTTTTTTCTGACAGAAGGGTCAGGCAGATCATAAAGTATCTATGGAATCCATTGGTCCCACAGACAGCTTGTGGACCACAGACAGAACTTGCTTGGCCCATTTCACTGTTGCCAGGAAAGTAAAGATGATGGCATTTAGAATCCAGACAACAGTTCATTAGGTGATGGAATTTTCTAGCATATTCTAGAATGCTCCCAACCCTCTCCCTGCCTTTTCCACCAACCAAAGTCTTCCCTGATCTCTTGAATTGGAGTGAATTTCTCATTCTGAAATGCAAACCCCCACCTTAACAACTCAGTGGCCATGCCTCTATTTACCACTTCATCATTCTCTATGCCGCTTCTCTGGTTCTTTTGGCAGATCGTAAAGTCTTTCAGAATAAAGGCCTTTTCTTAAACACACTTCTGCCGTCACCCAATACCTAATAATAACAATTAATAATAAAAATAGCAGCTCCTATTTATCAAGTACTCACTCTGTGTCAGAGACTCTTCAAACAATAAATACCCTCTTTAATCTTGCGTCAGACATTGAGATACGGAGCTCTTGTCATTTAAATAACTTTCCAAGTGTTATATAGAAGTGAGAGAAGGAGATGGGATTTCCAGCCTCAGTTTGTCTTATCTCCTAATTCCCGAGCTGCTGTTCCAGCTCTTTTGATTTCCTTCCAAGCACAGTGGCTGGGAGAACAGGCCCTCCACGAGGGAATTCCACTTTTCCCTTACTAAGAATCCGTGCTGTCCAAACAGAAAGAACACTTGCAAGGTCATTTCGCCCATGAGAGACTAAAGCCAAAGAGGGGAAAGTGAGTCCATGTTGGTGGCCTGGCCAGTTGGTGGCACAGCACAAAAGGCCAGTCCCGCGTCATTTCGCCCCTGCCTGCAACCTCTCAACCTCTCACTTTAGTGAAGAGTTGCTCGGTCCTGGAGGTTAGGCAGGAAGAGGGTGTGGGCCTGAATGTATGGCATGCTTCAGGGTCACGCTGTATAGGACACCAGGGACGCCCCCGTTTCCCTGAAGCTTTACTTTCCTAAAGAGTTGTGCGTAGATCAAATGTTTAACTTCTCATTCCGGTAAATCAGCCTCAGGTGGTGAGTCAGTTTGGCTCATTGCTGGGAGTCTGTGCCATGGCTTTGTCTTTGCGCTGGCTGTCAGTCCCGTAAGTCTACGGACTTTAAGACACAGGACATGATACGTACACACACACACAGTGCACATTATAGAGCCCATATACATACAGTAACAATAGGCATATATGCCTCTCTAAGTATGCACGTATGTGTATTTTATGCATACGTAAAACCAAATGAAATTTTTTTCTTTCATTGTAGTCTGTGTTCCTTGGTTACCGTTTAGTCCGTTATGGACATTCCGTACCAGAGAATTCTTTGTAATGGGGGCTGCCCTGTGCATTGGAGAATATTCAGAGGCCTCTCTGGCCTCTACCCTCTCGATGCCAGTAGTACCTTCCTGCCCACCACTGTGACAACCAGAAAGGTTTCCAGACATTGCATAATGTCCCCTGGAGGAAAATGTCCCCCCAGTTGAGAACCATGATTTATCCTCATGTCTCCCTTAGCCCTCTGGTTGGCAAGGGGATGCTCACTGGTGAAGGGAACAAATACCCACAAGTCCAGCTGGGATCTATACCGTAAGGACGGCTCTGACCTCAGAGTTGAAACTATGCTTGTGGCTTCCACATATGGGCTGCTTCCTCTGCGCCGGACAGGAGCTAAGAGATTTAGATCACTCACACCTCACGAGAACCCATGGGGCAAGCATCATTGTTTCCGTGTTCCAGAGGAGAAAACGGAGGCTCATTGGGGCTTGTCTAAAAAGTGTCCCAACTAACAAGGGGCAGAGAGAATGTGCTCTTCAGCTTCATGTGAGCATTTCTGATTCCAGTAGGCCAGTTCACACTAGGTGTGTGTGGTAATCTCCCAGGCACACGGGGCAGAAATAGAGGTTGAGAGCCACTGCTCTGGCTCCGCCCCTCACTGGTTGGCTGTCCTAGAATCACCGAATACAAGCATTAGAAGAGACCATCAGGATAATCTAACATTAATCTGATCACCACACAAAGAAACATGTGGTACAACCATAGTGAGGGCTCTGTTGGAAAGGCACATACCATGGGAGAAGAGACCTGGCCCGGGCTCCAGAGACACCTTAAGGACCAGTGGATAGAGAAAGCAGACACTCTGACCCGGGTTGGCTCTGCAGAGGGATTTCTTAGGGTTGGTGAAAACCCGGAAAGGAACACAGGATATAGGGACTTGGAAATCCTCAAGGGGTCGACTGTGGTGAGGAGTGACGGTCATAAAATCACAGAACACCATCCAATCCCATCCCTCATCGCGTAGAGGAAGAAACAGACCCAGAGGAGTCACTTGTTCCAGGACCCACAACTAGGGCATGGCAGAAGTGGCATGAGAACTTGGATAGCCTGCCCCTAGAGCAGGATTTCCGGCGGCCATGCCACCACCTCCATGTTCCCCAGCCTTGACTGACCCTCCCTTCCCTCTGGAAGGAATCCCCCCACTCTTAGCGCTTCCCACTTTGTCCCAGAGAGTAGTGAAAATGCTATCCTCAGTCCATGTGCACCCTGAATGCGGAGCACGGGACCCTGCCATAAGAACTGGCAGACCCCCACCCAAAGAGGGGAGTCCAAGCTTGGGCTTAAGTACCGGAGCAGCAACCAGGAACCCCGAAATAACCTCATGACCGTAGAGGCAGAAGTTACAACATAGTCTACAGACAGGATCTGACTCACAGTTGTGTTTTGTTTGGCCACACGATGTTCTCAGATGTTTCTGAAATGTATGGCCACCCCTCGAAAATCGGATTTCATATAAACATTCAGGTCTCTAGCCCACAGTCCTGCATGAGAACGATTACCCAGAGCTGCTGCCTAGCCCTCCTCGATTTCCCCAAGTGCCCACCCGCCCACCCTGCTGCCTGCAGCACAGCGGACCGACCTGCTGTGGGGCCTGCCTCCCCCCTCCACCCCGCTGCCCCACAAGAACCCTTTAAAGATCTGCCGGCGGTGACCTTAGAGTGGGCCCTAGAGTCTTCTGTCTGCAAGCCGGCCAATGCCAGTTCCTTCCGCTGTGACTCGTCTGATTCAAACTCCAGCCTCCTCCTACCTGTCCTGCCACCCGCTTCCTGGCCTCACTCCCTTAGGTCCATGTCGTTCTTAAAGGAATGCATTCAGAAGTCAGAGCAATGCTCCCTGCAGGGGCTGGTGGGGGCGGACCTGGGCAGGAGCATTAAAGAAAGTTCTTTATAGGACACACCCTTAGTTTTCAGCCTGGCAACCTGACCATCAAGCACAATGTCAACCCAAATTGAAAGAGGCCTCATGACATACAAAACTGATTCTCTCTTCTGACTCTAGCTACACAGAATAAACCCCTGGGGGAAGACATCAGATCATTTCCTGAGACTCTGTGCAGGCAAACCTGGAACAATGTGGGAGGAATGACAAGCATCTTGAAACATTTTTTCATTTAGAAGTATAAACAGTGAGAAGAGTCTAAGGAAAATACTTGTAAAAGCCCTTGTAAAATGACAATGCTCTAACTGGCTGTTTGAGGTGACTGCTGGTTCTCTCCGCTCCCAGAATGAACCCAGGTAGACGCCGTCTTTTGCCCTCTGAGGTTAAAGCCACATGGGTAGGATACAAGACAATAAATGGGGTTATCCGAAAAAGCCCTGGCCTGTGAATCAGCTGCCCTGGGGACTTCCCTGTCATCTGCTTCTGACTACCCCGAGCTCTTAGGTAGGACACTTAAACCCACTAGGCCTCAGGTGCCTGGATGAGTGAGAGTGTCAAATTCCATTGGAGATTCCACAAACCAGGACAGTGCGTCCAAAACGTCCACTTGGGGGGCACCTGAGTGGCTCAGTCGGTTAAGCGTCTGCCTTCAGCTCAGGTCACAATCCCAGGATCCTAGGGTCCAGGATGGAGCCCCGCGGCGGGCTCCCTGCTCAGTAGGGGTCCTGCTTCTCCCTCTCCCTCTGCTTCTCCCCCTGCTTGTGCTCTCCCCACCCCCTCGGTCAAATAAATAAATAAAATCTCTTTTAAAAAATGTCCACTTGTGTTCAGCATCTTCCAGCCTTTTCTCCAGCTTGGGCCCCCAGAACCACTGCTCATTTATGTAACTCTCCTTTTAAAATTGTCTTCAATTCTGGTCATATTTTTTTTTTTTTTTAGTTTAGCCTCATCCCCAAAACATTTACAAGACCACAGATTTAATGTGTTAATTATGATTTTGGTACATATGAAAGTAAGTACTTCTAGGATTAAAATGTTAAACGGTCTTTCTCCACATACCACCTCAAATCATCCTGTTTGCTTACAACTTGGGGCTCACGTGTGGGTTTCAGGAAGCCTCCGAATACCCTAAAACCGGACATTAAGCTGTGTGTGGGAGAGGGGGATTTTTGTGGGGCAAAATTATATAAATTTGCCGTGATTCTCAAGGGTCCCCCTGTTCCATACAAACGCTGAGAACCACTGCCTCCAGATGCTGCCAGATCTTTCTGGAGAAGGCCTGGGGCAAAAGGACTGCACTTTCTAAATTGCCTGCCTGGGGCGCTTTTCGGTGAAATTTCCTCCCATCCTCCTTTCTAAATGTCTTCTAATTGACTAAAGAAGTACCTTGAGGTCACTTGGTGGGGTGGGGGTGGGACGGGCTTCTCTGGGACCTGACCAAGCCTGGGAACTTGACAGGGCACAGCCTGGTGCTGGCTCCCTCGACATCCCGGCACAGGAGTCTCGGAAGTGCTAGAAGGACAGCACCCTGAGGAAAGAAGAAGGGCTTTGCTTAGAGTGATTTCGTAAACACTTGGCAAACTTCCCCAGCACCAGAACCCCACGAACGCAGCTTAAGCAGATCATCACTTTCTCTGGGGAAGACTCAGAAACTCAGCTCTGTGGTTGCAAGGAAAGGGGCAAGAATTATAAAAGCTCTCCCCCCGAGGGGGACTCCCTGCTATTTCTCCACCTGCTTGTTCTGAGGCTTGTTGAATCTCCATATGTCTGACCTGAATTCTTAAGTGGCTTGGATGGTCTCTGGCTATCACACCACGGGAAAAGACCCACGGCTTTCTCGGGCCCTGGAAGTGAGGGCGGCTACTTCATAATTGAGAACATGCCAGAGCCCATTGCATGGTCAGCCCTGACCCTAACTGAACAGGGGGCTTCCCCAGAGAACGGGTAGTGGACATGCAATAAACATGGAAGGAATGAGTGACAGGTACTGCTCAGAGCAGTTCGGTGTGCCACAGTCAAGGATGGACAAGGCAATCAAGGGAGACTTCACAGAAGAGGTGAACTCCTTGAACAAGGCCTTGGGTCAGGTGTAATTGTGACAGCAGAGTTGTCCATACAATGATGTGGTTACACACAGCGGCTCTGGAGTCTGGTGTCTGATTGGGTTTGAATTCTGACACTTTCATGTGCTTAGGGTGCCCTTGTGCAAATTTCCTAACCCCTCTAAGCCTGAGTGCTCTCACCAACAAAATAAGGATCAGGACTGTGCGTGAGCCTCAGAGGAGAGAACCACACAGCGCCCTTGGCACGGAGCCTGAGCGCGCGTTCCCTGGTAATCCTCATCTGCGCCAGTGTGGGGGAGGACGGTGGCCGGACCGTTCCGCAGCCGGGACTTGAGGGAGTGGAGCACGGAGGGAGCAGCTGGTTTGCCTGTGATTTCCAAAGCACTGCCAGCACCCTGAGCTACTCTCTCCGCTGAAGCTCGCAATCCCGCCAGCAGACCTGGAGAAGGAAAGGTCCCCCCTCACGCGTCTCAGCAGGCTCTGTTCTGATTGGCTGCGCGCCTCGTGGTCCAGCTCCGCACGTCCTCCTCTGACAGTGGCGCCTTTGGGGGTGGGACAGAGCTTCCAGGGTCCAGCCACAGGTGTTCCTGCGTCCACAGATGCTGATCCTTCTCGGGGCTGCTGCGTCGTCCTGGGAGAGAGCGAAACAAGAAGAGGCCCAGCGGCCCCAGTGTGGATCCACATCAAAGAAGGAGTCAGGATGCAGGAGGAGCCACGGATATGGCCAGAGGCTCTTCGTGAACTTTTGCTCCTGGGCAGGTCAGCTAGGCCTGAACGTCTCCGGGGCATGCGTCCCTTGATGTCTGGTGGGCCCTGTGCGTTCTTCACGTGTTTTGATCCTGTCCTGTGATTCAGACTCAGCTGCTTTCTATTTTCTTCATGGCACTGATATTACCTCCCGGCATCGAATACCGTTATCTCTTAGATCAGGACGGTGCCTGCCTGCAGTAAGCGTTCAGGAAGGAGTTGCCAAAAGTTGGAAGAACGCAGGAATGAGGGTCCACAGTGCCTGGCACGTAATAGATGTCCCATCAACAGATGTCACACGGTGAGACATGGCTAAGGAATGGAGAGGCAAAGAATTTGTTCGGGGAAGCCTCCCTAGAGGTGGCTTTTGAGTTCGACCTTAAAAGACAGAGTGGAATTCCACAAGGAGGGCTGAGCAGCGGAGCATTCCAGACAGAAGGGACAAGCATCTCTACACAGACAGCACTGGGAACGTTTGGGAAATTAGGAACAGTTCC
Organism: Ailuropoda melanoleuca; assembly: GCF_002007445.2. NCBI lineage: Eukaryota > Metazoa > Chordata > Mammalia > Carnivora > Ursidae > Ailuropoda > Ailuropoda melanoleuca. Next base: position 107,162,879 of record NC_048220.1, on the reverse strand, counting down.
GTTTGGCTGGAGGGCAGAAATGTAACGAGGATTACAGAAAGCTATGCCTAGAGAAATTTCCCCCAACCTCATAGAGCGTCTCAAAGGCCATGCCAAAGAAGGAGAGCCTGCCTCCACCAGGCAGTGGACAGCCAGTATAAGAAGGGGGTGATGGGATCTAACCAATGCTTTAGGAAGATTAATATGGCAATGTCTGAAAGAGTGGATTTGAGGTGGGAGGAAGACAGAAAGCAACGGTCTGAAATCAGAAATGTGGGGAACATATGAACAGAATTCGATGTACGGTATTGGATGTTGAATGAAAACAATGATCAGGGAAAGGGAGAGTCAGTGATGAAGTCTGAGTGCCCCGCCTGGCTCATGAAAGGGAGGGATAACCACTGTGGCCTGAGCTGAGAAATCAGGAGGAATGGAAGGGCCTAGGAGTCTGGAAAGGAGACTAAAGCAAAGTCCACTCTGATCTGTTACACACATTGCTCGTTTGGTGAATGCCTGCAGACACGCAAGCAGCAAAATCCCTCTGGCTGTTGGAAACAGAGATTAAAACTCCAAATGTATGGAAAAGGGTTGGAGAAATTTTGAGGGTTACCTTCCCCAAAGTTCTCTCCAGGAACAGTCTATCCACACCTTGGAATCAGCGTAATTTCTAGAGTTGGGAAAATCTGACTTCTAATCCTGGCTCTGCTTCTTACATGTGTGACCTTGGACAAATCTCTGAACTCACATGAGCCTCTACTTTCCATCTATAAAACGGGAATGATAATAAATCAACCTCACAGGGCTTTAGTGGGAAGCAAATAGTATACATTCAGGAAGTCCCTAGCATCGTGTCTACCAGCAGTGGGATACTCATGCTACATCAACAATTACCAATATTCTTTCATTATTTTAATTCAGACAGAGGTTGCAGATACAAATGTCCACAGGTGCTCAACTGGAAAGAGAAATGAATTAAGCCGAAAAGGAAAAGTGTCTCTCTATCTTCTGCAGATTCCCACCACATGGGAATGGCCATCTCGGTTGCCAGATGGGCAAGTTTTCAAGAGAAGTCAGAAATCTAAACTTTGGGAGGCTGAAATTTCCCATTTAAAAATTTAAATTTAAATTACAAAGCAATGTGTGGCATCCCACACTGCATGGATGAAACAAAACATGCCTAGGGGCTTGGTGCAGCCCAACGGCCACCATTTGTACGATCTGAATTACAACAGACTTCCAGCTTGACCCTGAGATCCTGCCTGCCTCTTTGGAAGATAGAGGTGCCACGTCTTCCTCCTCCTGAGATATTGGGCACCCACCTCTCCCACATGTGAAATCAACAGGCTTGCAGAGGATGGCTCAATCCTGCCCAGCTCTACACTTCTGAACTCTTGAGTACCTGACAATATGGCGTCTGGCCTTGACGGTGTTGAGGAGATGAGTCCTGGGAGGGGTCCATGGCTGGGCCAGCTGCCAGGGAGGCCAGGCCTGCCCGCAGGGCTGCTGTGGGCAGAACCCTGTGGTTATTTACCTACGATAGAAAAAGACAAGCTGGAGAGGTGGTAAGTCTGGCTGGAGAGAGGTAGAAAAGCAGGCTACCTGACCTGACTAGTTAAACCACTTTGCTAAGAACTACAACTGAACTGAGTCTGAATCTGATTCCGTGTGTGTACGCATGCAGGCCTGCCCTCACTGGGGAGGTTCTGAAAAGACAGAGGAGAACAGGCCTGAGAGTATATCTGCTTCATCTGTTTGCTTTTCTCAAGTTTGTTCCTGTGTGAATGGACCTCCCTAATCCCTATACTCACAGATGAGGAAATATTAGCCATAGCTGCATTTCCAGAAGACTTCATAGCACCTCCTCCCTGGCACCCTTGGCACCCTTGGCCTCCAGGTCCCAGGGTCCCAGGGTTAGAATCTGTAGCCAGGTCTTCAGGTACTTGAATGGAAATGTAGAGAATCCTATAGGCCAGTCTGAGTAGCAAGAGACATCAGCAAGCTCAGACCCTCTTGCGAAGGGATAGCTGGCCATACCAGAGATCTGATCTGATTTGAAGAAGGGGCAGGTCAATGCATGCCCAGCAGGGATAGAGGGATAGAGGGCACCCTGCCGTTGTCCCAGCAGACCGAGGAAGGACGCTGGGAAGGCAGGATCACTTTCAGCGAGGTACTCGTTAGCCCAAGTGAAGATTTGGTTTCCTCTGCTTTGCTGGGATATTTGACTTTAGTCAATGATGACTTTCTACCCCTGAGCAGATGTACCCTGTAACTCAATGACCCATGACATTTTAGAAAATGAGATTCGCTATCTTTCCTAGCAGCAGAATGCTTTCTTTAAATGACATCTAAACCCCAATAAATATATTTTTGAATGAGTGATTTACATGTTCCTTAGTCAGACTGAATCTTTGTTCTTTAGTGGCAAAGACGTAATTATTTTCAAAATCTCAGAAGCGGCTGCAGAAATCTGAGGCCTCTTTGGAGCACAGTGGCCAAACCACCGACAAAGGCCACTCTTCCTGGGACTTCAGGATCCTGAGTGATCAGGGCTCGTCGCCTTGTCTTTCACAAAGTGAAACAAAGCCCCAAGGCTGCTGCCATCGTGCTTCACAAAGTGAGGTCAACACAACAGAAAGGCATTGCAGCGGTTCCCAGCATCTTCCTGATGAAGTTGGACTGGGAGGGAACAGCATCGTGTGTTGGAGACAGAAAGGGTGACGCAGAAAACAGTCAGGGCCCTGTGCTCCAGGTTAGGCTCTGGAGAGTTTGGGTTCTAGTCTTTGGAGAGTTAGCTCTCACTGTGTGCCAGTGGAGAAGTCCCTTCTTGCCTGCACCCTCAAATCCCCCGTCCGTGGGCATCACTTCCCCTGGGGTCTGGGCTGGACCTGCTGCTCCGTGTGTTTGGAACAGAATGTTTCAGGGTCACAAAACAGTACAGGGACGCTCAGTGAGCCACAGAATGGACCCAGACCCATCCATACACCAAAATGTACATATGATACTAAGTTCTGTGGGGTGCTTTCAGAACAAGCGATGCAAATGAACTCGTGGAAGGTTTCCAGAGGGTTCCATGAGGGGCAGAAGAGCAGCAAATGAGGCCACAGCACAGGAGCTCTGGAGTCAGACCTAGCCTTCAGTCCTAACTGTATCAATGACCCGCTGCGTGATCCTGGGCAAGCCACTTAGCCTCTTGCTCCTGCCATCTATAAAATGGGAACAGCATGGTATCTTCCTGGAAGGGCTGCTGGTTTACAGTATGAGGTCACACAGGGCGGAAGGCATGATGGCACCCGCACCTGGATTCAGATCCCTCCTCTTCCACGAATAAACAGAGTGACTGTAAAGGTCAGTGTTCTGATTTGTCAAACAGAAATAATGATTAAATCAGACAATGCTTGTAAGACACTTTTGTTAGCACTGTGCTTGGAATATGGTAAACACCCAGAAAAAAAATGGTATGACCAGCTGTAAAAGAAATTGAGGGGATAGTGGCAGCTGTAGGTGGACAGAGGAAGGTTGGATGACACACTGGAGAAGGACTGGCTGCCATGCTGACCACGCCCTGCTTTCCGGGTAACCACCCAAGTGGTTCTTCCTCTTTCTGGGCGGCCGTCCCTCCATCTGTCCGAGGACGATATGGCACTCCATAACCGGATGCTAAGAGTCTCTGGTTTTATGGTGTACTCTTAGCTTCCCACGTCAGCCCCACAGAGGGGTCTGGGAGTCAGTGTCCAGGGGCCCAGCTCAAATGCCTTTAGGATCTGACACACATCAGGCATGAGTAAAGTGAACCCTCTTGAGTTGTGTTATTTTCAAAACAATCACAAAGTTGACCTTGAAAGCATGAAGGAATATTCTTTACATCCACCAAGAAACATGCTCACTCCCATTTTTCTGGAGCTGCTGATGCTGTCTCAAATTTGGAGAGACTAGAGGCAAGGGGGTTCCTGTAGTAAGTGGGACACCTGGGCCCTGTCTAAAGGTGGCCTCTGCTCTTCAGGAACAGTCAATTGTTGCCAAACAGAATGAAGGGTCAGGGCTACTAGATCTTCCAGATTTTCAAGGAAAGCCAGAAATCAGCTTTTGTGTGTATGTGAAATCTTCTGATCATGAGGTTTGCACATGACTCAAAATCTCTAAAAAATAATACTTCTGGGGGCGCCTGGGTGGCGTAGTCATTAAGCGTCTGCTTTCAGCTCAGGGAATGATCCCGGCATTCTGGGATCGAGCCCCACATCAGGCTCCTCCGCTAGGAGCCTGCTTCTTTCCACTCCCCCTACTTGTGTTCCCTCTCTCGCTGGCTGTCTCTGTCAAATAAATAAATAAAATCTTAAAAAAATAATAATAATACTTCTGCAATCTGCACATGAAGCTCATGGATGGTATTTTGCAATCTCAGGTGTAATCCATTCCTACAACATACCAGCAGGTGTTGGCTGCTGTGACCCAGTGCTCCCCATCTCCATTCCCCCAGTGGGACGCAAGTTCACTCTCCATGGAATGCTTCGTATCTACATTTGATAGAACCTGAGATGAGTGTCTGACCCAAAAGCAGCTCTCCATGACCATTGTTTTCGGACTTCAGGATCCATGAAAATCACTTGGGAATAAAACCACCCAAGGAGTTTGGGTACATTCCATCCCTAGGTGCCACCCATAGAAATTCTGATTCACCAGATCTGAGGTGGGCCTCAGGAATCTGGCCAGAGGCTTCCTAGGCCTCCCGTTGAGAAACTGGTCTCAGGTGGAGCCAGGGGCTGGTGAAATGGATGGTTGCAGGAGTCTTGGCTGACATCGGTGCTTGGTACTAGGAGGGTGGCCGGCTAAGCCAATTGAAGCACCTGAAGGGACCCAGACTGAGGAGGGTTACTTGCCCCTTCCAGAGAGCATGGAAGGAGACACACAATATTCATTTACCAGAGGTTTATTTTAAGAATTCACAGAAAAGTAAAGAAGTTAAGAAATCACTGGAGCCAGAATATTGTTCACTAGACAGTTTTCCACGCTGAGTGACTGGATTACCCATGTGTCCATAAGCTGTGGACATCTGTCACTGTCTCCTCTGACTATGAGCACTGTTCAGTGCCTTCGCCCTATCTTGCTGCTCCCCGAGAGACAAGGTCTGACAGGTTCAGTGAGTCCCCAGCCTGTAGGTTAGAGCATTCACACCACAGCTGCCAAGTAGCCCGTAGATGGTAGTCTCTGGGTCAAGCTACCATTCTGAATTATATCACCTGTGGCCAGTGTGTCAAGGTGTGTGGTCGCTAAGCATGCCAACCTATGTGTCAGGGTCCTCCCGGAAAAAGGAAGGCTGGGGGCCAGTAGGCTCCTTGTCTGGTCTAGCCGCTATGACAATGGAGGTGAAGAAAGTAACCAAAATAGCCAAAGACACAGAGACGCCCCCAGGAGCGCTCTGCCCTGGCTGGTGGCAGGTACGACACCCTAAGATCTGACTGACCTGTCCCGTGAGGGTCCAGGCTCTGGAGTCACACTGCCTGGGCTCTTATTCCAGCTCCACCGTTCTCCGGCTGTGTGAACTTGGGCCAGTTATTCAACCTCTCTGAACTTGGGTTTTCCAGGTTCTCAATAAGAATGATTATAACAATGCCTCACAAAAGGGTTGTGAATGTTCAATGAAATCCTGGGTGGAAAGCCTTTAGCACAGAGGCTGGCATAGAGCAAAAAATAATATTTAGTTTAAAAGAAAAAAAAAAAGAAGAAGAAACCTACAGAGAGTTTCCCTTCTCAGAAAACGTCCTCAGGGAAGAACAGAACAACATTGCAGGAGGAAACTGGAGTTCTGGAGAAACATGTGTTGTTATTGTTATTCTCCTAGGATAGAAGAGAGGTGTGGACCAACAGTGCTGTGGGCTGTGGTATGGAGTGGGGGTGGGGGGGTTGGAGAAAGAGCACTGTATCAGTAGGATACCTGGTTATGGGCCCTACTACACCATTTTTACAACTAACCCCAAGACCAGCCAGGAGCCAGGCCATTCCTGGGCCTTATGCTCTCCATCTCTAAGGGGGTTCAGGCCATCTGAGCACAGAGGGCACTTCCAACTCGGAAGCCCTGGAATCCTGTCAGGATCAAGAATGTCGGAAGAAGAAACAAAGACCTAGTCAGCTAACCCTAGGTTCTAGAATGGCTGTTTGCGGAGGGCTTTTTAAGGGACGTTTACCACGAAAGGTAACTTTAGGAGGAAGTAACCGCCAGATTTGCTGGGATAAGAAGTGTTTAATGGGACCTAAGTATGGTCTTTGGGAATGTGGAGGAGGATATCACAGGGAAAGAGGATGAAGCTGGTCCTGTGTAATCCAGGGGTGGAAGGCATTTTTGGGGTGACAATTCTGGCAAGCAGAGGTGTCTTCCTCAGATGGCTTCAAGGCACATTCTCTCACTTCCTTCAGTGTCTTACCTTCCTTCAGGTCAAATATCACTTCCTCCTCCCTCTCCTCCCGACCCTAGCCCTCACCAAGCCCATTCCTAATTACCCAATCTAAACCGTCCTTCTGCCATGCTCTAAGTCCTTCGCCTAAACTGTTCCTCCACACACAGCCTGACATCACGTTATAGATCGTCTCACTCCCCCAGTTAAGTATTGTCAGCCCACCAGAGAATTTGCTTCTTTCATTGATGAATCCCCAGCTCTAAAAACAGGACCTTGAACATAGCTGATTCTCAATAAATATTTGGGGACAGAAGGAGGAGGAGGAGGGGGATGGGGAGTAGGAGGGAGAGGGAGGAAGTCCGACAATATAATGTTGCCTTTTGTCCTGGGGAAAAAACCTGAAATTGAAGAATTAATTCCTAGTTGTTAAAACTCCAAACTCAGCCTGCTAACAAGGAAAGGAGCTGGGGGCCCAGGCGATCTTCCCCTTATTCCTGGAAAGGTTTCCCTACACGGAGCCTCCTATGGAAAGCGGGGGGTGGGGGGCACTGCCCTGGGGCAGGGAGACTAGCAAGAAGGCTGAGTTGAGAACAGGCATTCCATCTGGAGCGGACCCTGACTCAGAAAGGATCTCCCCCTTTATTCTGGAGGCTGCTTGCTGGCCTGGCCTTGCATGGGGCTTTGAAGGCTTGGACGTTCAGGAACTGTCCTGAAATTTCCCCTCTTCCGCATCCAGGAGGCCTGTTAACTTTCAGGAACCGTTGATTGTCTAGGGAATATAAACAAAAGAACAAAGGCAAAATCAACTCATTGAAAGGGAAAGAATCTCAGAGTGAACCGCACATAAAGCCCGCTTGGAATTTAAACCCCCCATAGAGGGACGCAGAAGGAACACTACCACGAACCCCAGGAAAAGTCCGGAGAAACCAAAGAAATTCCTGGTTCTCAGCCCCTGCTCGTAAAGGTTTTGGAGAAGGAGCACGGCTCCCCAGAGCTTCTCCTTACAAAACACCCCTGGCTACTCGTGGCCTCTCTGTTTGCTCTGAGACAGGAGAGGGAGACACGGGGCAGGCTTGCTTTTATTTATCGAAATATGGTCTCTTTCCTGAGAGTGCTGTGAATCATCAAGGGTCTGGGGGGCTGCATGACATTTTTATCGACTCTGTCTTTTGGCAAGTTCCTTCTTCTCTGTGGGACTGTTTCTCCCTCTAGAGAAAGGGAGATCCGGGCTACATTTGGGCCCCTTTCTCTCTGTCCCTTTAAACCTCCTTGTCAGTGCCCTCAAAGACTTCAGTGTGCTTTTCCAGCCTGTTTTCTCCACCACCCCTCTGTGCCTCCTCTTCTGTTGACAGATAAACTGTTTCTGGTTTCATGTACATTGCACCCCCCGCCAAATGGGGAGCCCCTTTGAGTCTCTGTCACAGACCCCAAGGTGAGGAGGGCTCGTTCTCACTGCTAGTCCGACCAGTGCCTGGACCTCGGCTTACTTTCCCTTAAGGCACCAGGGCCAATGGGCCCGCCCTTCCTTTCTCTCTCTCTCTCTCTAAAAGCAAAGGCACCACTGCCTATTCTGCCAAGTTCCCCTCCAAGGCATGTGACAGCAAGACACCCCAAAGAGGAAAAGCTGCCAAAAAAGGCCTTGGGTTCTTGGCTTTGGGTGAGAAGGTGGAGCCCGCCCAGTTATATGACTCTGGGGCTACAAAGGGATCCTTCTAGGCTAGAGAGTCAACTTCCTTACCTATAGAATGGAAATCAGAGCTCTCACCAGCCAACTCAGAGGACCTTTGTGAGAATCAGAGGGGAAAATAGATTCGGAGGAAACCTTTGAATTGCTACTTAAACCCTTGGGTCCAAGATTCTCAGTCACTACTCTGACCTCTTGCCCCTCTGACGTGTTGTTTCTTCACTGTGCCCATCCTGTTAGCCTCTCCAGCAATAACAAAGCAGTTCAGAGCACGGGCTCTGGAGTCAGACTGACGAGAGTTTCATGTTGACTCTCCCACTTCCCAGCTGTGTGTTCTTCAGCACGTGAACCACCTCTCTGGTCTTCCATTTCCTCATCTGAAAGTGGGATAAAACAGAACCTACCTCCAGGGTTGCTGCAAGATAATGTGTGTAGAGCAGCTGATGCAGCACCTAGGATAGGTTAGCTTCTGTTATTATCCGTCATTACTTCCTTGAAAACCCCCAGCCTGTTGCTGCCAGCCCAGCCACCATGGATGGGCTCAGCGTAAGACTCAACATAACTAACGGGGCTGGTAGGCATCCCGAAAACTGTCAGTTCTCAGGAGGTGCCCGCAGACCTTTGGAAGTCCTTGAGATCCTTTCAAGGGATCCACAAAGCCAAAACTAGTTGCAAGCTACTACGTTGTCCTTTTCACACTTAACCGATGGTACGAAAGTAATGGCGGGTCAAACCGCCGAGCCTAAGCGTGGATCAGGTGGGACGCCCAGCTGGGTGACTCATCCCAGCGCTCTTTGCCGTTCGCAGCACCTACCGGAAAGAAAGGGGGGGAAACAGCCTGTTTCACTTAACACTGTGTTTTATTAAGCAGCAAACATTGCTAATTTTATTAACCCGAGACCCTTGAGTATACTTCTCGGTAATGTTCTGTGTGACAAAATCCAGACAGGCATGAAGTACTTCTGCTGGACACTGCACGGTGATAGTCAGTCTGGAGGAAAAACACGCCGGCGCTTGTGGGTTTGCAATAAGAATGAGCCATCTTTGTCAGGAAAACACGTTTTCACTTGAAAGAATGACCGACTGACCAACAAGCTATGTTATTCAGATGTGGATATTTGCCTGACGTGTTCTCAAAAAGAAATGAAGTGAGACTGTTATTTCAAGGAAAAATCACTAGAAATGTTGGTTGCCAAAGAGAATATTCAAGTTTCAAGTGAATTTTCAAAGATTTATATCTGCTACCATGAGCTTGTCAGCTTCCCAATACTTAAAGATTGTTGGGTATACTAATGAATGTGATCATTTTGGGTACTAGAGAATGAAAATGTGTCAACATTTAGAAGATCAGCATAACTCAATGAACTAATATTTCCCCAAATGACCAATGCATGAAGTTAAAAAACCATGCATGGGTGAAAGATCCACTTAAATAAAGTGTAAGTTATACCAATGGATTCTATGTAATAAAATATGAAAAGTTCATTGATAGGCCTCCAGATTCCAGACTGCAACTAACCTTTTAGAAACTACCACTTGTCAAGTTTTAGTGTAATAACAAAGAATATCCACAATTATCTGAAAGACCATTAAATATCCCTCCATTTTCCAACTGTGCCCCTGAGCGAGGCCGGCCTATATTTACATCCTTCAACAAAGCACACATTGCAACATTACAATTAAATGCAGAATTGGACGAGAATCAAGTTGTCCTCTATTAAGCCAGATGTTAGAAAGATCTGTAAAGATATAACACAATGCTGTTTCCCCCATGTTATTTTTTGGTTTTGAAAATCTTTCATAAAGATATGCTAATTATGTTAACATGTAATGGGTTTATTTTTGAGTTATTAATAAATCAAGATTTTCAAAACGACTGTTTTCATTATTCATATGGTAAACATCAATAGATATCATCTATATAAACAAATCCTCAACTATTTTTGGGGGGAGAGCAAAGAGATCTAAGAGCAAGATGTTTTAGAATCACTGCTATAAATGTCTGAGAGAGGGACAGGCAGAGAGCAAAAGGGAGTAAAAAGAGGTTTCCCGTGCCAAACGCGGGGATGGACAGTGCCCTGCACACTGCTCACCGGCTCACACGAGGAACACTCGGGAATCCCCTGTCCATCTCTGAGGGCCACACTTTAATAGGGATGCTGACAAATGGAACACTACCCAACAGGGGGAACTGGACTATTGGGGGGTATGGAAACTATGTCCCCAGAAGAACAATATATAGAATTAGGCAAATTTACCCTGGACAAAAGCAAAAGAAAAATCAAAACTATTGTTATGGAATCACAGTAGCTTCTTCAAACCTCTGAAAGGCTGCCAGACAAATGTCAACCACGGGGATGTGGAACGGCTCCAAATGTGTGTTTTGCTACAGCAGGATTTTTTTTTCTACTTTTTCTTTTCTAATTCTCTAATTCTTGTCCCTTGCCTAAAATGTGATTCCTGGTCTCTTCTCGTCTTCTCATTCCCTTCTCTTTTTCTCTCATTTTCTAGTTTTCCTTCTTTCTCTCATCTCTCCCCTTTCTCTCCTTCCCTTCTTTTCATTACTTTTCTCCTTCAATTACCCACAATATATAACCAATATATTTTTGCTTTTTTTTTCAAAGAGTTTTATCTTTTCTTCCTTAAGACAGCCACATGCAAAAGAATGAAACTGGACCACTTTCTTTCACCATACACAAAAATAAATTCAAAATGGACTAAAGATGTAAATGTGAGACCTGAAACTATAAAAATCCTTGAAGACAACACAGACAGTAACTCCTCTGACATCGGCCATAGCAACATTTTTCTAGATAGGTCTCCTGGGGCAAGAGAAAGAAAAGCAAAAATAAACTATTGGGACTCCATCAAAGTAAAAAGCTTCTGCACAGCTAAGGAAACAATCAATAAAACTAAAAGACAAACTACTGAATGGAAGAGGATAATTGCAAGTGACATATCTGTTAAGGGATTAGTATCCAAACTATATAAAGAACTGACACAAATCAACACCCCCAAAAAACAAATAATACAATTTTAAAATGGGCAGAAGAGGGGGGCCTGGGCAGTTCAGTCTCTTGGGTGTCCAACTCTTGATTTTGGCTTAGGTCACGATCTCATGGTTTTGGGATGGAACCCTGAGTGAGCTCCATGCTTAGGGTGGAGTCTGCTTGAGATTCTCTCTCTCTCCCTTTGCCCCTCTCCCCACTCACATGTACTCTCTAAAAACAAAACAAAACCCTAAAATAAATAAATAAATACAATCTTAAAAGACAGAGGTTTAAATGTTGCTAGCTCCCAAGGTAGGTACAAGAACATGTATTCCTAGTGTGGACAGCAGGAGGGATAAGCAAGGCTTAGCCTCGGGCTTTGGGTACTACTTATCCCAAAGCCATCAGAGAGAAAGAAAAAGTCACCAAACAGTAAGTGTGAATGTTTTGTAAGCAGTGACAGGAAGTAAAGAAGAGAGTTCTAAAACATTTTCTTACCTTTTTTTTAAAGACTTTATTTATTTATTTATTTGAGAGAGAGAGAGACAGCCAGAGAGAGAGGGAACACAAGCAGGGGGAGTGGCAGAGGAAGAAGCAGGCTCCTAGCGGAGGAGCCTGATGTGGGGCTCAATCCCAGAATGCCAGGATCACGCCCTGAGCCGAAGGCAGACGCTTAACCGCTGCGCCACCCAGGCGCCCCTAAAACATTTTCAATAGAAGATGTTAACAAGATTTTTTTTCTAGAAAAGAACTCTAAGGAATAATCTAAGATACAGACATAAAATTATACACCAGAATGTTTGTCACAATATTATTTAAAATAATGAAGAATTGAAATACAATAAATGTCAAATCATTTCTGGGTCATTTGTGCAATAGACTATCAACCAACAGAAAACAATTAATAGAGAAATGCTTAACTGCACAGGAAATATAAGACAATGCTAAGTTAAAAAAATAATCAAAATACCAAATCACATTTTGTAATTTATTCAATGTCTTTTTATTGAGTTGTTACCTGCACTTATAGCAGTGGGCATCCAGTGGCAGACATAGGCCCTGCTGTTCTGCAGCTTAAGTTCAAATTAAAAAACTAGATTTTAAACCATTAATTATACAAATAATGAATTGAATCCCATTTAATCCCTATTTTAATGAAAGAAACATGCAATTCTGCAAAATAGATTCTATGATTAGACCCATTTTCCAGATAAGGAAACTGAGGCTCACTGGGTTAAAAAGTAGCGGGTGACAGAGCTGGAATTCAGATCCCAATGGCTTGACTCCAAAGCCCAAATTCTAAATAAATCAAAAGGAAGGGGACAGAGCTCTCAGAAGACACATCCAAGTCCCCTCCAGAGAGGACCTAGGCCAGACCTGAGTATAAGAAATAACTTTGTGGAAGAAGCAACCTTTACCTGCAACCTAGAGAATGAGCTGCAGTTATTTGAGAAGGGGCTTCCAGACAAGGGCCTGTGGACACATTCTGAGAATTGAAGGATCAGCGGACCTAACATATGCAGTACTGCGGGAGACTTGGCGGGGTGGGGGGCGGGGAGGCAGAAATGAGACCAGAAGCGTAAGCAGGGAACTGATGATACAGGGCCTCAAAAGATAAGTTAAGATACTTTAAGCTTATCCTTGAAGCTATTGGAAATCACTGAAGTGTTTTAAGTAGGAAAGCATCAGGGTCAGTTTTCCATTTACAAAATGTAATTCTGGCAACCCAGTGGAGAATAATTTGAAAGAGTCAAGAGTGAAGGCATGGGGGTCAATGAAGAGGCTATAGCCATTGATCAGCAGGGAGACAGTAGTGGTCCGAACCAGAACAGAAAGAATAAGGAAGGAGAAGGAAAGGTCTGGCCCCAGAGATACCAAAGTTGGAAATCAAGTTGACAGTTGTAGAAATTAATAAAACATGGGGAGATGAGAGAGAAGGAGCAGCAGGATGCTGGAGTTATTCTCAAGTATAGGCAGGTCAAGCGATCTGCCAGGTGAGGTGCACAGGAGGGGGGCGGGTAATGGGTTCACTTGAGGACAAGCTGGGCTTGCAGCACCTGTGTGACATGTTGGTGGCCATGCCAAGTGACGATGTTGAGTCTGAAATTCAGGCAAAGGAGCTGCACTAGAAGTCTCTATATCTTAGGATTGGGTCTTGGGACCAGATGAGAGTCTCTTGGGAGAAGGGTGTCTTGAGAAGACAAGAAGGCCTAGGACAGAGTCTGAAGAAGCCCGGTGTGTAAGGGTGGGACAAAAGAATAAGGCTGGAGAGAATGAAGAAGGCTGGAGAATGAACGGCAACGGGAAAGATGTAAGAAAAATGCCTATGGAGGAAGTGAGGGATCCTAGAAGCTTGCTAAAAGAATGATTCCAGAAGGTGGGAGTCAACAGCAGGCAAGGAAATGTTAACTGGATTTAGAAATAAGGAAGTTGTCCGTCACCTTCGGGAAGGCTGTTTCAGGGGCAAGATGGGGGCAGGCACCAGAGGAGCAGGTGAGTAGGGGAGAAGCAAGTGGAGAAGACACACAGAGACACGTTCCCCGGCTCAACAGGCAAGGAGAAAGGTGGAGTGGTCGCTGGGGGAGAGTCCAGGCTAAACACTGGTTCCTCCCCTCCTCAAAGTTACGCTCTGAATAGGTGAACTGGACCAATATCTGCTCACGTGCACCAGAATCGGTAAACCCTGTTATTACTGGTCAGGAATCACTGGTCTTCTGAGTCACTTGATTTCTCTAAGCAGAAAATGGTGGAAATGAAGATGACGGAGAACATCACAGCATGCCAAGGAAGCTGCAACTGACCTCTTGATTCTATAGTAATACTAAAAATAATTTTTATTATAATCATGTCAGCTAACGCTGCGGATCACTCATTGTGTACGAGGCATTGTTCTCAAGACCTGACTCACGTAACTCACTTAATCGTCACAACAGGCGCCCCTGGGTGGCGCCGTCTGTTAAGCGTCTGACTCTTGGTTTTGGCTCAGGCCATGATCTCAGGGTCTTGAGATCAAGTCCCACGTCGAACTCCCAGCTCAATGAGGAGTCTGTTAAAGTTTCTCTCTCCCTCTGCCTCTGCCCTTCCCTGCGCTGACCTTCTCTCTAAAAATAAATAAATAAATAAATCTTAAAAAAAAAATCCTCACAACAGCTTCCTGAAGTCAATCCTAATCCCCAGTTTGCAGATGCAGAAACTGAGAGGTAGAGAATTCAAATAACTCGTCCACAGTCACGCAGCAAGTAAGTGCTGGAATCAAGACTCTTCAGTTGTGTTTCTCCCTGACTTGCCCTAGGGACAAAGGAGAAAAAAATAAACTGAAAGGGTCCAGGGCAGGAAAGGTGAAGTAATTCTGAGGTTGCCAGGACACTTCTATTCCAGAAAAGTCCTGGCATGAAAGGAGAGCAAACCGGTCTTTAGGTTCTCTCTGTTCCTTTTTCCTCATGGCTCAGAAGCAGACAATGGTTTTCTCTGAGCCAAATGCTCTAGGGCCTGCTGGCACTAACCACATAATTATGTCCTTTGAAATTCTAGTCGTCTCATGGCTGGAGCACAGAGGTGAACTGAAGACCCCAGAGAAACTACCGAAGAGCAGAAGGCAAAAAGTGTTTGTTATACATGGTCCTCCCAAGCTGATTTCGTATTGGCACATTTTCATACCATTTACTGAAGGTCTTCATACTCATGATCTCATTCGATTTCTACAACAAGCCTAGGGTAGACGAAGAAGAGTTTGGACCTTCGGATCTTTGCACGTTGTGTGCCCCCTTCTTGGAACAGCCTCCCCTCCCTTTCTCTTCCGTTATTGCTTAGTTATCTGGTTTATCATTTCCTATGTTTTGGTCCACTGACTTAAGGGAGGGGAGAACAGTCAGAGTCTCAAACAAGTATCTCTTGTGCCTGTTGGTGGCGGTGGTTCTAGACTAAGTGAGCTTATGATCTATGCCTCTTCTTAAAGAGAAGAAACACCACTATCCGTCCATCCTTGGCTGCCTGAGTACATCAGAAATACTCGAAAGTAAGTGAAATCTATCTTAGGACTTTGTGAGCCTGTATCAGTCAGGGTTCAGTTGGGGGTAGATTCATTATCAGTATTATAGAATAAGAGAGTTATTATAAAATTTAGACCTTACCCAATTTTGGGAGGAGCTGGGGAAGTGAAAGTCTTAAAGACATATTTGAAAGATCAAAAACAGAGTCACAGATAACCTGAAAAGTGAAGAACTTCCAGCCCCCACAGTGGGTTCATAGCGGGTAGTGCAGGGAGAGGTCTGTGGGAAGTCACCACTGACTCCTCTAATGTCTCCCCCATGCCCAGTTGTCATCAAATTCTGTAGCTTTGATCGCCATATGATACACACATTCATCCTCTCTTCTCCATCTCTATGTTCATCACCCTAGTTCTGCTTCTCCTTGCCTTTTGTCTTAAAGACTGAACATCTTTTCAAGTTCTCCACTCACCTTGCTCTCTCTGGCCTGGGCATCCCTGGCACTTGAGACTTCTGCCTATGATGCTTGTCCCCTCCTTTATACTTTTGGTCTCCCTTTAAATATCACTTCCTTCTGGAAAAATGTTTGGATCCCTAAAAAATCAGAGTGAGATGCTTTTCTCTTCTGGCACTTGTTATACTTTAGGTATTATTCAGTGATCTATCTTTCTCTGAATCCTCACGAACTAGTGCCTGGCATGTAGGGGCTCCATAATTGCCAGATGATTGAATGAATGAATGAATGAATGAATGAGTGAATGAATGATGTCTCCCCATTTCCAGTGTGTCTTCTCTTCAATATCTTCTGTATTCTACATTGAATTTATCTTTTTGGAAAACCTGAAATTCTTCAGTGGCTTATCATTGCCAGTGGAATAAAATCCCAAATCCTCATCCAGGCATTCAAGAACCACCACGTATGAACATAGCCTATCTTCTCTAAATATCTCCCAGGATTCCTCTCTATGTTCTCTCTGCATACCAACCCAACCGATACTCAGGTTATTTCCAGAGAAGGAGTAATTATTTGTCATAATAATTTTAAAAACAGCTTTATCTATCAAGCATATATCATAGACTAGGCACCATCATAAACATTTTATATACTACATCTTATTGAATCATCACAATGACAATCACAATAAGGGACCAGGTTCTCATCTCTTACTGTCATTCTGGAGAACACTGAAGTTCAGAAAGGATGTCATTGGTCCAAGGTCACATAGTTAGTAAATGATGAAATCAGTATTTATTTATTTTTTAAACTATTTTATTTATTTATTTGAGAGAGAGAGAAAGCATGAGGGGCAGAGGGAGAGGGAGAAGCAGGATCTCCACTGAACAGGGAGCCCAATGCAGGGCTTGATCCCAGGACCCTGAGATCATGACCTGAGACAAGGGCAGACGCTTAACTGACTGAGTCACACAGGCGTCCCGAAACCAGTATTTAAACTCACATATTATCTAACTCCAAAGTCAAGATTATAACCACTCCACTGTATCACAGGATCATGTAAGCAGTTTTCAATGGCCATTTGTTTAATAATTAATTAGGTGCTTACCATAACCTAAACACTTTGAATAGTTTGTCTCATTTGAATTCTCAGAACAGCTTTATGAGGGAAAAACTATTATCCCAAGATTATAGATGATGAAAGTGAGGCTCAAAGACGTAGTCACATACCCAAGATCACAGAGATCAAAAGGGGCACAGCTGGAGTATTGTGTCATAACGGGAGCGCTGTCAGAATCACCATCACTGTAACTGAAGCAGCCCTAGTCACCCTCTTGTCTAAGTGCCCTTGCTTTATGGGTAAAGAGACAATTCCCAAACAGGCTCAGTGACAGCCCCAATGGTGGTAAACTAGAACTCCGGCTTCCTGTCCAGTGTGTTTTCCATTAACAAATCTGTCTCCTTCCCTGACCAGAAATTGATCCCAAGCCGTGGCATGATGAGAGCCAAGTTCTCCCAACTGGACAACAGAGAGAACACCCAGCCCACTCAGTCTTTGCTCATTTTGTACCCTCTGCCAATTAAAATTCAGTATCACTCTGCAGGTCGTCAGGCCATCTATTTCTAAAAATAGAGAGGAGAATGAGTCAGAGAGATGGTGCCTGCCTTCCAGGAGCTTCAAAGTAAATAGTGACAATACTGATAGGGACACTCTGACCGTTAGACAAAGGTCCCGTAAAAATAAGCACTTAAGACTTTCCATTCATACAGACAATGGATTCAGTGAATCCTGAAAGTTGTGTGTTTATCCTGAGCAGTTTCTAAGGAAAAGCATCACCTTCTTGGAGGAGATGGGATTTTAAGAAAAGTTGAAATGCTACAAGATACAGAGTCCATCCACTCAGAACCTAGACGTTGAGTGGGGCTGGAGTGCATTGGGAGAAGACATAGAGACAGGGAAAGGAGTTTCAGACTGAAGGGCCAGTGAATTTTCTCATTCGTTCCATCATTTCCTTTTTTCAAATTATTTCTGGCCCACCTACTACTGTGAGCCAAGGATTGTATGAGAGCTTTAAACAGAAGAGCTTAACTAGACTCGTCCTGGGAGAGGTCTTTTCTGCTGAGCTCTGAAACTAGGAGATTGGGTACAGATGGGGAAAGCATTCTGGGTGAGGGCAAACAGCAGGTGCAATAGTCCTGAGGGGAGAGAGAACATAATACCTTGGAGGAACTGAAAGAAGGCCATTGTACACAGACAGTGTTTCTCGTGGAATGAGATAATAGATTGGTTTATAAGTACTAAATCATGGAAAGACCTTCAGTTCATTTTATGGATTTTTATAGTTAGGATGTGGCAGTTCTAAAACTCAACCCTATCAATTCTTTGATACTCTTCCCATCAAAAGAGGCTCCAGGTCACTCACCTTGGATCTGGGCTCTCTGATGCTGTGCCAGATTCTGGGGTCAGGTCTTAAGAAATGGCACCTTCCACTTCGTGACTTTTGGGACACTTCTAGAACCCAGCCACCACGTGGTGGCAAACTCTGGAGAAGCCCACGTGGAGAGGCCATATGGACAGGAACAGAGGTCCCTGGCCCTTAGCCCCAGCTGAGCTTGCAGATGATAGCCAGCACTAACTTGCCAGCCCTATGAGTGAGTCATCTTGGAAGTAGATTCTTCATCCCCTAGTCAAGCCACTTCAGCTGATGCTGCAAGGAACAGAGATAAGTCCTCCCCCCTGAACCCTGCCCAAATTGTAGATTCTTCATGTATACAAAGGGTTGTATTGTTTTCAAGATGATTCATGTTTGGAGGACCTTGTGACATCATAATAGACATCAAGAATATAGGGAAAGGAGAAGCCGCTGAATAATTTTGAGTATTAAGAAGTGGGCACTATGGCTGTTATTTACTTCACAGAGATGTTCTGAGAACTGAATGAGATCATGAACGTACAGTGTTTTGCCAGTGCTGGGTATTCAGTAAGTCCTAAACAAATATGAGTTATTACTGCTGTTATTTTTAGAGTTTAGAGAAAAGGAGGAGGGCATAAGGAAATATTTCAGGAGTCTAAGGAGGAGTTAATGTTCACTTGGACTGGAATGGTGACAGTATTGAGAAAGCGGATAGGATAGAAAGCTACTCAGGATGTAAAATTGATGTGCTGTCATAAATGATGGATGTGGAAGATGAGGAATAATAAAAACTCAAGAATCAGTCCAGCATTTCTGGCCTTGGCACTGAGGCAATAAGGGGAGTAGACAACTGCTGAATTTGATTTCCAGCACCCAAAATTTTCACCATCCAGGTAATTTTACCCCACACTTCCTTCTGAAGAATCAATCTGCCTCCACTCTGTCCATCTGACTTGAGCAGGGCTGATCCAGCCCACCTCCTCCCGCAAGTTGGACGTATCACCCAGGCCTAAGCTGATCTCCTATGTGAGTGGTTCCAGCACCAGCATATGACCCAAACAGGCCATTAGAGCCATCAAGACTCAATCTGGGGGCTCTTCATTTGTTTGACTTTGGAGAAGAAGCCTCTCTCTTTACTTTGGAACTTGAAACTATAACCGTACAGAGCTGGACCTGCTGTTGTCATCTCACATCTGAACAGAGTCAACCCAGTGAGCGGCAGAACCAGTGATGACAGTATCTGAGCATACTCCAATTAAAAATTCAAAAAATAGGGGTGCCTGGGTGGCACAGCGGTTAAGCATCTGCCTTCGGCTCAGGGCGTGATCCCGGCGTTATGGGATCGAGCCCCACATCAGGCTCCTCCGCTAGGAGCCTGCTTCTTCCTCTCCCACTCCCCCTGCTTGTGTTCCCTCTCTCACTGGCTGTCTCTATCTCTGTCGAATAAATAAATAAAATCTTTAAAAAATTTTTCAAAAAATAGGGGCGCCTGGGTGGCACAGCGGTTAAGCGTCTGCCTTCGGCTCAGGGCGTGATCCCAGCGTTCTGGGATCGAGCCCCACATCAGGCTCTTCTGCTAGGAGCCTGCTTCTTCCTCTCCCACTCCCCCTGCTTGTGTTCCCTCTCTCACTGGCTGTCTCTATCTCTGTCAAATAAATAAAAAATCTTTAAAAAAAATTTAGAAAATAAAAGTATAGGTAGTCCAGGTACAGGAGACTAAGAGAAGCTCCTTATTCTTGAGAGGCAGTGAGACTAGAGTAGAAAGCTTCCAAGCTTCAGATCTGAAGACTCCAACGCCTTAGACTTTTTCCCAGCAAGATTCTCCTAAATTCACTGAAATGGTTCCTAAAGGACAATATCCAGTCCTAGCAGGAATGCTAGCCGATCATACCACCCTGGCTGCAACAACAATGTACTTTCCTACAGGTGTTAGAGCCCGAAGGAGCCAAGAGAACCATATGGATTTCAAGACTGTGTTCTTAATTTCTAATTTTGCCTTCAGCCCCACTGTCCCTCCCACAGTCTGTTCAGGCCGAGAGCCCAGGTGGGAGGGACAGCCTCCCAGCCTCATGCTTTACAACTCTCCATGAAGAGGGCAATCAGAAGGGTCTTTCTAGCACACAAATCCAACGATGCCATTCCCCTGCCTATAACCTTTAATGAATCCCCTTGTCTGAGTTTCAGTCCAAACTTCATCAAGGGACATAAGGCCCACAACCCAGCACTTGACCACCTGCCCCAAATCCTCTCTGGCCTCCTTGCTACCCTGACAGTCCAATCACATCAGCCACGTCAAACATCCTAGACAGCAGGCAAGTGCTCAATGTGGAGGTGATTTCTCACCTCTGTGTCTTTAGCCCAAACATCTGTCCTTTGTCTATCTGTTGCATAGCCATTGATCTTTCCAAACCATAATCAGGCATCACTCTTTCTGGGAAGTCTTCCCCGAGACCCCCCATTCCTTCTTCTTGTTCTGATTTTGTACTTTCTTTCATTATATATGTTACACAGCACCGTATTTATTCCCCGGGTTTTCCCTAGTAAAAGTCCAGATGCTGGGTGGCTGGCTGGCTGGGACTGTGTCTTCTTCACCTCCATCCCCAATTCTTATAAGAGCATTTGGCGTTTGGTAGGTTCACAGTTTAAGATTTTGATCACTATGGACTCTGGGAAACAAACTAAGGGCTTCAGAGGGAGGAGGGTGGGGGAATGGGATAGGCTGGTGTTGGGTATTAAGGAGGGCACGTATGAACACGGTGCACTGGGTGTTATACTCAAGTAATGAATCATGGAACTTTACATCAAAAACTAGGGATGTACTGTATGGTGACTAACATAATATAAAAAAAAAAAATATTTTGATCACTAGGGGTGCCTGGGTGGCTCAGCAGTTAAGTGTCTGCCTTTGGCGCAGGTCATGACCCCAGGGTCCTGGGATCGAGTCCTGGGATTGAGCCTTGCATTGGGCTCCGTGCTGAGGAAAGCCTGCTTCCTCTCACACTCCCCTTGCTTGTGTTCCCTCTCTTGCTGTCTCTCTCTGTCAAATAAATAAATAAAATCTTTAAAAAAAAGGTTTTGATCACTAGACCCTTCAAAGTGTAGCTCTATTGCTATCATTGAACTATAGCCCTCAGGAGACTTTCTTATCATTATTATCATTTATGTGCATATGAGTTAACCAACTCTAATAATAAACGTAACTAAAATCCTATGACTGCTTTGGGAAGGATGTCATTTCATTCGATCCTTGCATCAGGGGGCCTAACAGAACAACGTCTCTTAAGCTCCCTGTCCCAGTGACAGACAAGCATTGAGGTCACCAAAAAAAGGGAGGAAACATTAGAGTTTCTCTTGATATTTACTTTTATCTCAATTTTTTAAAACTTTTATCTTACGTGTTTTATAATGTACTTGATAGTATATTGGTACATGTATGCAATTTACAAAGAAGGGAATGCACCTAATTATGGAGGAGTACTTAAAATTATTTTATTGACAGTGCATGATCAAAAAATTTAGAGATATTGTGTTAGGGAACATGGGCTCCGTGTTTCAGCACTCAAGCAAGAAAGGCGATGTGCTCTGCCGTCCAAGTTGCAAGGTGCCTATTTTATAGTGCAGTGATAAATATCTGACCGGATTATATGCCTGAGTTAGATTCCCATCTCCGCATTTTTCCTATTGCTGTTTCCCAATTACTAGAAGAAGGCAGTAGCAGCAGTGGTTACCATGGACTGGCACTTGCTCAGGGCCAGGTGCTGCGTTAAACATGTCTACACATTGTCTCATTTAGTATTCATACCACTCTATAAGGTAGGCGCTATTGTCCCTGACCTGCAAATGAGGAAACCAAAGTGAAAAAACTTGCCCAAGATCACAGAGCTACAAATGAGAGGTCCAAAATCCGGTCCTGACCCAGGAGGGGCTCCTAGAAGGAGTAGGTTAGAGACTAAGGGTAGTTCTGGATTCAAACACAGACTTTGTCATTTATCCGGGCTCCGCAACAGTGTGGTCGTTACTTAGAGATAAGCAATACATTGTTTTCATGTGTGGTCCAAACCTGATAACGGGCCCTCTAGGCCAGAGGCCAGTGAAGCAGGGTGCAGACAGAATCCTGCCCTTCTGAAGCCTGTTGCATGCTTCCTAGTACCAACGGGAACTGCTCTTATAAACAGCTCGACTCCTCACCACCACCACTCCACACCGCCACCCCCATCATGGCAAGATGCCCGCAGTCATCAGCAGGGAGTACATCATTGTTTAAAGTGAGTCTCGAATGAAAAGCATAGCAAACCAGCGTGCCTTGCCTTCTGATGGCGTGACCTCACTGAATCGTTTACTTGAAGCCAGCAACCGAGAGAAGGCAGAGAGGGTGAAAGATTTTCCAAGGCAGGTAGCTAAACAAGCCCCAGAGCGGCTGACAGCAGCCCCAGGCATGCGTCCCGGAGCGCCACCCACCATGTCCTGGCGCACTTGCTTCACGCCTGGGGACTCCCCAGGGCTCCCAGTCTCTCAAGTGGAGCACCAAACAAGGCTCTCCTTCCCATCTAACATTTGTGCCTTGCGCGCTGCTCGCCAGCTTTCCCATCCCCCACTGTCTATTGGCAGTGACACCACTCCACCCCACCCAGGGGATCCTTAGCAGGAAAGAGGAGGTCAGCGAACCCAAAGTCTCTATGATAATGAAACAATGACTTGGCCAAGGTCACCAGTTGACTGAATTAAAAAGGAAAGTCAAGGTTGGTGTCTGTCTACTGGCGTCTATGCAGGACTCCACTAGGTTCAGAACCTGACTTGGATGCCTTAAGAGTTTCAGGCTCATAATGTGCTTGAGGAGCTTAGCTGAGACAGATTATTCTCTTTTCCTTCCTTCTTCTCCTCGAAGAACGCGGCCTGGCCTGGGAGGAGGTGAGGGTGCATTTCCCAGGCACTCAACCTCGGGTTGGCTTATTTCTGGCACCCAAGGTGAGCAAGCCTGAAGACCCAACTAGGCTAGAAATAGAATTAGGAAACATTCCATCTCCCGCCAAGCCCAGGCTGTGATTGCAACAAAGCCTGGAACAAACATAGAACATCTGAGTGGCAAGAGCCCTCGGCAGGGATGATGAAGTTGATAATGACAATGACAATGACAAAGAAAGTGATCACAGAAACAGCAGATAGCGTTGATTGAAGCTTGACTACATGTCAGGCACTGTGAGAAGTGTTTTACATGAATTAGCTCAGATAATCTACTAGTGTTACTATTGCTGCCACATTTTTGCATTTGAGGAAATCGAGGCATAAAGTGATTAACTCGCTTGCCCTAAATCATACGGTTAGAAGGTAGCAGAGCTCAAAATCCCATATCAGACATAAAAAATGATTTAACAATATTTTTTTGAACAGCAGAAACATTTTATTCCAAATGCAATCCATCCCAGCACCTAGATATCTCGATGACAATCTATAACATAGACAAAATCAGAAACTACTCTAGCTGGGGGTGGAGCTGGCAAAAGGAGGGCCCACGGAAGCCTCACTCTCCTGGCCTCTCCCCCATGCTACCCCTGCTGATGGAGGGGTGCTTCTGTGGAACAGAGTTTGTAAACCTCTGGTCTATCATCACCATCACCCCTCATTTTTTAAAAAAGTGGATACATATATTTTGACATATTTAAATAACACAACAAAGAAAAAATGCACTATTGCTACATGTAACGATATGGATGAATTTCACAGAAATAACACTGAGCCAAAGAGCTAGATATAAAAGAGTATCTAACATTTGTTTTCATTTATAGGAATTTCAGAAACTGGGCAAACCCATCTATGATGATAGAAGACACAAGAGCGGCTGACGTTGGGACCAGCTCTCATCTTAAAAAGTAGGAAAACAAAGGTCTGAAAAAAGGAAATGGCTTGATATCTGATTTATAGCCAAGTGGAATTTAAGGTTCCATCTCCTAGGGCTTTTTAGAAATATCCAATTTTTTACAAATATCTATTGAAACCCTACTTTGTGCCAGGTACCCTTTTGGACACGAAGCAAACAGAAATACACAAGACAGACAAGTTCCTGCTCTCATGTTGTCTATATTCTAGTTGGGGGATTTTGGCCCTAAGCAAATGAATGAATGAATGAATGATGAGTGAATGATGAGTGAATGATGAATGAATGAATGAATGAATGAATGAATGAATGAATGGCATGATATGCGGAGAATTAGAATAGGATGAGAGTGAGTGACTGGGTGGGCACTTTAGATGATCAGGAAAGGTCTGTCTAAAGAGGTGACCTTCCAGCTGAGAACTGAGACCCAGGGGAAAAGGAAGAGGTATTCTAGGCAGAAGGAGTGAAATGCCAGAGCCCTAAGGTGAGCAGGAACTCTTTCTGTGTGAGGCACAACACTTGGTCCTTACGGGGGAGCAGAGCGAGCTGGGAGAGAGAGGGTCCAAGTTGAAATCAGGGTGGTAGACGGGGGCTAGCACACACAGCGCTTGCTAAACTGTGGGAAGGAGTCTGGATGTTTTTCTAAGTTGAGTAGAAAGCCACGAAAGGATTTGAAGCAGGTGGGAATGGTGACCTGACCTGACAGTGCGTTGCCTGCTGTGAAGAGAACAGGTTTCCGCAGAGCAAGCACAGAAAGAGGGAGACTTGTTGGAACATGAATGCCCAACCCCAGACAAGAGGTCACTGTAGCATGAGCTAGGGACAACTCCGTGGGCTCAGGCTGTCATTTGGAGGCACTTGCTTATAGATCACATACAGGGGAAGATGGGAAAGAGGACTCCCTGACAGCTCCAAGACTTGGGACTTGAACAACTTAGGGGTGCCAAGCACCAGGAGAGAGGGTGTTTGAGGGAGGAAGATGGAAGCAAGGAGTTTCACTGTGGCAGCTCATTAACTCTGGGATGGCTGGTGACACGAAAGTCACCTCCCTTTCTTGGGCCAGTTTCTCTGTCTGTACAGGGAGAGCCCTGGGCCAGCTCCCAAAGGCCCCGCCAGCTTTCCCGTCAGTCCATCTGCACTCGGGAGCACGAGCATCAGCGAGACCCTGGCAGCGAGGGTGGGTGAAACCCGGAGCCCGGACCGTGGGCTGTGCGGGCCACTCGGGCAGATCCGGCTGCTGCTGCCAGCCTCTTGCAGGGAGACTTGCTGGTAACTCGCAGGAACATTCTGAGAAAATGCAGACCTCACTCTTTAGTTACCCGAGGCCGGGGTGAGAGGAGGCTTGGGGTGAGGCCCAGGGACACATGGCTGTAGCCAAGTCCCCAGATAAATAAGACTTCAGTCCCCTGGGCCTAGGGAGCCTGTTCTTTCTAAGGAGAGGCCCGATGTCTCAAGTGCACGGCCACGGAATCCAGGCACAGCATTTCCGACCCCCTGGGACCCCATGTCTTCTGTGCTGGCTCCCATAGTGGCCAAAACAAGTTCAGAATCAGCCGCCTGTCGGCCGGCCCGGACCTTTCACAAAGCTGTGAGGTGTGGCAGATGGAAGTGTGTCCCTCTGGGAGACCGAGGCCAAGGTCTACACTCGCCTATGCATAAAACTAACTTAGAATGTGACCCCGAAGGCAGACCTGGCCTTTTCTGGGTTTCCCTTTCCTCGCGGATGGAATGAGGGTGTAATGCACTTGCCCTCTGGCTCTAATATGCTCAGAGTCGAGGACAACTTTGAAGGTGGTCCCTGACTACCTTCAAAACAAAGCCCAGGGGAACAGACAGTGAGAAAGCTGCTGTCTCACCCTCACTCCCCCACCCCTCATCCATCTATAGTCACTTACTGTGCTTTCTCGTGGCCATGGGAGGGGAGCCTGCAACAGTCCTGTGGAATCAATTAAGGGGCACATAGAATAAACAATTTAATTTATGTTTCTTATAAAATATTTGGCTCCCAAGCTTGTCAGGCAGAGTCAGAGAACACGCAATGGTGTTTAGTGAGTGCAGGGCACTGAAGTGCGGTGTGCCTCCCGCCGTGGGCAGGGACTGGGGGAATTCAAGGGACCCCAGCTTAAGTTCCAGCGGCTGCCCCCTGCTTGCTCCCAGCCTCCGCTGTGTGGCCTTGGGCAGCCACCCCAGCGGCTTGACCTCCGATTTGCCCCCTGTCCCTCGTGTCTCTCTCAGCGCTTCTTGACTCTGCTCTTCTGGAATGCTGCCTGTAGAAGTCTTCCCAAGGCTGCGTGGGGCTTCCCCTGGTAGATGTGGCCAGTCTTTTGTTTTGTGGTTCGGTGCCATTGTTGTCCTTACTGTTTTGTGTGTCCTGTGGGGAGTCAGTACTTCCCGCAGGTAGCAGGGAATCAATTGTTTTTCCCCAGTCAGATCAGACACTCGCATCCCAGTAGGTGGGTCAGATGCTTACTTTTGTTCAAATGTCCTGAAGCCAATGCCCAGGAAGCCTCACAGAGCTCCGCCGTGAGGGCAGAGTATAGGTTCATGCCCTGCTCATGGCCCCTGACCCATCCCCAGCTCTATCTTCCAAACCAGAGACGGACCCCACAGGTGGTCTGAGATCTAGATTGCATCCCCCGAACATTTACCATCAATGCCATTGCTTATCACCCCATTTCTTAAATCTTGTGAGTGGAAAATGAGACCCAAAGGCAGCTTTTGTGAGACCGAGGGGCTACACCTGGGCTCTGTGCCCCACAAATGAGGGTTCAGTGTCAAGGCCATTTATAAGGGCGATTTAACAAGAAAGGAGGGTGATTGGAGAAGAAGGAGGGAAGAAGAGAGAAAAAAGGAAGAACTAGAGGGCAAGAGAGGGTGTACCGTGGAACACTCGAGTGCCCAAAATGAGTCTCTGAATAAAGAACATGGAGGGTTCAATGTCCAGATAAGTTTGCATGATGCTGACTACTTTCATCGTTCCTCTTGGAGATTTGTAGTATGCAGTAGCTCGGTAAAATCCTTATAAATTTCTGCAATTTAAAAACATATATTTAAGTTTAACCTAATCCTAATCAAACTTGGCCCCAGGTCTGGATTTCTTATAATGCTTCTTACGGTATAAGAAGTCAGAAAAACTGGTCTAAAGGAACACACTATGTTGGGGTGAAGAGGTTTAAAGGGGGAACTGGTTCCTATTTCTAGGCAGTTTAAAAAATAGGGGGATAAGACTTTTCTAGACAGAGAATTTCACAAGATTTAGTGGACAATTGAACATAATGGGAAAGCATTGTTATTCTCCAGGTAGGTGATGCAGACAGAATATGTCGGGCCTTCATCGTTTACTCTGCAAGTTCCGGGGGCACCTAGTATGCAAGACACCATACAGGGCCCTTGGCATAGCTGCACAAGTCAGACATCACCTTCTGCTCCCAGAGTTTCACTGCCAGCAGGAAGAGACAGACAGACAGACCTATATACAAACATACATAACCGCACAAGTGAGTAAAACTAGAATCACAAGTTGTAAGGGGCTCCCTGACAACATGAGCAGGGTTCCCTGATAAAATAATGGATGGGATGCCTGCTTGCACGGAGTCCACAGGCATGGCATGCCAGAGCAGGGACCTGTACCTTGCAGCTTCAAAGGCTGCAAGAAGCCAGGCATGATGGGATTGGGGGAAAAGGATCAAAACACACTTTGGGCGCAAACTGGGGATGTGAGCTGGGCTCTATAGCATGAGTCAGGAAGATGGAGGAAAGGGTATCTGGGCACTTATTAATTTAAGCTCTGTGATATTGAGCCCCTAATGTGATTCATAGAACTAGGGATGCAGCAGTGAGCAAACTGACAAGCCCTTGGGCTTTTTCTAGAGCATGCCAGTGGGGAAGGCACAGAAGCAGCATAAGCAAGTGAGGGAGTAGGGTTCTTGCAGATAATAAAGAACATGCTATAAGGGAGGTAAAGTAGGGAAGGGGATGGGCTGAGGAAGAGGCGACATTAGAGAACTTGACTGGAGAAGACCTTTCTGAGCATTTGATATTTGAATTGAGATCTGAATGACAGAAAAGAGACGCTGGGTGCAACCCGTCTGGGGAAAGCACATTCCAGAGGGATGATGCAGCAAGAACCTGGAGGTAGGGAGGAAGCCCAGGATGTTGGAAGAACCCAGGGAAGTTTCCAAGTGAAGAAGGAAACATCAATGATGACAGGGAGGGAAGAAAGTTAAGGTTTGTTATAGGTCCCTTTTTGGCCAAACAGAGCCTCCAAGTATGGATATAGAGGGTGCAAAGTTTGGGAAAGTACAACAGCCACTTAAATATCAGGGTAAAAAGCTGGGACTAGTCTTCACCCTGTTTTCCTGTACCTTACAAGACATTGTTCCCAGGTATAGCACACTCCCACTGGCTTGCCCACTTTTATTACCCACAAAATGCTGTCCGGTGTAAGAAATCACAATAGTTTGAGAATAAAATTAATAATATTTCAATAATGGCTAACGTGGCAGAAATTGCTTCATGTCCCCCCAATATCTACTCTTCCCTTCTTCCTCTGTCATACAACTAACCAATTTTAGATAGCAATGTGACTACATTTCCCAGGATTCCTTGTTGCTAGGTTTGGTCATGTGACTATATTCAGGCCAATGGGATGGAAGCAAACAGCGAAGTCAAGCTCTGGAATGTGTCCTTAAAGGAGGGTGTGTGTCCTTCCTTCCCCTCCGGAACCCACACTTCCCCTGCTGTCTGGATTGTGGATATGATGGCTGGATTTCCATCCTTGATCTTGAGGACAGGGACACCCCTAGGGACAGTGATAAGAAAACTGACAGAAGCCTGCATCCCAAATGACTATGGAGGTCCCATATCAGCCACCAACTGCCCCCGGGGTGTATTTTATATGACAGAGAAACAGACTTCTCTCTGGTTTAAGCCACTGTTCTTGTGAGTCGTTGCTGCACACAGCTCCAGCCAGATGTTAGCTAATTCAGCCATTGACTACGAGTTGTAGCAATGGATAAGATGAGCCTACCAGAATGCGGGCGAACGAAAATGTGGGTATTAGAAAGACAGCCTAAAACCCGACACAAACATGCATAGATTTTACACACAATAACTTCTATGTATGCGTATACTTTTCATAGCCAATCTTCCACAAACATCCGTACTTCCAAATATTTTTGATCCCAGGTTACTCACGACACAACTCAGAACAGATCATAACAATGTTTCTGTCACGACACTAAGAGAAGGGCACGTGATGTTTGACTTGGTGAGTGGGTGAAGCAGGGCACGATGGACGCCCTCCAGAGCCGCGGGACCTGGGGTCCGATGAGAAATCATGTGATTCCTGTCAAAAGAGACATGGCCTGTGGCTTAATGTTGGTTTCTCGTCACATTGAACGGAATCTTCTCTCCGTGACCCAGCAATCCTACCACTCGGTGTTTGTCAAGGGAAATGAAAACATTTGTCGAAACAAAGACTTGCACATGGATGTTCAGAGAGCTTCATTCAAGTAGCCAAAAGCTGGAAACTGCTCAGACATCTATCAACAGGAGAACAGATAAACAAGCTGTGGTACATGCCATGGAATGCTTCTCGGGCGGGCGGGGGGAGGATTGAACTGAGAGATACATATAACATCACAGATGAATCTCAGAAACCTCAGGGTAAGTGAAAGTAGCCAGATGTCAGAGTACATTCTGGATGACCCCACTTACGTGTTCTTCTCGAAAAAGCCAAACCAGTCTGTAGTAACAGAAAGCAGATCGGTTATTGCCTGTCACTGTGGTAGAAACAGGAACCGATACGAAGGAGCAAAAGGGAACTTGCTGGCAGGGAGCGTTTCAGAGCTTAATCGGGATGCCCATCTCACAAGCCTATTCCTCACTCAAAATTCATCAAACAGTACGCTGAAACCAAGTGCCCTTTATTGTCTGGGAGTTGTATTTCGGTAACGTTGATTTTAAAGTTGCTCTTTTCAATACCAAGCTAAAGAGAGAAAAAATCCTCTAGAGAAAAAAGGCAAAAAATAGGACTTGAAATAAGAATCCCAAATCTAACGTGGGATAGCTGTGCTCCAAGAAGAGAAGCCGTAGGGATGGATTGCATGAACAAGCAACTTCAGAGCTACCAGCGGATAACCGGGAGGTGAGGAGAGAATGCGTGTAGGGGCTAGACTTGCTTGTATGGAGACACCCCCAGGGTAGCACTTTCTAAATCATCTGTGGTGAAGAACCAGGTGCTTTTTATTGTTGCTCCTTGTTTGTTTTTGTTTGTTGTATAAAATTTAAAAATCACATATGCTAGAGGTCACAGCATGCCACGTTGCTTTGAAAGTCTCTAAACGCTTACAGTCTTGTGCTCCCCTGGTCGCAGGCTGCTAGCAAATGGGCACAGATGGGCCCAGATGCTCCGAGTGCTGCCCTGGGGCCCCTGCAGTGACTTGGGATGCACTTGGGGAGAGACGGCGGTCTCCTGTGAGCAGACAGGCTGGAGCCAAAAACAGCTAGGTTATGGATATGAACGTGGCCTTGTTTGTGCATAGCGGACCGTGAGGTCTAAGGAAATGGGCTCACAGAGATTTCAGAACAGGTGCACGAAGTCACAGAACACTGCTTTGGAACACTTGGTCTGGCAGCGCGTGCGCACAAGATGGTGAGGAACAGAGAGGCCTGACTCCCAAGATCTATGAGAAGCCTGTTGCAACCACCAGGTGCGCGACAGCCAGGACTTGAACCAGGGCAGTGGGTGGGGCACTGGGACAGAGGGAGGGCAGGCCAGAGGGCTGGGGAGGGATTGACAGCGATGGGTCGCCCAGCGGAGACGGGCCTGGGGAATGAAGGCAGGGCCAGAGCTGGGTTTTTAACATGGGAGGAGGCAGGTATTCTGAATATGAGAAGGAAAGGGAGGAATCTCGAAGCTGCACCTCCATTTGCTCCCCAATATGGGAAGGAAGCTTCTTAATGTGCCAGGGCTCCCTGGGCCCAGCAGTCTCCCGAGGGCGGACTCTGCCTGCCTTGGCCTCTGGCCCAGCAATCCCTGACCCATTGTCGCCCACAGTGCCGCCCACGGTGGGTGGCGACGGGAGATAAGTCAGAAGGGGTGGGAGAAAGCTCATGCCCTGTGTGTGCTATTTTCCGAGCCTGGTGTGCCTGCTGCTTCCCACCCATACTCCACCTGCAGCCCCCCTCACCTTGCAGGCCCAGCCCAGATGTCGCCGGGCAGAATGAATCACCTCCTCCCTGCTGCCACACCCCTTGTGTGTGTTAGCGCACGCAAGTCACAGCACGGGCTGCCGCGTCACCATAGCACCAACGGTGCCCCGTGCAAGTGACCGCGCTCAAGACACAGCATCAACAAGGAGAAGCACACGGAAGGAAGGACCAGAACAGGCAGGGAGCTCGTGAGATGGGCCTAACAGACTGCAGGTGAATGGGAACCAGGGGACACGTGAGTTTTCTTTCCTCTGCCCTTTGATATAAGTACCCCATTATTTGACACTTTAAACTTCCTCGATCCCAAATGTTTTAGGGGCTCCTCTCTGCATGAAGAAACACTTGGCAGCCATCAGGGTAGAAATTATTCTCTGGGGTGAGTTGGCAGGGCCCAAAGCCATGTCACCTTTAAAGACCATAGGAAGGTAGACTGAGGCTGATCTGACCAGTGAACTGGGGAGTCATCACCTTTGGTCTAAGAACAAGAATCAAAAGAGAAGCCAGGTAATCGTTCAGATCGATTGGTCCTGCAGCCATTGGCGTGACGACGGAAAGAGGGGCCATCATCACACACCTGGGGACAGAGGCCCCCGGGGGCAGAGAGTGGTCAGGCGGCGGACCCCCCGGGCTCACAGCCCAGTCCATTCGGATGAGTTGGTGCCTTGCCATAGAGGATATTCCGTGTTTCGAGTATCACGTCTGACCACACCCTTCTAGCAGAAGGAATCACCCCTGTGATTTTCTAAAGAGAAGGGGCATTTACAGCATAGAGGGGAGGGGACTGGGACCCGAGAGGGAAGGTCCAAGAACCAACAGCAAGGGGAGTTTTCAGTTGGAAACAGGGATTCCTCGACATGAAACATTCCACAGGCAAAGCAGGACAGCCGTGGGCAAACTGAGATGGCTGGTTAGCCCAGTTGGAAGCGACCTGAGGGCTCATTGCCTAACCCTCTTTCATAAAATATAGTCCCAGAGAGGCAAATGATTTGGCCAAGTTGACACAGAAGCCAGTGGTGGAGCTGGGCCTGGAGCCCAGGTCACCAAGCAGCCTGCAGGCCTTTCCCTCGACGGCGCTGTCTTGCAGCATCCTCTGGACATCAGCCTTCTTTGCTTCTGTGACTACAGCCACTGACTTGGTCCCACACTGAGCAGGGGATTTGCCAACAGCTGATGAACTGCCATCTGGTATATGGGAGGGATGTCAGCATTTCCCCGACACTCCTGAGTCCATGATGAGACGGCGGTCAAAGTGGGGAGACCCCAAAGAAAGCCGCCCTGTGCACCCCAGTCCCTTCTGCCTCGTCTGAGACAGTCAAGGCCTCAGGAGTCCTTCCAACTTGTTCTCTGTCAGCTTCTGTACCCTGTCTAAGAGATGCTCTTGTCTCCAGCCTGCACCAGGAAGCCTGCTTCCTCTCTCTCCCTCGGGCCCTAAACGAGACACACACAAAGTCTCAAAAGGAATGAGACCCTCTTCCGTGCCCCCCTTAGCACAACGGGGCAGGGGAGAGAGTACAAACGCACAAGGGAAAAACAGAGGCCATCCACCTGCAGATGGGACCTTCCGCGCATCAGCCGCTCCCGTTCCTAAGAGGGCTGAGCGCCTACAGCAGTGATTCCCCCACCCAACCCTCCTGGAATCCCTGGGATAGGGCTAACTGCAGGCATGTGACAACGTGTGCTTCCCGAAGGATGATAAGATCCAGCGATGGGACGGGCGGAGAGCTGCACAGCCACGGACTTTCAGAACAAGCATCCTGAGAATGAACATCGCCTTCTCCTAACTTTCTCAAGCTCTCGGCCTTCTATTTACAAGTGTGTTTTCTTCTTTTCCCTTCTCATGCCTGCATCTGTTCAGAAATGTCATATTCCAGCCTTTCTGGGCCAACCACATGTCACAGTGGCAGCCGTGGTGATGCCCCGTGTCCTGGAATGTGGCATTTCTGAATGAGTCAGGCAGGAGTGCCAGGTGTTCCGAAGCAAAACCCGCCTCACGCCCCTCTATCACAGGACCCCAGGGCTCCAGCCACCCAGCGGGGGTATTGAAGATTCTCGAAGACAACATGTGATTTACTGTCCAAGTTGAAGTACAAAAACAGAGACGGTTTTACCCTAATTAATGCTAAGCCTACTTTCACCACTTTCTAATTTATAAGGTCCTTTCAGAGCCATAGTCTCAATTGGTTCTTATAAAATCCTTGTGAGGAAGCAAGGTTGGAAGTGCAGAGTGCAAATGCCTCAGATCAGATGACTGGTGAGGGCCAGGCAGGTCTAGAAGCTGAGTTGTTGGAGGCGAACGTACTTTAGGGCTTTTCCCACTACCCTGTCCAAAGTGTGTCTGCTCTGCCCTCCTTCAGCGATGGACAAGCACAGTAATCCACGATGCGGACTGGCAAACTCACAGGGGCTTTTCTAAACCACCGAGGTGAACGCTTTGTGATAAAGCAAATGAGGATTTAAATGAGGATTAAGTAGAATGAGGTTTGGGAAATGGCAGCGTGTGGTGGCTGAGAGCCAGAGCCCTGGAGTCTCTGGGCCTGGAATCAAGCCCTGGGATTCCCATGTGCTCGCTGTGTGACCTTGGCTAAATCACCTCCCCTCTCTGAGTTTCAGCGTCCTCATCCGCGAAGCGTGGGTAAAGTTAGCACCTGCTTCCTAGGGCCCGGAGGATGACATGCAATAATGTAGGCGAAATAGCTTCAGTGCCACGCTTGGCGCAAAAGAGGCACTTGATAAATATTTGCTGAATAACGAGCTGAAATGGTTGGCAAGGTGAGCTATGCAAGAAGAGCTGGCCACCTCTGAAGCCAGGGCTCTTCACGTTTATGAAAACTGCTGTCCCAACATGCCAAGCCTCTGGAACCAGACAGTGGGGGTAAAAGGCGTTCTTGAAATAGCTGGGTGATTCTCCTCGAAGCCACTTCCAAGCCTCAAACGTCCATGCCGCTCACCTGCTTCTTGGGATCCAGCCCAAAAGCCTTCACAGGGGAGAAGCGTGGGGAGGAAGTACGACCTCCAGAGCTCTGTCTCCGCACAAGGGAAGAAGTGGACTCTCGAAAATAATTGGGTAGATCTGCCTCCGTTCTACACCCAAGATGGGCTGTTTCTGTCTTTGGAGCTTGGAGGCATGGCATGCTAGGGCGGAGAGAAGCCACGGGGAGATGCTGCTTTAGAGGACACTGACGCCCAGAGAGGGGAAGCAGCTTGCTCAAGACTGCACAGCCGGGTGTCCGCAAAACCAGGACCAGATACCAAGCTCTCTGCCACCGCCTCCCTAATTACCCGGAATTTCAAAATCATTAGAGCACAGAATTAGTTCAGCACTAAGCTTTCTAAATCCCCATGGGTCCTCCCACAAATTTCTCCTGAGGACAAAATTACTCAGGGAGAAAACTGTATTAAGAAGGCTTTTGAACCCACAGAGGACCGTGTTCCCTCCGACAGCAGCTCCTAAGAGAACCAGAGCGGGGACACTGATTGGATCAGCGCATCCATCACCTGGGCTCCACGTCTGGAGCAATTTGCGTCTTTCTCGGCATTCAGGTGCTAAAGTGTCAGGTTCCAGAGCCCGTTGCACTCTGATAAGAACATTCGGAATGTCTCTGCAGCGATGATGCCGAAGGAGTGGCTCCGCCCTCAGCAGGTTTGGAAGAACAGATTGCTTCAACCCCCAGTCAAGTTTATGAGGACGTGCCCCACCCGCCCCACCCATGAATTCCAAACAACGGCTCTCTTCTCTCTGTCCTTCGCAACTAGGTCACGGGCCCAGCTGGGGAACGGATTCTGGAATCCCAGGATATCAGAGCTGGGTGACAGCTCGGGAATGCTCTGGTGAAACTCCTTACCCCTGGGCTGGGGGAACGGAGGCCCAGAGAGAGAAGGGGCTTGTCCAAGGTCACAGTGTGGGCTCAAGGTGAGAGCTGGGGCCATCTGGCCCACAACCTCGTTCGATTATTTTGCACGCTGGTCTGAGAGGTTCAGACAACAGAGCATCTGACAGAGAAGCCAAAGCTCAGAGGCAGCAGGGAACAGGCAGGAGCCCCCAGCAGACCAAGCTGCTAGGAGCACGTGGCAGCCCGGGAGGCCTGTCACCTGACAGGACCCTGCAGGTACATCTGGTGCTGCAGCCAGGGGCTTGCCTCACCCGGAGCCAGGCCGCCTTCAGACACTCACCCAAACGAGAAGCGGGCCTCTCCCCTTCAGGTCTGCCTGCGTCCCTGAAGCCGGATTTCCTGAACAGATACGGCCCCTGGAGAAGAGACCCTTTAGTTTGCAATAGGAGCCATGTGAGTTCGTTGCAAGGAGAGACAACCCTAAGTTTTAGAGCTGAGTGGCATTGCTAAGGCACCTCCTCCTTGTGAGGTAATTTTATTAAAATGGTAGGCATGGTTCTCTGAGAACAAACACTTCTGGAATTCAATAATCCGTCTATAGATTATGTCTGGAAAGCTTACCTGTACTGAGTCATTTGCTTTTGTTGGGATTTGAGTTTGGGGTTGGAGGACTTGTCTGTTTAGGTTTTGGTTGCCAAGGGGGGGGTCCCTTCCAAATGTAGTCCTTGGAAACACCCAGTTACTCAGAAACAAGACAACAACTCCCTAAAGAAGTGATATTTGGATGTGGGTAGGAACCACGTGCAAAATCACAAAATAAATGCTGGTTCCTCAAGTCCCCTTCAGGAGCAGCCGGTAGAGGAAAGCTTTTCATCTCAAAGGACGAAGAGAGCGCGGGCACCTCTATGAATCACTCTTGAAACGGTGTATTCCTTCATCCACCAAGGTTCCAAACCTTCAGACGTTCATGATAAAATGTTTTAGATCAAATCCTTGAAGTTTGAAAAGAAAAAGAGATGCGTGTTTTCTAGAGCATCAAGGAATGTCCTCAACAGCAAAAAGCAGGAAAACTTTACCCTCCCGGGGCTGCTAGCCTGGGCAATGCTTATCCTCCCCACTGTGGACGCTCCCTATCAGGTGAAGCTCTGACCATGAAGGGGTCTGGTAAACAGAAGGCACTCAATGCAAGTTTGTTTTACAAGTAAGGATAGGAAAGATAATAATTTTTGTGTAAGTTGAAAGTAAAAAAAAAAATCATCCTGGTCAAAGCTTTGGAGAGTGATAAGGGGAATGGAAAATGCTGGGTCTCTGTCACTTTGCACAAAGACTGAGAGAGGCTAACAGTGCGGCAAACACAGACTGAGCGCCTTCTGTGTGCCAGGCGCTGTGCTGGGTGCCTCACAACACTACTTCATCCCACCCTCACCGCAGTCCCGCTCGCAGGAACCATCAGGCGTCCCACTTTGCTAGCTGGCTGACGGAGGATTCTGGAAAACGAGAAAGTTGCCTAATAAACGGCAGGGCTGACACCAAAACATCTTATTTCAGAGCCTGTTTCTTAAATCATTGTGTTCTAGTGCCTGCCAATCTAAAGAGGTTCTGGTAATTTGGTTAATGAGGGCCCTCGGTGGAGGGTATTTTATTTTCGTGAATGAGCAGAAAGTAAACTTCAAGCTGAGCACATGTTCTTAAGTGCCGGAGTTTGGCTCTCGACCTGGCTCAAGCGGTGCTGGGGTTCTTCGTTCAGCAAACACAGGCTCCTTCATTCAAACCCATGCAGGTGCTCTGACACGGCCGCTTCCTACTTACTGTGGGTAATGCAGAAGGGACACGGGGTCCGCCCTCAGGGAGTCCCCAGCCCAGTGAAGGGAACAGACTCGCGCCTGCAACACCACCACTCAACGTGGCAGGTGCCATAGGAGGTGCAGGTGGGGCTCCTGTGAGTTCCGGAGCCGAAGGGGCGGTGGGACGTGGTGGCTATGTGAAGTTATGGATTACAGGGTAGGGGAGCCCTGAGATTGAATCCTGCATCCTCCTACTTACGAGGTGGGTGACCTGGACAAGTTCCTCAACTTCTGAGCTCCAGTTTTTATCACTTGTAAATGCTGACAGCTAGGTAATTGCTCCTCCCGCCACTGTTCCGGGATGGGACCATGCACATGGCCTCACACATAGGACATGCTTCAAAAATGGACACTGTAATGGAAGGCTGGTTTGGGGAATCCGAGATGCTTCTGCACAAGACTTGGCCAAGAAGCCTGAGTAGCAAGCTGTCATTTCAGGAGGAGAGACTTCAGACAGAAGCAAGAAGAGGTGAACTCATTGAGTGCTCAGAAAAAAACAAACAAACTGGGGAGGGGGGAGGCGTTTGCAGAAAAGAACCAAGACAGCAGCTGGAGATACAAGAAGTATCAAAAAAGGTAGTGATTGAAGTGTTCAGTACTCTGAGCAAACGCATGCCAAGATGTATACAAAAGGAATTCATCACAGCACTGTTTGTAATAAAAACGAATGCATGCATGCATGAATGACTATACAAATACATACCTACATAGAAACAACCCATAAAAAGAAGATTGGCTAAATAAATTATGATATAGCCACGTAATGAAACACTGGATTTTTTTTAATGTCTTATATCTATATGTACTTACATGGAGAAGGAGCCAGAGAAGAGAAGAAATGGGCGGTGCTGCAGAAGCCCTGAAGGAAGGAAGGTCCAGAGAAGGACAAGGGAGGGAAGGAAGGAAGGAAGGAAGGAAGGAAGGAAGGAAGGAAGGAGAGGGAGGGAGGGAGACAGGCAGGGAAGGAGCGAGAGGAGGAGATGGTGGTCCACAATCCTGAGTTCTGAGAAAATGGCTGGTGGATTATCAGCAAAGGGGGCGGGAGGTGGTTTCCTGATTAGGAGAGGTGGAGCGGGGCAGGGGTGAGCTCTGGTTGGGGACCTGATTCCTGACTGCACCCGGAGAGATGGGGGCACTTGCCCCTCATTGCCCCCAGCGAAGGCGTCCCAGCTGGCGGAGCCAGGGCCTCCCATTCCCGGACTCCGCATCCCAGGTTTCCAGGCTTCCTTGTGCCAACACCCTACGCTCTCTCCAGTCACAACTCTTTGTTTTCTGCAGTGTCCCTGGGGATGTGAAGGTGAGGAAGGGCAGAGGGTGGGTGGCCTGTGGCTACAGCTACTAACAATGCTGCTTCCGGGTATTTTGTCCCTGGTGGAATAGGAACTTTTGTTGCTAAGGGAGGGAGAAGGGTCATAGCTCTCTAGAGTTCACTAGTAGTCCTGAAGGTTCTCAGAGCCCAAGTCTGTCCTCAGGCCCTGGGTCTGCCTGGGTTTGTGGGACCATGAGTCCTGATTTTTCTCTCTGAAACTCTAACCAGCACCTCCTTAGTATTGATGATTTCATGATTGCTGAAATCATCCTCAGCAAGCGGTATGTGGAATGTGGAAAGAGAGAAGAATGAGGAAAAAGGGAAGGTAGGGGAGAAATGGGAACAGAGGGGAAGGTGATTCTTCAAATCTCAGAAGGTGAGGAAGGGTAGCTGATAAACCAGGATGTGTACCTGCAGCCAGAAAGGCGGGTTTAGGGTGCTGGATGAAGACTTGGGGCTCTTTCCTTTAGGCCACTGGGAAGCCCAAGGAGCTGAAGGTTTCCATGCAGGGACCCAACCGCATCCTCTCATCCTTGGATGCTGGCTCAAAAGAAGGAATGCCAGGCACACAGTTCAGACTCTGCTCTGGCCAAAAGTTTAAGGTGGTCTTACATTCAGGAGGAGCCCCCACCCCCACTAGGGGGAGTAGGGCAGGGTAGCCCGGCTGGGCTGGGCTAAACCGAGGTCTAGGCGGGACAGCGTGCAGTCAGAAGAGATCAGAGGACAGTCACCTAGCACCCAATGACAGAGATGTTGGACCTTCTCTGCTGGTTTGAGATTCAGAAGGCCAATTGCAACAGGAAGGCCAGACCCTAAAGGCACAGTGTCTAAAAATACCACAGCTTGAAGGAATCAAGATCCTCCAGAAAGAATTTATGACTTCCTCCTCTCTGTCTCTGTAGCCCTTTTCACAGATAACACGCTGTGCTATAATTTATGGTCATGCTTCTATCAAAAAACTCTATTTTATCCACTGTTGCATGGCTGAAGTGTGACGTCTCACTCGGGGTCCAGTCAGTGAATGCTTGTGAGTGTTTGTTGAACCTAGGTCTTTCCTCCTCATTTTACCAATGAGAAAAAAGTGAATCCAAAAAACTGGAGAGACATTCCAAGCTAT
This sequence comes from Ailuropoda melanoleuca, assembly GCF_002007445.2. Lineage (NCBI taxonomy): Eukaryota > Metazoa > Chordata > Mammalia > Carnivora > Ursidae > Ailuropoda > Ailuropoda melanoleuca. The sequence continues at coordinate 107,123,796 of NC_048220.1, read as the reverse complement.
TAACTTGCTCAGGCTATTGACATGCAGGCTGAAGGCTTAGCTCCAGCCTGTAGCAATCAGGCCAAAACACGAAGTCTTTCCACAGTGTGCGATGAAATGGAGAGAAATCTGCCCCAACACCCGGAGTGTCCTGTCCAGGCACAGCTTGGCAACTACATTTTGAAAACTGCCTTGTAAGCAAAAGAGATTTACAAGAGTATCTGGCTAAGGAGGCCGAGCCCCCAAAGATGCTCTAACCCCAAAGGTAGAGTATATGAGATCCATTTTGCATTAAGAAGGGGCTCCATCTCCTGCCCATTGAACCTTCTCAGATGTGTTCAGAAAGCACCTTAAGTAGAGTTAGGTGTCTAGGTAAGTGGCTGAGTTGTGTATCGGGGACTATGAAGGGTAAACTTTGGATTCACTCTTTGTATAACAGCCTTCGCACTTAGACAAAAAGAGAGAGGATGAAACCCTCTGACACAGTACCTGCTGAAGTATTTCCTCAGAACACTAGTCCCCACATGTTCTTGGAAAGAAAAACTTGGCTTTGTGTGACCAAGAAAGATGGGTAAATGCTGCATGTGTCTAAAACTGCTCTGGAAGAGCCATCATATACGTTAGTACATTAAAGGCACTGAGAAATCCTGCAGTGAGGAATTAGGTTGAACTCTGTTCATCCTAGTATCACATAAAATTATGTCACCAGGGAACACTTTCTCCATGTCATGCTTAGGACAATGGCTCTCCAATTTTCTGTGTTCACAGTACACTTTCAAATTCTGGAATTCATGGGGCACCTCAGTGGGTTGGGCACCCAACTCTGAGTTTCAGTTCAGGTCATGATCTCAGGGTCTCGAAATTGAGTTCTGTGTCAGGTTCCACACTGGGTGTGGAGTCAGCTTGGGATTTCCTCTCTCCCTTTCCCTCTGCCCCTGCTCCCTCCCCGCCTCCTCTCTCTCTCTTTAAAAAAAGTTGTGTAATTTGGGGCAGCATACTTGAAATCAGTAATATGAGAAATGTGTATGGGCACATCTAATGTTTAACAGGGTCTTGCTACAGGACAGTCGGATTGTATGGTTCACTCTGTGCCCCTCAGTCCTGAGCTGAAGGTTTACTTGAACTTGGCTCTGCCCCGAAAAAGCTTTCTTATAAATTCCCCAAACCAAGTTGCCACATCTTCCAGAAAAGTCTTCCATGGAACGCCTTGGCATCACACCACACCTCTCTGCAGCCAGTTGACCCCACTCTGCAGGATGTCACGTCATCCGCTTAGCTCAGAATTCTCCCCAACAGGCATCGTTGCAATGGTGTGATGGGCAGCTGAAGCAAAAATACATTTTACACACACCAAGGTTTGGCAGAACATTCGTAAATGCTTTAAAACACACGAGCTGAGAGCACTGGCCCCGGAACTGGGATTCCAAGAAGGACTGTGGAGAAGAGGCACTCATGTGAGGTTATCTCGGGCCAGCTCTTGCCAGAGGCCTGCAGGGCTGGGTGGGGGAGAGGGGACACTGGAAGCCAGTGTCCAAACTCCCTAAAACACAGTGATGGGAAGTGGTATGTAAACCCCATTTTCCTGTTTCCAGTGATTTAAACAGCAAATTCTATTGGAAGGGTTTCAGTGTTCATTTATTTAATTATATGCTTGTAATTTGTTATTTTTTAAAGCAACCTACCAGAAAAATACAGTAACCCTCAATTAATTCTCATCAGGGAAATCATGATGTATGACAGGACATCAGACAAAAGCAAAGACGCCTGCATTCTTTTCCTGGTTCTGCCACTAGACAAGCAAGTAGCTGCCCCTCTCCAAGGTTCAATGTCCTTAGCAGCCAGAAGATGGGTTAGATTTGGAAACTTCTAGAACACTCTCAAGGCCAACACTATTCTGATTTCTAATACGTGCAAAAATACTATTCTGGTTTCTAAAAAATACACAAATTGGTTTTAAAATTAATACATTAATGAAACGATTAATAATTTTAAATAATACGTTTATTGCTAAATTGATAAAATTCGTTAAAAAGTAAATGAAGGGTCATGAACCAAATAGCTATTTGATGATTATTTATCATTATCATTTATTTAAAACAACATGCCAGGCATTGTTCTAAGTTCTTTGCATGTTATTACCTATTTAGTCTTACAGCATTCCTCCCTGTGAGCTGATGTTATTATTAGCTTGTTTTACAGATATTAAGATATTAATCTGTTACAGAGATTAAGTGGCTTGGCCAGGACAACACTGATAGTAAGTAGTGGAGCTGGAATTTGAATCCGGCAACCTGACTCTAAACCACTATGCTGTTGATTTTCCAAAATATCAAGCTTAGAAGTGTAGTAACAGAAGCTGGCATGTGGATCTTTTCATCAGATGAAATGTGGTGAAATGTCAAGTTAGGAAAGGACACACAAACTCTTAAAGGGGAAAGATGTCTAAAAGGGGCTGGTGTGAAAACAAAACTGTGCACCGACTGGAGCACAGATCGTATCTGTCTCACGCACGCCCAGAGACCTGACGTGTTGGACCCAGGATTGCTAAGCTGCCACGGCGGGATTCCGGAGCTGGGTTCAGGAAGGAGTGAGGAGTGCAGCGCGAGCCCCAGAGGGAGGAAGCTGGCAAGGGTCCAAGGGAAGGTGGTGGGAGCCTGACAGTGGAAACTTAGAATCCTTGCATCTTCCAGCTACTTGGAAGCCGAGAGGTCATCCCATCAAACCTCCCACCCAAAACAGGCGTTCCCGTTGCAACCCTCTGGTGAGTGTTTGCTCAGCCTGGCCCGAGCCCTCCCAGAGAAGCCTGCTCCGCTTACCAGAAAGCCTTTTCTACTGCCGGACACCCCGAGATATTAGAAAGCTCTGCTCCTTTTAATGAGACAAAATATGTCTTGTGGTGATTTCTACCCTACGTCCTGGTGCTGTCTCTGGGGGACCCAAAAGGGACATGGGACCCCCCTTTCCTATGATAGGCCTCAGAAATTAGGAGACTCACTGAGTCTTTCACCACCAAGCTGAAGAGCCTGGCTCCTGAGAATGTTCCTCGCCCATTGCCCCTCATCGCCTTCCTGTGGGCCTCGTCACACTGGCACGGCCACAGCCTACTCGCCTTGGTGTCCTCTGTGGGACCCAGTCCAGGACCTGCCACACAGGAGTAGGTGCAGTGTGACTGGTTATTTGAGTTTACCTGAGCAAGGAAACTGCAAGAGGAAAGAAAATGCAGCAAAAAAATGCAAGTCTGGGGCCTCGCCAGCATCGCATAGACAGCAGCCAGATCCATGTCTAGATCTGGGGCCATTTTCCAGGTCCTCCCTGGGAGGGGCCATCTTCCCCACACGCTGTAGTTGGGCTAGGGGGCCGCTGATCTCTGCCCAAGACCTGAAAGGGGCTTTCTGGGGATCACCGTTATGACACCAGTGCCTCGGCCCAGGGCCTGGCCCCCAGAGGAGACCAGAGAAACACCAAATAGACGAATGAGCACCAGCAGCTTGTTGTGCTCCTATCGCATGCCGAGTTCTTCTGTGCATGACGCTTACCTCCTTCACGCCTTCCAGAGTTGTGATTGTATTATGAACATACCCATTTTACAGACAAGGAAACCACAAAGCCAAGAGGTTAGGAAGCACACCCAGAGTGACTCAACCACTAAGTAGAGAAGCCACAGTTCAAACCCAGATGTGCCTACATCGAGAGCCCATTCTTAACTGCACCATACCCCCTCCTACGGGCAAAAAGGAAAGAGAACAGGGGGGCGGGTAGAAAGGCTTTCAGAAAAAGAAAGAGCGTGGGAAACAGCTCTGTGAACAGTCAACCTCTCTGTAAGAAGCAGCAACAGGACCGGTGTGAGAGCAGGGCCCCTCTAGACCAAGTCACATTCAGGTTTTCTAACCTAGAAATGAGAGCTGGAAAATTCCAGATTCTGATGCCCCTAGTTGGCATGCAGACGCCGTTTTGGGGTTGAGTTTTCCGAGCTCTGGAGCCCCCTGCATTCACAGGCGCATGAAGACCTCCAGGCATCTCTTCCTCTAACTGCAGTGGGCAAGCACGAGTCTTTGCCCCCCATCCACGTCTTTTGAGAGATCTAGCCACAAACAGTGAGGCCAGACCAGCCCCCAAAGTCCACCACGGTGCACCCTGGCCCCCTGATATTCCCTCCTCTACCCCAGACATTCTTCCAGGCCCTGCCAGCTTCCACTGCATCTCTCAAACACACACACTGTCTGGCTTTTGCCCCCATCAGGCCACAAGGGTTTTGCAGGCACGTGTCCCTCTTGACACCTGCCCTAAAAAAAAATTACAGCTGAAACCCCCTCTCCCAGCTCTGCATACACTGATGAATGACACTGGGCCATGCAGGCCACTTCACACAAAGTAAGGAGCCAGTCTCCATACCAAGAGACCTGTGTTCCCCAGCCTGTTCCCTTCAACCCAGCTGGAGAGATCTTCCAGAAGCAGCAAGACCCCAAGCTCATCCCTTTCTTTATTCTACTGCTTGCAACTTTCATGGTGCTCCACCGTGTTTAGAACATGGACTCAAATCCCATGAAGCCCGTCGGATCTTCTCCCAGCTTCCCCGGCATCCCCCACTCCTGCATGGGCCAGTTTTCTGAACCTCAGGATACGTGCTTGTCCCTCTGCCCAGACAAGCTCTCTCGTGCTCCTTCCGAACCTCTTGCCCTCAAGGCAGGCGTCACTCAACGCCAGGCGATGCCCCTTCTCTGAGGCCTCAGAAGCCCCTCTACTCCTCACTGCTTACCTTTAATGATTTGTTTAAAGTCTAGTCCCCTGATAGAGTCTAAGCTGCACGAAGCCACAGACCCATCTACTGTGCTCACCGCTGTCTCCCAGAGCCAGAGTAATCACGGAGGCAACTCTGGCTGTACGCAGGCCTTCTCGCCCAGCCGCGGGCTCTCCTCGGCATCCGCCCCGGGCACCTCCCTCGCGAGCACTAGGCCTCCGTTTCACCAGCTGCAAGGAGGCACATGGCTGAGGTCCCTCCGAGGCCTCTCGCCATGCTAATGTCCAGGTGCCACTTGACAACATGTACTTGTAGCATCAGGCCGAAGCACGATCATTCTAGAACTCCATGGAGGAAGACCCTGGGAATGTAACTCCCTCCTGTGCTGTGGGCTGTGTTTACAAAACAAACCCAAGAAAATCATCATAAATCATTCCAAGTGGAGCTGCCTGGGTTGAAGCAACAAGACAAAAATACTTCTGGGCACCGCTCCTCTGGGCCCCCACCCAGCTGAAGAGAAGCAGGGCCAGACGGGCTGTGCCCTCGGAAGCGTCAGTTGCTGGCTTTGTCTCTCCACACCGGACCCCTCTATGGGGACTTTGCTCCTTCCCTTCAGACTTTTACTCCCTGCCACTATCTGCAGTGTCTTACTGCCTTGCGAAAGGGAAATGACCCCAGAAGACCAGGGACTGGGTTCTAGGTCAGCCCTTTCTGAGATGCGTGTAACCTTCCATAACTTTTTCTTTCATTCTGATCTGTCAAAGCGGGGATATAACTTCTGCTCTAATGACCATAGAAAAACAAGGAGGAGAAATATTTTTACAATCTTCAAGAGCCACACAAATGCAGGCTTACTTTTGGCCATTGTTTCTGGCTGGCTCGCTGACTAAAACGTGGCCACAAAGGCCCGGCATTTTCTCTCTCACTGAGGAATGGAAGGCCTGGTCCCCAGGTCAAAGAATCTCAGGCATCCGAGTAGCAGGTGGTTCAATCACCCTGGACTGGCTCCACTTGCCCTAAAGGTAAACCTAATTCAAGCCTTACACAGTGTCCCTGAGTTGGGGTCAGCGGCCTGAGCTTGACGCCAGATCCGGTCCCAGGAGCTGTTGCTGGATGCAAGAACACCTGGGGCCCTGTGACCCTGGGGGCTTTGAAGCCCTCATGCGGCTGAAGGGTTCAAGCGTGTACCTTTCCAGACAGGCTTTGGTTCAGTTTCTCTCTGCCTCTTATAGCTTCCCACGCTTCTGTTTGCTCTTCAAGGAAACAGAGTTGATTGACCTGAATATTAAAAGTTATGGTGCATGTAATGCGTTTAGTTTTGTGAACATGTCACATGTTAGGCATTTAAAAAATAATATTATTGTTATTGTTGTTGTCATTTATATTCTAGGGCTTGCAGACACACACATACACACACCCTGGTCTTCTCTGAGTTCCCTGAGTGCTTTTTCCACTTCCTGCCCTGTCTAGCCTTGCCTTGTCCTTCCTGTTTTCCTCTAACAACATTGCTAGACAAAGATTTCTAAATTTACCTTATAATTTACCTAATTTTACTCTGCATTGCTCAGTAAACACCTTTGGAAACAAAAGTTCTAGACAAACAAGTCTCTGGGTCAACAAGAGGACCAAATTCAAGCACCATTATGGGGCTCCCTAGGCATCCGGGCAACATGGCACAGGAAATCGAGGCCCAGACTACTTGGAGTTGAGATTTTTAGACCCGGCTTGGCCACAGATGAGAATTGTCATAGGATTTAATATCCCTGACATCTTAGTCTTCCTACCTATAAAACTAAACCATCTATTTTTTTGTTGGCTTATAAGCCTTTTCTTCTAGTCAGATAAAACTCTGTTTCTATAAGAAATCTTCAACAGAATGTCAGTATATACAATATGTAACAGCTCTGGATATAGGAAGGGGACAGACCGCTTTTCTTGCCTTCGCACAGTCTTGCCCCTGCAGCTCATCCCCAGGGCAGCCAGTAGCTCCCACGGGCACCCGTAAGGCTTCCTAGAGTCCTGCTTACACACCTCTTTGTGCCTCTGCCTTCTCAGCAGTTGAATGGGGATAATAACTACCCCTCCACCACAGGGTTGGTTGTCACAATTAAATGAGTTAACCCAGATAAAGCCCTCAGCATTGTGCCTGGACTAAAGTACTCAGGAATTGTTAAATAGTAAGATTATTACTACCGTCACTTGATGGCTGAGGTGCCTCTTACGCAGAAGCATTAGAAATTCGTGATCGTGCAGATCTGTCATACGTGTATACGTGCCCATGTATACAAATTATAAATTACTCCAGCCCTCCATTATGCCCCCTCCACTGTCTTTACGGACACAGGAGGAGATATGATATTATTTCAGAAGACGGATAGATTCTGTTTCTATGGAAAGCATGTTCTATAAAACAATACTTCAATATTTTTTTCACTCCTTGATTTTTCTGACACACAGAGCTCCCATTCTGTATGCCAGGGTTGGTGCTGGGACTAAAAATAGAAGGGGCAAGTAAAGAAAAAGAGAACTCGCATTAACAACACAGCCAGTCTATGTTTAATGCCTAATGGCCCCTGCCGTCATTTGTCCGACAAATATTTATTGTGCAATTCCTATGAGCCGGACAGCGTGCTGAGGACATGGCGACAATGAAGAGAAGCCAGGCCCCAGTCCTGCAGAGCTGCTCTCTAAGGGGATCAGTAGGGATTATGTGGAAAGGAGGGTTCCCCCGAGCTGAGGGTGTGGGAGGTGGGGTGTGGGAAGAAAGGGCCGCCAGAGTGCAGAGAATAAGGTAAGACTGACTTCGGCAGGGTTCGATTCCAGAGCGGAACAAGGGTGTAAGCCTAGGTGAGGTGGGGCTAAAGGGAACAGCATGTACAAAATTATTTATCCAAGGGATTTCCAAGAACATCACTGTTTGCTTCTATTAATTTGCTCCTAGGAGGACACACACTGCTTTTTTTGGGAACCAACTTTTTGTGTTCTAACTAAGCTCTTCTGTAAACAGCTGCTGAAGGGACACTTGACATAAGCAACATGATTTTAAATGATCCTAGCATTAATCTTCTCTTCCTGAGTAATAGGCCAGAGTCTTGTTTCACAGGACTTTTCATTCTGGGAAGGTAGCTTGAAAAATCTTAATTTCCTATAGGGACACTGAGCATGACTTTCGATACGGTGCCCAGGAAAGCGCTGAGATATGGGGAAGACCCAGATTTGAACCCTAGATTCTTACTAATAGAACTTCCTCTCTCTCAACCCGTTTCCTCTTTGGTAAAATGTGGAGCCTGACGCTCACCACAACACGGGACTATCAGGTGAGACCACAGATGGGAAAGTGCCCTGGAGACATCAAGGCATATAGAAGTCATTTGTATTTATTTTAATAACTTCCTTTCTTTCTTTGTTTTCCTTGCTCCTGAGCGTAATGAAATTGGATCATTTTTAGGGCTCCCGTTTGTTTTGTTTGAGAAGGAAGGATCGATATCTTGCAATGGCCTTGCAATTCTCTTGGGCTCACATGTCACCAAAGAACCTCCAATGCAATCTGTCGCAGAAGCCCATTCAACAACGCACCTCCTTGGGCTGACCCTAACAGCCTAAGATCCAAGGTGAGTAGGCCACCCCTCAAGCCCCACCTGCTTAAAAATAGCCACTCTGAGCCGGAGTCCAGTTTCCAGGACCCTACTGTCTGCCCCACGCATCCTGGAACTTGTCAGCCTGGCAAAGCCACTGTCCTCCTTCCCATGCTCCCCCCTCCCCCATCCCACCTGCCATATCAGCTCTTTCCCTCCCCTGCTTTTCACATCTGAATCCACCACTTACTACCTGGGTGTCCTCAGATTGGTTAAGATCTCTGTAACTTCATGGGTTTTTTAATCCAGAAAAAGGATGCGATGAAACAATCCGCCCCATTGGATTGTTTTCAGGATTTCAGGTGACCTTGTACCCTAAAGACTTCACACCATTCAAGGCAATTCTCAATACTCAGAAAGGGTCTATCATGGTGGCTATTACTTGTATTTCCTTCCTTCCCTCCTTCCCCCCTTCTTTTCTTTCTCCCTTCCTCCCTCCTTCCCTCTCTTGCTTCCTTCTCCCCTGTTCTGTCACTAATCCTGGTCCCCTCCTCCCTTCCACGGCCCCTTCCTCTGCCTTCCTTTCGTTGCCTGCCCTTGCCCTCATGTGCCCCCACCTCCCCTCACCCTGACAGCTTCCCCGGCCATGAGTCATGCAGTTTGCTCCCACACTGGCTCCCGAAAGCCTCTGGCTAGCGGGCTGGCAGGCAGCAGAGGAGGACAAAGGCCCAGGGCAGGAGGGGCAGCTGCCAGGGCCAGGATCTGCCAGATGGAGCCAGCCTGGTACTTGACTTCAGGCTACTTCTAGGACTTGAACATGCATCTATGGAGCCACCAGCCATTATTTCTGGGACCATAAGAGACCCAAAGTCCCTGAGGACGAGGAGAGGATAAATGTATTGCCCATCTTTGCTAAAAAGGCAGAAAGATTGATTCTGGTCATTTTAAGACATCCTTTTAATATCTGGGAAACTCTCCACCAAGTCCTCACTCCGTCTCAAGTGCAGGGGCCCTGGGCTGAGCCCTTGGGTTCTGCCTGTCTCCTTCTTTATCCCTTGTTTCTTTCCCAGTTTGAACTTGGTATCCGTCCCTGACACCCACTGCCCTTTCGTCTCTCCTCTGCTGGACTGCCAGCTCCTGGAGATCAGTCCTCTGCCCCATTACACCAACTTGTCTTGGCCCTATGCCATAGGTGTCGGGACCATGCCATTTGGATTCAGACAGACCTGGGATTCAATACCATCTTTGCCACTTTCTTCTTGTGACCTTGCACAGATCGGTGGATTTCTCTACGCTCATTTGCCCACGTGCTCATCCAACAAACACTCATTGAGCCCCTGTGTCCCAGGCGCTGTTGCTAGGTGTTGGATGAAGAGCAACGCAAGAGGCAGGCAGCCTTTGCCCTCACACGGCTCTGAGTGGGGGAGCAAGAGAACAAGTGAAATCACAAAGGAACACTAACAAAATAACACACTGCGATGAGCCCTATAAAAGAGACCCTGAGGAACAGAGCTCAACGATGCTGGAGGCGGGACTCAAGGACCTGCCGAGTACAATGGACATCATGGCCTAGAGCAGCGTTTCTCAACCTCGGCACCTTGGACCTTTGGGGCCTGATACCTGGGGTGGGGATGGGGGGACCATCCTGCGCATCGCACAATGTTGAATAGCACCCCCCTCCTCTACCCACTGGTTGCCGGAAGCCAACCCCCTCCTGCACCGTGTTGAGCACAAACACCCCCAAGACACTGCAGGGGTGCTCTGGAGAGGCCGGAGGGGCCCAGACCACCCTCAGTGGAGTGGGGGTCGCACAGATGTGTGTTTGAGTCTCCCGGCGGCCACTGACTTGCCCTGGTGACTCCGAATCGGTCATTACACCCTGGGAGCCTCTTTCCTCCCGCGTGAAATGGGATGTTACTGGAAGGACTCACATCCAGCAGCGTTGCCGAAGGGATAAAGGAGATAACCGCCAGGCCCTAGTGAGCCCTCAGCAAGCGGCGATTACTGCTGACACCCTCATCATGACATGGCTGGCCTTCCAACTGGCCTCTGGCGCCCTGGGGACAGAACTAGTGCGGGATCTTGTCCAGGTCCCCAGCCCACGGCCCAGAAGCCAGGACTCCTTACCAACCTGGCGCACTTCTGCTGCGTAAATGTGAGCAGTCCCCCCCACCCCCGCCTGCCAGGCAGGACAGAGGAGACCCTCATGGTCAAGTCAACGGTGGTTTTGATCCCAGGGAGTCCCAGTTCTCACTGACTTGCTATCTGCTCAGAATGAGGCTTTTGTTAGTGACAAGGAGGTGGCTCCTCCCTCCCTGCTCCATGAAGGCTGTGCTCTTTGGAAAGCTCATTCCCCCACAGGGAGTGGCCGATGAAAGATAATATTGCCTTTGGTCTTCCTCTTCTCCCTTAAACAATTGAAGGGGCCTTTCCTTTTCCCGTTTGGCTGGTTTGAAGCCCCTAATTTGCTTTTGCGCGTCAGATCTCGCCTCCGTGCCTGCTTTATGGCTCAGCCAGCAGACCAAGGCACATTTGTTTTCAGATTTCCATGCCAATCTGGGGTGAGTGGGTTGGCATCTAGCTGCCTCTCCTGCTCTTCCGGAGCACTTCATGGGACGAGTTTGCACCCCGCCCCCGACCTGGATTTGAGGGAGGACGAGTGTCCAGCTTTCCCCAGCTCCCTATTCTGCTTTCTCAGGGGATGTGTGATCTTGAATACTGGGTGCAAATTCCCTGCCTGTCCCCACCTCGGCGTCCCAAAACCGTTTACAGATCTGTGAGTCTAGGATTCGTGCATCCTCACGGAGCCCTGAGCAGTTCCTCCACGGGATGGTGAAAAGCAAATCAAGAAGGGCGTCTGCTCTAGCAGTTTCCTCTCCTTTGGGATCATATTAAATACTGTCCAGAGGCCTCGCTCGTCCCAGCGTCTGGCAGCACGGGCTCAAGGCCCTCCCTGCTTCCAGATCCCGCATTGGAGCCATTTTTGGCAAGAGAAGTAGGGTCTGATTTTAAAAATGGCATTTCCCCAAAAACTCTCGCGTTCAAGGTTCTCTGCTGCTGCCGTGGTGGCTGCAGTAATGAGGAAGGCCCACCCCTCCGTGAGGGCCGTGCAGTACTCACACAGAAGTGCTCAGTGGATATCTGTTGAATGGCCTTGATGGGGGTTGAGAGGACAGACATCTATTGAACGCCAGTCATGCGCCTGGAATCCCCTGAGTGTCTAGGTACAAAAGTGAGTAGGATACAATCCAACAGACAAACCTAGTCTTGGTGGAGACAGGACTGTCGGCAGAAAACGTGCTATCCTTCAGGCAGTGCGAAGAGAATGCTGGGCGCTCACAGAGGGATGGTACTCAGCCCAGGCTGGGGGTCCGGAGGCCTTCTGACAAGAGACGATGGCCACGCTGAGCCATGAGAAGCGAGACTGAGTTAGCACAAAGGATATTTGGGACAAGGACCGGGGGCATGAAAGGCATGAGATCTGTGGGCACTCTGGCAACTGGGCACGACTAGAATGTGAAGGAAAAGGCAGGAAATGGCAAAGGACGAGCCAGTGGGCAGAGGGCCGGGAAATGAAGGGCCTGTGTGGCGGACACACAGAGCAGCGGCCCAGACCCTGCTGCCCAGCCGCCCAGGGCCTGCCTCAGCTGCCCAGCCCCCCCTTAGCCCCCCTCCTCCACCACCAAGGCCTGGCCATTGGGCCCCACTGTGGGGAGACGCTGAAGGGCGATGCTCACTCCCGAGCTCCCCACCACCTGCCTGAGATTTTGACTTCTGCCTCTGCGCAGTCCTGCCTCTGCCCCTTCCCCTCCCCGGGGGTTGATCCTGTACCCCAAGCTCCATCCCCGTGTCTGCTTCCGGTGACCCCCACTCGCTCCAGAAGAGGGGATTTATCAGACTGGTCAGTGCAGCAGACTCAGGGCTCTGGGCTCACCCTCTCTTTTCTCAGGACGGGCTCCAGCAGACAGGAACCACTGTCTAGTCTGTGCTCGAGGCCACGCAGCCAATTCTGGGCCTGCTGGGAAGTCTCTGGTGGCCCCGTCCTGCGGGCACAGGGAAAAGCAGCCACAAGCCCATTCTGCTCCCCATGCAAGCAGCACCCCACCCAGCTGTAATCTGTAGTAACACTGGCATTTTATCTTCATCTGGCTGACCCTCAGTTCTGAACGTGGGCAGCGAAGAAGGGTGTTACTTTCCAAGGCCTCTCAAATACCCCAACACTCACAATCCAACCCTTTAAAATGTCCTGATGTGTCCGTTCCTCAGCATCCAAGGAATATCAGTAACCGCTGTGGGAGAAATAAATGGTCAGATCAATGCGTGTTGCTCAGTCAAAAAGATCCCCTCTCTCCATAGGAGTTATGGCTGAATGATTCAGTGCGGGTTCTACCTGCACGCACGGGGATGATGGACAGAAGCCTCGATTTAATTTCGGCTTCAGTATTCAATAATGTTGCCTTAGTGGTGAGCCACAGCACACTTCCCCAAGGGAGGAGCCCCTGAACTTAACCTCAGAGTATTTTGCATCAGGAATTCAGCAGAATATTTTGAGCCTGAAAACTACAGGACATTCCAATAAAAGGTGAAAGGGTCTTTTCCTCTAAAGTAAGAAAAAAAATCAGATGAACATCTTTCTTGCATCACCTGCTGGAGGTTAAACAAAATGGTAAGTTCTCCACTTAAGGAGCAGAAGGTTAGAAGTCATAGACCTTTTCCTGCTCCGCTACCGTCAGGGACTTGCTGAATGACGTCACTCCAGACATTTTAACTCTCTTGGTTCATTTCCGTACCTATAAAACGGCTGTGATACCTGACATGCTCTCCTCACGAGGGGCTTACGATCAAGTGTGGTGTTTGATTATAAATCGTACTAAGAGATTTCATTTATTGGATGTTGTGTGCTAAAAACAATTCCAAGCACCTTTCATGGATTTTCACACAATGAAGTTGTTGCTGTTGTCCCCATTTAACAGATGAGGAAACTGAGGTCCAGGCAGCTCAAGTAATTTTCCCAGGTTCTCACAGTTCGTACAAGCAGAGCTAGACCTTGAACCCAGATCACGGAACGCAGATCTATCTGACGCCAAATCTGGTGCTTTTAACCACCCTACTGTCTGCTTTTTATGCTGAAAACAGTGTGAGGGAATAGAAAACTACTGAGTGTCAGAGGCGCCCCTCACCCTGCCTCAGGTGAGGCATTAACCCTCTCTGGGAAGATAGAATAATGGCCCCCAGAGACATCTACACCCTAATTCTTGGAACTTGTGAATATGCTCTGATACTTGACCAAGAGAAATTCAGGTGGCAGGGGGAATTAAGGCTGTTAATAGCTGAGCTTAACATGGGGAGAGTATCCTGGATTATCCAGCTGGGCCAAAGGTGATCACAAGGGTCCTTGAGAGTGGCAGGGACAGGCACAGGAGGTCAGGGGCTGTGACGGGAGAAGGGTTCATCCCACACTGCTGGCTTTGAAGCTGGAAAGGGGCCACGAGCCAAGGAATGCAGGCAGCCCTTGGAAAGCAAGGCAACCCCGCTGGCATCTTAAGTTTAGTCCAGGGAGGCCCATGTTGGACTTCTAACCTACAGAGCTATGAGGTAATCAATTCGTGTCGTTCCAAGCCAGTAAGGCTGCAGCGATGCATTACCACAGCAGCAGAAACCAATGCACCGTGCACCTGCTTGTAGATGGAAGGCGTTTGGCTTGAAGCTGATTGCTCGCGCTTTTCAACCTCTGACTTCCTCTGAGTTTGGGCTCTGTGCAGTTCTTTCTAAAGCATGGGCAAAAGCATGGGAGTAAGTGACAAGACGTGACTTGCCCCTGGAACTTAATAGGCAACCAGCCTGGGGCCCGCGTCTCAGCTCGTGCCCACCCTACCCATTGTCCTCTGCCCCACTCCCCCACCTTCCACCACCAGCAGAGGCCCCCTCCAGGCTTCCCAGGCTGACAGGAGGCTCAGAGAGTCTGGAGCCAACAGTAGAATAGAACAGCAGCCCTTTGATCCTCATACATTTAGATCCTGCAAAGCTGCCTTGTTTGTGCTGCCTAATGGACATTAGTCCAAAGTGGCTATTTACTTTCGAATATAAGGAGTGGGGGGCGCCTGGGAGGCTCAGTCCTTAAGCGTCTGCCTTTGGCTCAGCTCATGACCCCAGGATCCAAGTCCTGCATCGGGCTCTCTGCTCAGTGGGGAACCTGCTTCTCCCTCTCCCTCTGCCTCTCCACCCCACTCGTGCGTGCACGCTCTCTCAAATAAATAAATAAAATCTTTTAAAAAATAGAATATAAGGAGTGGGAAGAAACATGAAGAACTGAGAGTGAGGGCAGGGATTCTACACTCCCTCCCGTGCCCCTTCTGCAGCTGCTTCACGTTCTGGACGCATTCCAAAGCTTCTTGAAACAGAGCCCTGCCAAACAACACGTGAGCCCCTTGGTGGTCCCTATCACATTTTCAGGAGCCATAAGAGATTTAAGTGGGAAGGAGTCAGCCAGGTGCTGGGGCTGCTGCTGATCAGAGAGAGGTCATTACCTAGGGCCAAGGTCTCCATTTGGGGGAGGGGGAGTCTTAAGATGGACAACTGGAGGACAACTGGGAGGGGGTGGGTGACTGAAGTCTCTGAGCAGAGAGGGGAGGGGACTTGAGGTCCGTGTCCTTCCAGGCTGGGCCTCTGGATGGAGAGCTTGGCTGGGGGCACCTGCAGGGGCTTGGACATGTCTGCAGGAAGAGACCTGCGGCCTTTGTCACCAAATCTGACGATTCATAGGAGCACAGGATGACAGAACTGCAGGCTGTACCACCTTCTCTGTTTTTGCCAGAAGCAAAAGCCCTCCATACCACTCTTTATAGTCACTTTCTCTTTAAATGACTCCATTTTTCCTTCAAGAAATTTATTTTTAAAAGACTTTTTTTTTTTATCACCATCTATGGTAGAAACTGCTAGCGCTCACCCTTTTCAGTCTTCCTCCCTTTCCGGACACATGGGAAGACGATAGCCCTGACGCCTCCCGCCCCCTCCGCGCACACCGCCTTCGGCTGAATGGAGGAGCCTCGTGACCGTCTTAGCCAGCGGATTATGGAGGTAGTGGTGTGCATTGATTAAAAAAACACAAAACGATTCTATATCTTTTTGTACAATTACGTATATTCTTTCGATGTATCCATTAATCTATAGATTTTAGAAATATCTGGAAGTATCTGGAAATATCTGCAGTATTACCTCTGGGGAGGCACCCAGGAGGGAGGGGAAGAAGGGACAGTGTTTAAAAAAAAAAAGAACTTCTAATTTACCTGTAGTAAGTTTCTACAAGGAAAACATATTTGGGTATTACTTATATAAGTAAAAACTAATTTTAAGGTGCAGCAACATTTAAAAAGGAAATATAACAGGTAAGGTTGGTGGAAACTCTGTCTCAAAGCATCTGAAATGCCAAGCGAAAGGTTTGTGCCTGATGCCGCAGGCAGCTAGAAGCTGAGGAAGGTGTGTGCGTCGTCCTGACTGGCTGATCAGGGCCACAGGGGCGTGACAGCCGGATGAGTGAACATCACAGAGTGCCCCCAAGAGCGCCTGACCCACTGAGTGCTTTGTCAGTGCGAGCTACTGTTCACCGTCCCCCGTTCCCACGCCAGCCACATTGGCCTTTCCCAACTCCTGAACGTGCCACAGCCTCCTGCCTCAAGGTTTTCATACGGGCTGTCCCTAGTCCTACCGTTCTTTCCTTCCTCTCCTCCTTGTCCTCTAGAGCTCAGCTGAAATATTAGCAGCTCAGTGACGCCCTCCATGGCCTGCCCCTCTCAGCCGCTCCCCAGCCCCCTGTGGGTATCTGTTAAAGCGTCCCATTGGCCTTCTTCAGAACACTTGTCACAAGTCGTCATCCCCTCTGCGGGCTTTTTAAACTTTTCCCTGTTCGTTATTATCTCCCCCGCTCAGAGGATGCAAATTCACGTGGTCAGGGACAGCACGGGCAATGGTCACAACTGTCCCCTTGGCGCCCAGCAGAGTAGAGGAGAATAGCGGTGGCAGCAATGATGATATGAGAGCTACTATTTATTGAGCAAGTACTATGTGTCAGGCACAGTTTTACACGTATTAACTTATTTAAATGTCTCAATAATCCATTTGAGTGGGCATTAATATTGTCCCCATTTTGCAGAGGAGGAAATGGAGGCATCAAAGAGATGAAGAAATTTAACAAAGGTCACCCAGCTGATAAGTGTCAGGGCTGGAATTCCAGCTGCTAGCACACCACAATATTCTATGAAATGATGGATGAATTAATTCACATAATGCCGGTTTGCACAGAAAGTGCAATTTGTGTTCGAATGAAGGAGAACGACTAGCCTAATCAGTAGCATGTCTGTGGGAAGGCCCTTAGGAGGAGGAGGGGGCCACTGTTCTCCCCTGCAAGGTGAGCTTCTTGGAACAGGGGAGAAGGCAGAACCACATACCTAGGGCATGGTATGCTGGCCACGAGGTGGGAAGCTCACCCAGCTCCAGACCACATTAGCTGGTGCTAGGGAGAAAGCTCCTTGCCAAGCCCTCCCTGCCAGTCAGGGCCAGAGCTCTGAGAAGGGCGTTGTGGCCACAAGGGAGACCTGGCCGCCCCGAGTACGATGCCAAGGAAGGAAGAGAAAGCAGCCTCTGAGTTAGGTGAGGAAGATGTCTGTTCTGTCCTGACCTCGGAAGGCAAGCCCCTCCTCAAAGCCACCCCTTGTCAAGTCCCGTGAGGTCGATCCCAACAGCAGCCAGCCGTGCCTCTGTTTGCCCACGTCCAGAGGAAAAGTAAGCCCAGTAGAAGACACAGCTAAATTCACGCCTTGGCTGGCATGGGCCGGGTACCGTGGGCGGGGCTTCGGAACAGCTGTTCCCTCTCTTTCTCAAACCCCCAGGAGATTCCTGCCATGCTCATTTAGCAGTTAAATATTTATCAAGCTCCTGCAATACTGATGAGTTAAGTACTATTTTTGAATTCTGTTTTACAGATGAGGAAAATGAGACTTGGAAAGGTGAAGTCATGGGCCCAAGTTAGATACTGGCAACATTAGAACTTGAACTCAGGTCTGCCTGATGTCAAAATCTTCTTTNCCAAGTTAGATACTGGCAACATTAGAACTTGAACTCAGGTCTGCCTGATGTCAAAATCTTCTTTACCTCTACTCTGAACTGCCTTTTAACCTGAAACCACCATTTATTTCTAGATGTCAGGGACTATGCTATAATCTGTATTGGGAATTAGTCAATGACATAACATTGCCTGGCCCGTAATAAATGGTCAGCAGATATTAGTGTATATTATTCCATGTATTATTTGTTTATATATTGGGATGGTTAATTTTATGTATCAACTTGGCTAGGCCACAGATATTTAGTCAGACACATCTGGATATTGCCAGGAAGGTATTTTTTTAGATTAGATTGACATTTAAATCCAGACTTTGAGTAAAGCAGATTACTCTCCATAACGTGGGTGGGCCTCATCCAATCAGTTGAGGTCTTAATAGAAAAAGACTGACCCCCCCCAAGGAAGAGAGAATTCTGCCTCCAGACTGCCTTCAGACTCAAGCTGCATATTAACTCTTCCCTGGGTCTTCATCCTGCTGGCCTTCCCTGCAGATTTTGGATTTGGCAAACTCCACAATCACATGAGCCAATTCCTTAAAATGAATTTCTCTCTCTCTCTCTCTCAGATCACATGACACTTCCATGCAGGAATGAGCTGGCAAGTCCACTGACAGTCAGCGTCCTCTCTTTGCCACCCATGTGGCTCAGTGCAGGATGGGTGATGACCGTGGAGGTGCTGAGGAAAGAGCCTCATCCAGCAGCCAGAAAAGCCCATGGGCTGGTCCCAAGGTCCCCATTCACCAGCCAGGTGACCTGGAGCAGATTTCTTTCAAAGGTCCCACCTTTATCTTCCTTACCAAAACAGTGGTAATAATAATTACTCTGAGGATTACCACAAAATCCACATGAAATGCCATTATGTGATATTATTTTATGAGTGGCAGTTTTTCACCCTCTGAAAGAACAGTCCAGTGGTTAAGTGAATGTAAGCAGTTTCTGGGCTCAACTTCAGAGTAGGGTCAGCCCTGGGTAGCGCTCTGGAGTTGGCCTGGATGGTTGAGGATCACCAGGCATGTGCTTCCCTGTAGCTGATGGGGGTGCTCAATAATCTGGTCTAACAGCCCCAGAAGGCAGGTGGCCAGGGAGGAAGGGGTTAAACTCATGGCCACACTCCAAAGGAGAGGCCAGCTGGGCTCCAGCCTCATCTGACCTTGAACTCCAGTGTCTGTCTCTCCCCATCACCAGGCAAGGGCAACTGACAGTCAACTTAACCTAATGATTCGAGGGCCAGGAGAACCAAGGGACTCAGTCACAGATCCTCCCAAAGCTGAGGCCCTCTCGCTACAGCGAAGGATCTGGGAGACGAATAACGACCAGAAAGAGAAATTAATTTGAAAAACACAGGGAAAGCATCAACAGGATTCTAATCAGAGAATCGGGCCACCAGTAGAACTGAGAATCACCTGTCATGTGTCGCCTGGAACTTGATGCACCATTTGCCCTGTTATCTTAGAATGGGGGAGAAAGGAAACGCATTTTCATGTAACCAAACTCAGCCACCACCTCACTTTGTGCCATTAAGCGAGTCATTTAGCTCCCGAGCCTCAGTTTTCCCTTCCAGAGAGAAACAAAGCGGAACAAATTCAGTTTGCCAGACTCCAGGCATCAGACTTCTGCGATCATGGTTTTTGCCATACGTAAGCATCACAGTGACTGTTTACCCAACGTCGCTCTTTATGTATTTAAAATGGAAATTCTCTATCACCCCTTAAATATCAATATAGAGCCTCTTGTGTTAAAATGCGTAATGAATACGTAATTATTATAATTTTTACAATCTCACAGGCCAGACGCCTGAAAGTACGCCCATCCTATCTTCAGGAATCACTGGCCTTCCCCTCTGGCGTCCCGCCAGTGAAAGACCTTGATCCTTTGCGGCATCGCTAACGCCCAGGGAAGCCTCCCTGATCCCCTGCCTGAGGCTAGTTCCCTCTGCACACCCCAGTGAGCGGTTCATGGTGCTTTTCCCCCGCCAGCACGCAGTGGCTGAGCGTGCGTGCACAGTGCCAGGCAGCCTGGGATCCAGTGGCGGTGCCCAGTCCCCTTCCTTAGTGTTACCGCCCATCGCCAAGATCAGTTTCTTTATCCACAAAATGCGGTTAATTTTTTTTTCAGTGAATGGAATCTGAAAAAAAGAAATGTTAAAACTAGTTTGGGTGAGCAAGGCAGAGGGTGGCAGCCCGGAAGTGTTGAAATCAGGGGGAAAAAATTTGTTCATCGGAAGAGATAGGAGCATGCTTACATTATGCAATAATTCACATTATTCAGTGTAAGTCATGTTATTCAATATAATTACGATGGTCATAACTGATACTTATTGAATGGTTACTATTGTGTTAAGTGTTCTTGAAGCATGATTTCAATTAATCTTCACAAGCACTACTATTCCCACTTCACAGATGAAGAAATTAAGGTTCAGTGAGCTGATGTGTCTGGTCCAAAGAACCAACTAGAACGTGACAAAGCAGGGACTGATCTCAAGTCTGTCTAACTCCAGGACCCCAACCCCAGTGGCAGGGGGTTCCTGAACTAGACACTGTGGTCACTACTCCTCCAGGCTCGGAGCTGACCACCCACTCCCTTCCACAGGCTCTCTTGCTCATCCTACAATAATTGAAAATGATTCCTGATAAGACCTTGCAACACGTGCCTTATCTCTTGCACCTGTCAACTTCCTTTTGAGCTAACCCCTTTCCTATCTTTTCCTTTCCGATCCTTCCTGCGTGCATCACCAGATTAAAGTGCCTGAGCTCGGCCTTCATCATGGAAGCCAGCGCCCCGCCCCCTGCCAAGGAGTGCCAGTGGCTCTAGGTGACCTACGGCACAAAGCACCAGAGAACGTGGTGACTTCTAAAGGGAGTTCCACTGTGGGGCCTCAAGAAGAGAGCGGCCCAAGAGGGCAGGCCAGCTTCCCCTTTACTATGCAAGTGTTCCCTGCCCAAATATCCAGCTCGGGAACCTACTGACAGAAGGGCTTTGGGTATAGATTTCAGAGCCCCAGGCTTGCTCCTGGCCATGCCACGAAGCAGTGTCTCTGGGCCTCAGTCTCCCCATTGGGAATATGGAAATGACCAGCCTGTCTTGCAGCACTGGGGGGGGATCCGAGCAGAGAGTGTGGGCAAGACTGGTGTATACAAGCAAAGTATATAGGAAGTGGACATGGCAACACACCCACAGAGAGCTAACATTAAGAGCATCACCTCTCTCTAGCATTTGACAGTTTCTTTTCCCTTCCTTCCTTCCTCCCCCTTCCTTCCTTCCTTCCTTCCTTCCTTCCTTCCTTCCTTCCTTCCTTCCACAGGTCCTGGCTTCCATCATTGCTGATCTTCGTCTTCCTCACCCCTCCAGATGCCATCTCCTCCCTCCCCATCAAGGCAAATTATAGAAGATCTTCGGGCCCTCAATTGTCCTCTGTGATCCAACAGCCCGGCTGTCGATTTGGCACGACCTGGAGTGGCCACCAGCATAGACACACCGGGCGCTTCTATGCTTGTTTATGTGGTCTGGGTCCTCATCACCTCCCTGTCTCTTCCCCAGAGATCTCTGGCCATCCCTCAACAGGCAAAGGCTGAATGGGTCCACATCTCCATTGTTAGACCTCTCTGCTCGCAAGCTGCTGATGAGACAGCCACATGAGGGTGACCACGGCTCTGAGGACTGCAGTCCTGCTCTGGGCCAGCCTAGCCACCTGCTGCCACGGTCTCATGAAAGGGAGAGGATGGAGAGGCCAATGACTGGAGGGACAGGTCAAGGAGATAAGAGTTCTGATGGAAATATTGTCAAAAGCCAAGACATTGGCATGATGAAAGCTCCCCCTTTTTTTAGCCCAGAATGAGGGGGACCAGACCATTCGCTAACCCCACAGATGGTTATCCCCGGCAGGAACGTGGGCAGCAATAGCAACCTCAAGGGCATCAGGTCCTCAGCTTCACTCAGGGGACACCGGGCCAGGGCTCACCTGTCCCAGGTGGTTACTGATGATGAATAAATAAATGCCTTAACCTGGAGGAGCTTAACTCTAGGCTTTGAAATTTAATTCCTTGTGCCTTCCGCCACAAATGACCCCCGTCTCCCCATTGCTGGAAACTATGACTGCCAATCTTCCGCAAAGCTGAATTCTAGGTATTTTAAATTAGTTAATTAATTAATTAGTTCGTGAGGCATAAATAAATGTGACCCGCGTTTAGGAAAATTAACACACACGAAAAAGAATTCCCCTGGGGTGAAAATTCACATCACAAATGGTTGTCTCTTGAAAGCGAGATCCCTATTCCTGTGGGGAATATAATTTGAATGACAAAAATTCAGTTTAGCCACTTTTCTGGAATACACGTAATAGAACATAAGCCCAGGGCAATTGGAAGGCTGAGTGTCATAAATCCTCTCTACGGAAAGACGGCAGAGTAGTGATTCCCAGACCCTCACGTGCATCCAAGTCACCCAGAGAGTTCATTAGCGTGCAGGGCTGGGGGACTTTCTCCAGCTCTGCTTGATCCTCACTGGGGGGGACGAGGCCCATGAGTCTGCGTTCTTCCCCAGCTCCCCAGTGATGCGAAGCCAGCAATCGGAGCCGCACCAGTCAGAGGCCCTGGGCTGGGTCTTAAAGGAGCCGTCCTCCTACGCCTGAACCAAGTTTCCCCAGAGCTCGTAAGATTGGAGGTTCAGCCCCAGCACACACTCACTCAGACGCCATCAATCCAGATGCCCTTTTTCACCCACGAGTTGGACCCCAAGCTCCTGTGACCTCACACACGAGCACCCCAGATCTCTAAGGTACAAGTTCCTAGAGGCAAACGCTCAGGATTAAAACACTCTGCAATTATAGAGATGGGGGAAGCAGAAGATAAAAAGGGGAAAGGACTTGCCCAAGAGCATGCGGCAGCCCCGATGGGCAGGTGGGCAGAAGGCCTTGTCGTTTGTGGGTCTCCGCTAAATGGCCCTTCCTTCGAGAGTGAGCTCAAGAAACGATCAGGAGCCCTTGTCCCTTCCTGTCCCCAGTCTCCACCTTTCTTCTCTGCACTAATCACAGTTAGTATGTATTATTTCTCAATGTTCTTCCCAGCTAGACAGTGAACTCCATGAGACAGGGGCCTATCTTATACACTGGAATTTCTAGCACCTTACATAGTGGTTAGCACAGAGTACAAAGTCACTAAATATTAATTGGACGGATATACAGACAGAGGTTGCAATTGTCTCTCCTACAGAGCGGAAAATAGGAATATTGAAAAGGAGAGGTGTTTACCCACAGCTGTGAACAAGTCCATTCCAGGGGCTGATGGGGGCAGAGGAGACACTCTCCCTCAGGCTTCAGTATCCAGGAATGGACCAAACAGGCTCTGGCAAGCCTTCCAAGTCATAAGAGCCTATATATTTTTAAATTTTATTTGATGAGTCTGGGGGATGGACAGAAGAGAAAATGAGGGAACATCCCCCTTCCTCTTCTCCAAAAGGGGCTGGGGGCCCTGAGGCCACCCAGCTTTATGGTTTCACATCGCCCTCTAGTGGCCAGGATATGTCCTCATAGTATGTGACGCTCATCGAAAAACAGCTTAAACAGATTTACAGGTAGGCTTGGCCTGAGCATAAGCAATCATCTACATATAGAGGAAATATGCTAAATCCATTGAGATTGTTATGGACCCATTCAACAACGAATCGCCTTGCCTAATACGTGTCCGAGACAGTGCCAGGTAAAAGGATGGAGCAAGGGACATGTTGGATGCGTCCCCTGCGTGCTTCTGTCTTAGAGGGGGATTCAGTCATCACACAAAACTGGGTGAAGCCCCATCACAAGTGTTGGCAAGAAGATATACAGAGTGTGAATATAAGCTATAACAAGCGATGGGCCCTCTTCAGGAAGGCCTCTCTGAAGAAATCATGCTTAAGCTTAGATGGGAAAAAGGAGAAAGAATTAGCAAGGCGAAAGTGAGGAGTGGGTGGGAGGGAAGGAAAAGGAAAAGAATCCCAGGCAAGAAAGAGTTCTGTGAGCTTGAGGCAGAGAAGGCCAGGTGGCCAGGGGTGGAGAAGGGCACGGGATGAGGCTGAAGTCGTGTGGTATTAGTACTCCGTGACTTTCCCGTTAATGTGGAAACTGAGGCCCAGAGATGAGACATGAGTGGCTTGGTGGTGACACGGCTTCCGGGTAGTGATGGAGACCATGGGGGTGGCCCAGGGTGGACACCGCAGGAAAGAAGGAGCTATGGGGTAGGCCAAGGGGCTGAGGCACTGCGTGGCCTGAGAAGGAGAGAGGGGAGCACACAGCTCATCCAGGCCAACACGTACTCCGGAGACAGCGGCTGGAAGGTACTTGCAAGGTCACAGGAGAGAAAACACCAGAGAATGGGGGCTCGTGTAGTGGGAAATGGCAAAGCACCGGCTCCCGCGTCACATGTACTCAGGCCTGGAGAACTCACTGCTGCCCAGATGCTCCCACCAGGCGGCCCAGCCTCAGACAAGCTCCGGTTCTTCAGAAGGATTTCACGTCTCCTCAGAGTGCTCCCGTCTCGGCCTCTCGAGTACTTCAGCCCTAGGACCCATCGGCTACCAGCTCAGCAGCCGGGGGCTTCCAGTCCACACGGACAAGCTCCCCAAGCCCGGCCCCACCGGCTGCTGCCACACTCACGCCTGCCATGTCCCTCGGCATGCTGTGCCCCCCCTGCCTTTGGGGCCCGCCCGCACACCCTTCTCCCTCAGACTGCTCTTTTCCTTTCTCACAGCCTGGATGAAGGTTATTCACTCCCTGGGTCTTAGCTTGGACACCGTCTTCTCAGGGGCCCTCAGCTGCACTCCCCCAGCAGAGCCCCGATCTCACCGCCCTCTCAGCAGACCTCAGCACCCAGAGGTCAGTGCCACGTACATCTCATTTTCTTCTGTGTCCCTGGCAGCTAGCTCAGTGCCTGGCACTTAGAAGGTGCCCAGAGCTATGCCTTAAATAAATAAATGAAGGCAAGTAGGTTACGCTAACCCGAGCCGCCTGCTGTTCACCGCCCCACGCTGCCTTTCTCCTCCCCATCAGCCCAGCAGCCTCTGCCCTCTGATGTCTAAAGGCGCGTGCTCACTGTTACCATCTAGTCTGAGAGAGAGAAATCCTTCTGTCCCAGCCCAGGCAGCAACTCGTCAATGTTATTACTAGTGGCAGCTGCTCGTGGCCCCCAGTCTCCCCGGGGAAAGCGGAGCGAGAAGCAGTAAGGAGCTGTCTGCATTTCAGACTTCTCAGGCTTCCTATCTGCCTCCAACACTTGTTATCCTGGGAAAAGCACTTGAAAGTTGGATTTTCTTTCTTAGCACTTCCAAGTGCTCTGAGGTGTGGCTCTCTCTGGGTGAGCCTGCAAACCAGAACAGGCCTCAGGGCCAAAAAACCTGTACAAGGTGGCCCCACAGTGAAGCAGCTTATTCCCCAGCTTGCACGCAAAAGGGATCCTGGTGGCTCTGTTGAGTCAAGGGCACCTGTCTGTCGAAGGCCTACTACGCACCTGGCTGTGGCAGGTGCTTTCAATCAGCGGAAGATAGTCTTCATCCCCGCTCTCTGCAGAGCTACCTCTCTAGCAGGACATGCAGAATTACGCAACTTGTTACATTATTCGAGGACCAGTGAGATGCGGACCAGGGAGGAAATGGGCAAGGTGCCAGGAGAACACAACCTGAGCGGCTCAGGCTCACCTGGGAGGCTGGGACCTTCCGGCTGAGAGATAAAGGATGAGTAGGTGTTCGTTAGGCCAAAAAGGGGTGTGTGTGCATGTGTGATGTGTGTGCGTGCACATACATGTGGGTGCACGCAAACACGTATGAGTGTGTATAGCCATTGGTGTAGTGTGCGTGCGTGTGCGTACACGTGCGTGTGAGCACACACGCCGCATAAGCTGTGTGGCCTCCCTCCCACCATACTAGGTTGTCTTGGGGAAGCACATTTCAGGGCTTCTCTGCCCGGAACAGTGGCTCTCTGAGCATTTTTGGCTCGCAGATCACACCAATAACGGCAACAACAGCTGGTCCACGTTAGCTGTGTGGCAGCCTTGGTGCCAGGCACTTCCCTGTGTTCTCTCATCTACTCCAGCAGCGCCAGGAGGCGGGCATGGCTGCTGTCCCATTTGCAGAAGAGGAAACAGAGGCTCAGGAAGACGAAGGGTCTTTCCCAAGGTCACCCAGCAAGTTAGTTCTGGAGCTGTGATTGGAACACAGGTCCGGCTGACTTCAAAGCATGCACTCCAATTCACCGAGCTCCCTTTCCTGTCTTGAAGGCAAGGACAACCGTGGAGGCCCATGCGGCAGGTCCCCCCGCCCCCCCGCCCCCCGCACACACTCCCTCCCCCCAGCCTGCACTGTTTCTGCA
>NC_048220.1:107068119-107097955 GCF_002007445.2 Ailuropoda melanoleuca | reverse complement strand
CCGCACACACTCCCTCCCCCCAGCCTGCACTGTTTCTGCAAGGACACTCCCCGCAGAGAGTCGGAAAAATCTTCAGCGAAGCCCTGCCCCAGTTCCACCGCGGAGTCGCCCTGTGACCTTGGTAAAGTCCCCCGTCCTTCGTGGCTCTCGGGAGTTTCCCGAGCTCTGCCATTCCACCACCGCCGCGGGCGGGTTACATCAGCTCTCCCAAGCTGTTTCCTCATCTCTAAAGTGGAGCTGGAGCAGGGCACTCTCCAGACAGCCCTGTCGCAGGGATGAACGGCTCACGGACGCTGAATTCGCCGCCCACTGACGCCAAGGCGCCTGCGCAGCAAACCGCAGCTGTCGCTGATGCCGAGAATCCAACGGACCTGGGTGCAAATGTCCACTTCTGCCTTCTCATGGCCACGTCACCTTGGCAAGAGTTACTTTCCTGCCCAACTTTCCTCGCTCGTAAAACAGGAATAAAAATAGTACCTACTTCATAGGTGTGTTTGAGCAATAAATGAGATAATGCCCTGAGCTGAAACAGACTATTTACCTCTTTTGTGTAATATGAGAAATCGGGATTATTCGGGGTCTAATTTTGTTCCAGTCTGGGGTCTTAGAAGAAAATGCAAGGAAGCATCTGGTTTGACCAGGTTGGCTAGAAATCGGCTTGTGAAATTTTTTTTCTAAACCAGACCTGACTCATGGGTCAATGGAAAGTGAATTTTCCTCTGGCTCCAAGGCCAAGCGGTTCAGTGCAGTTTATTCTGGTGCTAGCTCACAGTTTTGTTAGGTTCAAGGCCATGACCATGAGTAAGTAATTCACTCTTGCCAGAAACCGTAATCGTGGTCATATTCTAAATATTTATCCTGCAAGAAACCAAACCTGCCCAACCGTCAGGGGCCGCCGGTGCTACTCACTGGCTCAGTGGAGTTCATTCACTCATCCAACTCGGAACTGTTGACCGTGCACCTGCTGCCAGCCACTGGGCGCTCGGCGTGCTGGACGCTGAGGGGACGGAAACCCGTGGGAGGCTTGGCTGATTTGAGAGAAGACTGGATTAGAGCCCTTGGGGAGGGTAGCTGTTCCCAGACTGTGTGGTGTCTTGAAGGAAAGCAGGCGTCGGCCGGTGTGGCCCGTCTGAGCCGGAACAGGCCCTTGGGGGTCGTCTCAGCTAACACATGCGCTTGACAGATGCGGAGGCAGAAGGAAGGGGAACAAGAGCCCCTGAGATCACAAAGCTGCGATAGACCCCTGCTCTCCTGACTCCTCGGGCAGCTCCTTTCACCGTGAGCCTGCTCCCTTACACCCAGATCCCGCAAGTTGTCAGGTCCACCTCATGCAGAACGGTGAGTTCTTGAGACAATCTAGCCCACAAATCACCCCAGACATTGACAGTAAGAATGAAAAAGCAACCTCGCTAACAAGGCTATGTACCATTCCCCGGGTGACCATTCGGTGCCAGGTAGTTTGTGAAGAATTTTATGCGCCTATCCTTTACTCCTCAAAACCACCTCCTCGGGATGGTCATTATTCTGCCATTGTACGGACAGAACACTGAGGCTCAGAGAGGATTTTCCCATGGTTACACAGACAGAAGTCACAAAACCATAATTGAACTTAACTCTGTCTGGCTCCAAACCCAGGCCCCAGGACCACCATGCCATGTCCCTCGGCAGGACACAGGGTGCAGCGACAAGCCCTGTGCTATCCCCTTCTGAGCTCATTCAGGCTGTTTGATGGTTTGGTGTCTGCCTCTGAGAGAGAGAGGAAGAAAGAGGAGTGGGTGAGCAGTAGGGAGGCCTGAAATCTGGCCCTAGCATTGAGCGCCCACTAAGACCCAGTACTGTGGCAAGCTCGGGGTGACAAAGATGGAAGGATGGAGTGCTCACTGGTGAGGAGCTGGGTGGACGGCTGTACGGACTGTTCCAGCGCCTATCCCAGGCTCAGTGTGGCACCAGATGCTATGACATAACTTGTGTCTTGTGACATGGAGTGAACCATTTCCTGTCCTCTATAGAGGGGACACCAGAGAGCAATGAAACCCAGAGCCTCTGGAGCCAGACATCTCAGAGTTAAATCCTAGCTCTGCTCTCCCCCGATGCGTGACCCCATGCAGGATTAGCATTTACTGAGTGTCACTGGCCTAATCTGTAAAATCGGGATACTAATACTTATTTTATCGTGTCTTTGTGGGGACTAAATGAGTCACTACTTGGAAAAGCACCCAGAACAGTACCTGACACAGGATAAGAACTATATACATTTTTGCTAAATTTTTAAAAAAAAACTATTCAAACTTAAGTTAATAGTACCTGATTGTTTGAACGATGATACCTGCTATAAGATAACAGAATGCCTGACAAGTGGCTTTAACAAGAAGGTTTTGTTAGTGACTTCCATAACAAGAACCCTTTGAAGGGCAGTAGTTCCCAGCTCAAGGATGTCTCCAGGAACTCAAGATCTTCTCATCCTTCCTCCCCATATCCTCTGCATATCACTGATGCTTCCCCTCCTGTCCCAAGATGGCTGCAGCAGCTCCAAGCATCACATCCTCACAAACTCACACCCAGCAACAGAAAGGAAGGAACATGGGGATCTCTCTTGAACCTATTGCTTTCTTATGAAGAAAGGAAATATTTCCTAGAAACCTTCCAGAAGACTTCCCTTACCTGACGTTAGCCAGAACAGGATTATGTGATTGCCTTAGTCCCTGTAGAAGGCTAGAAAAGCATGATTCTGCTCTTTTCAGTCACTACCTACAGCTGGGCTCCATGGCAGAGAGGACAGGAGGGGGAAGAGCTGTTGAAGGAGAAGCCAACCTGTCTTGCAGAATAGTCTTGAGAAGGAAACCAGGGAAAAGGTACACAAATGGTGTGGAACACACCTACACATACTGAAGATATCATTCTCATAAATAATAAGAGTAGTACGAATCCCTATGGCTTGGAGGCAGAGTCTCCAGAAACGCAGGATGCCAATCATTCTAGGTAGCCCTGTTCTTTCCCTATGGACGTGGCAGGCAAGGGAAAAATGAAAGGAAGCCAACTGCCTCATGACCCTGACCACTAACACTGACATTATATGACCTCACAATAACCCAGACCCGGGGAACAATTGGTCACCAACTTCCCCTTTCAGTTTATAGGTTATAAATAAAGCCTGGAGGGGGGGAAAATAAAGTTAGTTTAAGAAACAGTGGTAGAGGGGCACCTGGGTAGCACAGCGGTTGAGTGTCTGCCTTCGGCTCAGGGCGTGATCCCGGAGTTCTGGGATCGAGCCCCACATCAGGCTCCTCTGCTATGAGCCTGCTTCTTCCTCTCCCACTCCCCCTGCTTGTGTTCCCTCTCTCGCTGGCTGTCTCTATCTCTGTCAAATAAATAAAATCTTAAAAAAGAAAAGAAAAGAAAAGAAAAGAAAAGAAAAGAAAAGAAAAGAAAAGAAAAGAAAAGAAACAGTGGTAGAATCCCTCTGAGAGGAGAAAACTTTTGTTTAGAAAACACTCTGATGAGGGGCGCCTGGGTGGCACAGCGGTTAAGCGTCTGCCTTCGGCTCAGGGCGTGATCCCGGCGTTCTGGGATCGAGCCCCACATCAGGCTCCTCGGCTGGGAGCCTGCTTCTTCCTCTCCCACTCCCCCTGCTTGTGTTCCCTCTCTCATTGGCTGTCTCTATCTCTGTCAAATAAATAAAAAATCTTTAAAAAAAAAAAAGAAAACACTCTGATGGGCCATTTTGTAGTGAAAAGTCAGCCTCCAGCCATGGTCTAGATCAGGGATCCACTAACTTTTTCTATAAAGGGCCAGAGAATGAATATTTTAGGCTTTGTAGACTAGATAACATTTTTGCAATGCTGTACTCAGAGTCGTGTGAAGGCAGCCATGGGCAGTATGTCAACAAATAGGTATGGCTGTGTTCCAATAAAACTTTATTTGTACAAGCAGGAGGAGGGCCAGATTTGGCCCATAGGTCACAGTTTGCCAACCCCTGCTCTACGTGGCAAGTTACAGAAGACAACGTCCTTGGCTAAAGGTCTTAAACTCCAATGCAGGGGAGTCTTCACAGGCGTAGAAGTGAAGCAGGCCGGGTGGTGTCTGTGGCAACGTGGAGAACACGTGACTCATGCAAAAGGAGCAGTTGCAAAAACCAATATTGTCAGATCCTCCCACTTTTCAAGCAATGCAGAAATGCAGCTATTTCTAGCTTCTCATTGTAAGTGTTGGTAATCAATTCAAATTTTAAATCTGACACAGACCAAACCAAACCCATCTGGGGACCAGCACAGCTTGGGGGCAACCGGTTTGTGACCTCTGGCCTAGAAGATCATCCTTCTTGAGCAACGTGCTTTGACAACCAAGTACACATGACACATGTGAGTGACACAATCCAGGAAACTTAGCACAAAGCCAGTCTGACCTACTGCGAATGGAATGCATCCCGGCTACCATCCTGCCTGGGCGGCCGGGCGTGTGTCAGAGGCCTCACACAGAAAAGACAGCAATCAGCCTGCCTGCTCTGTATTTCTCTTCCTACCTCGCTAATGTTTTCCTTTCCATGTGTGCCGGGGGCACCACCAGTGCTCTGTGACCTCAGGTGCTGTGGAACATTCCTCATCCAGACCTCCCTCACGTTCCTCAGAGGAGCGATGAGGTCACGTGTAAAAGGTACTTTGCAAACCCGTTCTGATAAGGAGTCTATTTTTTAGAGAGATGTCAAAATAGCCCAGCAGCAGGACAGATGAAAAGCAGAAGGACTCGGCAAGATTTCTTACTGGTACGAAGGCCCTTAATCTGTGTCCGACTGGCCTCTGAGGAAGCCCAGACACCACCCAAAAGCCCCAGGCTGCAGACGGCTCAGCATGTGACACCCTGTCCTTGGCTGTCTCCGAGCTACTGTCCTCACCTAGTCACTGACTTCTTTGTTCTTCCCACCAGCTCCTGTAAATCCGAGGCGCCCTGAGTTCCTCTCTTGCCTCCTCACCTCTCCATCATCCGGCCTTCTGCCCTTGTTTGCCCGGAGCCTCAGCTTTAAAGGACACACTGCCTTTGCTCCTCTCTCTGTAAACCACCCTCCCGAGTCCTTCAGCTGCACCTGGGGGCAGAGAGGGGAGGGCGAGCCAGAGACAGAGGGAAAAAAATGCAAACTTCTTAGCTCAGATGTTGTTCAGACCTATGACCACTGAATCCAATTCAGTTCCGATCGGACAGGTGCTGGACCAGCAGGTGTCCAATGTTTCCTCCTCCAATGCTTTTCAACAGCTGTGATTCTTCAGAGACACCCCGGGGACCCAGATAGAAGAATTAATTCTAGGAGATGCCACAGGTTGGGGGTGACTTCAAACAGCTCCATCTTAGCTCTTTGGTATAGTATAGGCCCTCCTAAAACTGTGATCCAAACACCGATTCCATTGTTTAAAAAAAAAAAAAAAAGGAAGAAGTTTGAGAACTCTGCTCTCTACGGTGTCTGAAACAGACCAGCCCTCTCACCAAAGCAGCTGGTAGGAGAGCCTGTGGGGAGCCACAGCTTCTGGCAAAGGGCAGTTCAGGAGAACTTGGGCCAAATTTTTGCTCAAAATAAAAATAGCTTTGTTGTGTCTCATATGGGAAAAAAGTTCACACAATTCAAATTATCTACTTAGTTGATAATGAAGAATAACAGTGAGGAAATGAGTACGACTTTGTGGCCACTTAGATACGAATATCTGTTTCTATTTGCCTAGTGGCGGTACAGGGGACCATTTCTAATCTTGCATCTGCAAGTAGATCCTCAAAAGTTTCTTTTTTTTTTTTTAAGATTTTTATTTATTTGACAGAGAGACACAGCAAGAGAGGGAACACAAGCAGGAGGAGTGGGAGAGGAAGAAGCAGATTCCCCGCTGAGCAGGGAGCCTGATGCGGGGCTCAATCCCAGGAGCCTGGGATCATGACCTGAGCCAAAGGCACACGCTTCATGGCTGATCCACCCAGGTGCCCCACGTCAAGGGTTTCTTGAAGCCACACGAGGGCTGGCTCATCGCTGCAGAGAAGTAGACCATCCCGGGGCCACACCGGGGACTGTGCAGAGCAAAATCCCTTGCCATGTCCCAGCACCTGGGATCTTCACCTTGTTGCTCACGTTCAGATTTCTTCTGTGTAGTCTGCAGATTTCTCCCAGGGAATTGGAAACTCCAGCTCTCGTGGACAAGCCAGGGGCCTCCGCTGGCAGGGCTGGGTGACATGGAGCCCCGGGGAGAGGCCGGCGTGAGTAAAGGGCTGTGTTCTGTCTGCTGAGCCCAAGTCCACCAGTCATCCACGCCCTGCTGCTGACTCAACTGCCAGCTCAAGTCGAGCGAATTTGGGAGGGGGTTTGCAGGTGTGAACACTGACCAGCTCGGAAAGAACAGAAAAGGAATTAAGCATATCATATTAGAATCCTGTATTCTTAGATTTTCATGAGCTTAGAACCTCAAGCCAGGAGGAAACAGAGAGGCACCAAAATTACATAATGGCTAGGTTCATGGGCTCTGGAGGCAAACAGACCTGAACTCAGGACCACCCAAAGACTTTGGCTAAAAAGAAATTTCCTAGAGGGAATGGGGCAGATCATAGAGGGAAGACAAGGGGAGGTTTAGGACAAACTCAGAGGGCAGCAGAAGTTATCTGACAATCTGATCTGAAAATGAGCTGCAATCAACAAGTCTTGAGGATTTCTTCTGCTCTCAGATGATAAGCTCAGGATTCCAAGTCCTGGAGGAGATAACTTCCCATTGGACTTTCCCTTGCCTCACCAGTGTGATTTGAAGAAAACCTTGGGTACCGTAGTGACAGGGGAAGACATCTAATTTACCCCCAATGAGACCATAAACACTGAATGTGACAGAACTCCCAAAGGGAAACCAGGGGCTCTTGGCATGTGGGAAAGCTGCCTGGGACCATAAACAAGGACATCTACAACTGTGCACCTGGCCCAGAGTGAGCCTTTTATTAACCCTTAGTAACTTCCGTTGTCACTTGTCCTCCTGTGTGGAGCTAGACCCCCTCTGTGGCATTCCTGACCACTGAGACCCCTTCCCCTTGGGAATGGTGGTTCCAGCCTCCTTGAATGTACAGGCCATTTGGCTGGGAACTTTCAGAGATTTTACTGACCACAATATGTATAGCCCATGCCATGGAGCACCCAACGCTATCTGGATGGGACAGACCATGGCTCAGAAAGAGGATTTCACGTGGAGTTGATTCTCATCATCATTCCAGCCACACTCTATATGCCGCCCCCTCTAATCCAATCAATCTAGTAAAGTGTTTGGTGCTGAAAGTTTAGCTTCACCACACCCTGAGGTCAGGAAAGGAGATCCAGAAACCCTTTCAGAAGACACAGCCTTAGAGACCGTATCTCCTCTTACTATTCCACCGAGTTCAGAGCAGGCTCCTTGGACCCTCCAGCCAGACCTCGAAAACTCTAAAAGCATGTGCCAGATGGGGGACGCCCGCCCACCTGCTTCACTGCTCCCAACGATGCCTTGTTAAAGGGCGGCTGCCAGACTCTGGCTTCTGAAGACAAGGCGGCCTCACTTGAGGCATATTTTGACTTCAAAATCAAGTATGCAGAAAGGGGAGGGTAAATGGAAAGTCATTCTGCAGTTGTCTGGCCAGTCGAAGCCATCCTGCCCTGAAGGACATCAGCATCACTATAGCTGACGGGTTGCAGATCTGAAGCTTGTCTGAGCTCACTTCATTCTGCTCTGACGCTTGAGGGGAGCACCAAGACCCAGGAGCACACATCTTCAGCAGGGACACCTCTGGCTTCCTCCCTCCAAGGCAGCCAGCTCATCATTTTCTCATTCCACAGTCGTATACTAAGACCCACTAGGAGCCATTTACTGTGTGAAGAGTGAAAAAATCCTGGCTATTATTTCTGGAGTGCCTCTGATGGGCAGAATGCTTTATCCGCATTGTCCCAATTCATCACCACGGCAGCCCCGTGGAGCGTAGCACACTCTACTCTTTTTGTAATAACTATTTATGCTGCTTGAGCAACTAGACCGCTTGTCAGTGCATTGAAATAATTCTGCTTCCGTCCTTCCATGCCCTTGATGTTCCTTTGCCCTCAGCAAAGGCTTTCAAAGGAAACCAGATGATTGGAGCTGGGCAGAGGGGGCAGGATGGTCCTATCTGAGACAGTCCAGTCTCTGGCTCTCGGTTCCACCAACTGCTCCAGAGGCAGCAGTTCCCAATGACGACTGGAAGTCAGAGCCAATGACAGCTCCAGGTGAAGAAGGAAAGAGAAACCAGAGATGGGCAGGGGTCCACAAGTCTCCCCTGAATCCAGCGCTCTCCCTTGGACCTGAAAGATCACCTGGCCACCTAGATCCCCTTCTCCCCCAGGGGCAGAGATGCCCAGGCCAGGGCACTGTTTCTGTGGAATCTTCCCACTGATGACTCTCCCTGCCGGACCAGCTGTTTGGCTATGTTTAAGCTGTCACCCAGCCAAAGCAACTTGGTGACACGCCCAAACTCCCAACTCAGCAGACACACCAGGTCTGCAGCCCGCGCCAAAACTTAAAAACATAATTTGAACCAAACAGCCAGTCAATTTAAAAGTACTCCAAGCAGAGAACCAATGAAACTTGAAAACAAAGAAAACGGAAAATAAAAGGTAAATGCATGTACTTATTTGTTCATTCATTCATTATTCAAACTTCGTTTTTTTCCGGAGAGGATCTAAGATGTCAAGAGACAAATTATATATATTTTTAACAGTATTACACGTGTTCCACAAATTTCAATGATATCACAAAAATTCAGCTTGGGCTGACGTTCAAAGCAGAACGTGTTTGTGCATGTGCGTGCACACGTGCCCACCTGTGCGGGTCACTGCTCCACAGGGCGGGAAATGCACGCGTTTCCTCCTCTTCTGTACCCAAACATGTTAAGATGTCACAACCCCGTATTATCCACCTGCATCATGCGTTCGTTCTTTCAAAGTCATTTATTGAAATCCAACCATGTGCCACCTGCTGAACCCGAGTTTCAGATACAGTGGCCAAAAAGCCACATACAGTCCCTGCACACACAACGCTTCCATGTAAGACACGGGAGCCCAGCGGTGTGTGCTCCGAGCTGAAGCTGGGGCGTTCACATCCCCGGACCCTCAGAGCTGAAAAGGCACTGGGAGGTCATCTCAACCAGAGTTTTCCAAAGGGCAGTCTTTCATCCACCAACCTCATGGCTTTTGCCATGATGCCAATACCACCTGGATGTAGTTCTCTAAATGTTCTCATCTACATAAACCCTTTTATTTTAAGGGAACGCTCCACATCACTGCCATAAATGGAAAACCAGGATCACTTGTCATTAACGAACAAAGAAAGAAAGAAAAGGTAACCATAAAAATAAATAAAATGAAAACAAAACAGCATGACTAAACTCTCATCCAGATAGTTACGTGCCATCCAAGGAAGACTCTGAGCTCAAAGTCTCCTCTCACTTTGTAAAAAAAAGGAAAATCAGGAGGTGTTGAAAGGTGTTCAAGATACATGAACACTCCCGAGACATTCTCCTTTCCCTAATCAGGAGGATTAACTTATGCACAGGTTTCTACTCTGTGACTTAATGGTTTAAAATGTTGTGATAATTAGTCACGGTGTTTAGGAAATCGTGATCTAATTCAGGCTTCTAATTTTCCGAAGGGAGGTGGGGCCCAGAGACGGGTGGCAACTTGACCAAAGGCAAACAGCAACTGAGTGGTAGGGTGGATACCAAACCCCAAATCCCTGTCTTCTGCCCAGACCAGTACATTCCGCTACAAGGGACTGGAGCTCACCAAACTCACATCTCAACAAATTCCTATATTTGCAATTCACCGTGATGGAAGACCAGGCTTGAGCCCCCTGATTTTTGGACTGCAAGAAACCAAAATTCATCTCAAACTGGCAGTCATGGCAATCCCTCTCTTTAGCAAAGATGGAAAGTTTTCTTTTTTTTCTGTTTTCCGCAACCACTCATTTTCCCTGTGTTCTGGAGGTCCTTGTAACGGAAATATCCACTAAGATCCCAAGTAAAATCTGGAGAGTGTGTAGAGACTTCTGAACATCCCAGTGTTCAAGCAGGGTCCCTAGTTAACCTGCTTTGAAACAGAATTCAGTGGGGAGAGACTAGTCAGCCCCGCCCCCTGAGGTCTCTCTGTCCTTTACAACCCTCGTGTGCACATCCTGTACTCAGGCCGTCACCACGTATTGATTATAACATTCTAAATCAGGCGTAGCAGATAAAGGGAGAAAAACTCCTCTCTTCCCACGAAGAAGGTCACCTGCAATTTGCCTGCCCTCAGTCCACCTCCAAGAGCAGCTTTCAGCAACAGTCCCTGGGAAATAATTGGCTATCAAACTACACGGAAGCCGTCGGCCTATCAAGGAGGGTGCATTCCAGCATCCTTGCTCATGCTGCTTCCCTGGGAAGATGAAGCCAGGGCTTCAACGTTCCTCTTGCAGAAGAGGAGGGATGGAAAGGGAGATGTGACAGTTCATGAAATCCAGCCACTTTTTCCTCTTTCTTCTAAAGCTGGTGCAAGAGCATGTGAAGGCTCTTTGGGCGGGCTGAAATCCATGTTTTATGGTAACAACTCTTAAGTTCAGCTTTCCCCTGCCTTCCCTGAAGGAAGGATCCTGCTTCACCCCCCAGCACAGACTGGACCTAGCTAAAGTATTTGAGCAGCGTAACCCCGTGGCCTCAGGGCTGGTGCTGTGAGAGCACCCAAAAGCAGAGAGAAGTGACTCTCCTTCCTAATGTGGAAAGAGCAGGACTTCCTATGATGCAGCTGGCGTTTCCTGAAATAGAACAGGATCGGAGCAAACGGTTTTCACTAGGCGGGCAGGAAAAGCTGAGTGTAGCTCCATATTTCATTCGCGGTGACTCAGACTCTTGCTCCTGGGCACTCACTCATCCTGCTTGGGTCTGACCTTTTTCCAGTTATCATGCTCAGCCGTTGGATTCCCTCTTTGCCAACACTCAATGTCCTGCCAGTGTATTGTATTTCCTGGGGAGGCCACGCCTCTGTCCTTACTCTTATGTCATTTACACTCAGTTCCAGTTTCTATTTTGAAATTGATTAGGTCTTGATCAGCCACCTGGGTTCATTTCCAGAACCCTTCCTGTCCGGCTCTTCTTCCATCTGGGAGAAACGGAGATTTACGTTTATCTAGACCAGAGGCAGGACTTTCTTCTGGAACCACTTTTCAAATTTGGGGCATATGCCCAGTGACGACCAGAAACAATTGGAGAAAAGTGTATTGAGGGCCATTCAGCAAAGATGGCCTCAGACATCCTGTACCATCCAGAATCCATACCAGACTCTCCATCCCTGTCTCCATCTGCTTCTCATTCAGTCAACATTTAGTGAGTCCTGACTGCAAACCAGATGCTGTGCGGGGGCTCCAGACATGGACGGGCCTGGTCGCCGGTGCCACAGTTGCACTCCAACAGGGAAAGGACTCCTCAGAGTTCTTATCTTAGCACAGTGGGGGTCGCAGAGAGAGGCAGCACGATCTGGCACCCCCCACCTCTCCAGCTCGGATCTCAGTGCCCTTGTCCTCGCTCTGCATTGGCCTCCCTGTCCTTGATTGAGTGCCTTTGTGGTCCTTCTCTTCTCTTGCCTGGAATGACCTTTCCCCATCTCTTCACTTGGCCAGCTCCTTATCATCAGTCAGCCTCGATTATACAACCTCCTCAAAGACCTACCACATTCCCTTTACCCCCAGATGCATTTTTCTCTATCTGACATTACCTTGTTTATTGATCTGTATATTGCATATTGTCTATTTCCCTGAAATAAAATGCAATCTCCACCAGAGCACAACTCTGAGTCTTGTGTTCATCACTATGTCCTCAGTGTCTAGAACAGACTTGGCACAGATTAGATAGGCCCACAGTAAACGCTTGATCATTGAATGAATGAGTATTCTACAAGGAGAAATCAGGAAAGGCTTCGGAAGGATGTGACTTTGGGAGATTGCCAGGTGAACGGTTATGTAGGTGAGCAGTTCCCAACCCGAGCCATAAAGCATGAGGGGAATGGTGGGCAGGCAGTAAGATACTTTTAAAGTCTCACTGTGTGCTAGGCACTGAGTTAGAGCTCCCAGCCACCATCTTGTTCAAGCCTCACAGCACCCTGAGGAAAGACCTTATCTTCCCTACTTGAAGAAATGGAGATGAAAGGAGAAGGGATTGGCCCAGCACCTGCTAGGTGGCAGAGCTGGGATTTAAACCCAGGAATCTGCCCAAGCTCGTGCCCGACTGCCTTCCACTCCCTGGGACAGGAGAGGGCTTCCTGACTTACCATGAAAGGATGGGCCAGAGAGGGTGTTCCAGAGTCTTCTCTCTCCCCATTTTCAAGCATAGGCTCAGGTGAGGGAATATCATCCACTTTCCTGCCTCTCGAGGATGTTGGCTTTTGCTGCCTATCTTCTGAGGCCCTCCCCGAGGATGCCGTGCATGGCCATGGCCTTGACTGAGCCACCCCGCTCACATGTAATCCCACAGGATCTCATGCCACTAAACACCTGCTCTCTATCTTCAAAGATGTCTCAGGGAAGCAGGACAATAAGCCACGGTTGAAAAAGGTGCGATAAGATTGGTGCTAAGGAGTTTCTGTGAAACACTCATGCCTGACCTAGCCGTCCTCAGCCCTGTTGCTGGCTGCACAGTACTGTGGGCGTAAGGTCAAAGGTCCTTGTCAGGGCCCTGTCTGCTCATCTTCAAAGGTCAGCTCAGCGGCCACATCAGCCTTCTGTTTTATGTCAGGTCCCCCTCTGTTAGGTGCTCCAGGGGACATGTGTCTCTCCTTCATAGCTCTTAGCACAGTAGCGGGCTTGCTCCATAGAATGTGAACTCCATGAGGACAAGGACCTATTTTTCTCCATATCAAAATCTCCTTTCCAGCGCAGGGCCTGCTCACGCTGACTGCTCAGTAAATATTGGCTGAACTAATGAACTCAGAATCGGAAGGCAGTTATCACACGAGTGGGAGTGGGTGAATTATTTCACCTCTTTCATTGTTGTACTTACAGAATGGATTATATCAGTGCTGTATCTCTTCCAAAAAGCAGTGAAAAAAACTAAGTGTGTTTTAAGGCATTGAGGGCTCTATAGATTATTTTTATTAAGGAACTACGGACAGAGTATATCCCCAGGATTTGGAGCACTTCCAGAAATGTCAATATCTAAAGCTGAAGCCGAACCACTCGTGAATGGAGCCGAGACCTTGTCTCAGAGGTGGCCCTCCTTGCTGAAATGGAGGTGGCTACAGAGACGGGCTTGAAGCTGGCCAGGAATCAGGGCTTCTCTTTGAGATGCCACGCTCAGAACGGGGCAAATCTCGCCGATTCGACTACGGGCATGATTGTTGTCAGAACAGACAGGCTGTGAGTGTGTGGTGCAGAAGGGAAAAGAGAATAGAGAAGATGCGTCCGTGTGTCTCCTGCGCAGGTGGGGGAAGGGGAAGTCCTGATAGCTAACCAGCTCGGAGGACGCAAATATCCCAAGTGGAGAAGTGAACTTGCCGCACTTCCTGGGAAATGTAGCCGACCAACTCCATCCATCTTCAATGATCGCTAAATATTTTCAGCCTTAACTTCATCTGCTAGCTGAGCCAAACCCTGGTTTCTACGAACCTGGTGGAGAGAACCCAGTTTTGGACTCAGAAAACCTCGACTCAAGTCCCGGGAAACAAAAACAGCTGCCAAGTGTTGAAGTCTTGCCGCGTGCCGAGCACCGTGCTAACGCATGGTAGCCTTTGGCTCATTTACTCTTGCTAGAGACTGTCTAAACAGTAGAGCCGGCAGCCCCGCTCTACAGACGAGGAGGACAAGCCTCGCCGCCCGCCCAGGGTCCCACAGCTTCACCAGAAGCTCTGTAAGTGTGTTTCCCGATCCACATAATGCGAGCACACATCTCACGACAGGGTGGTCTTGAAATTCAAGCGGGCTCCCGCAGGGGTCGTGCAAGGCTCCGTGCTGCTCGGGCCAGGAGCAGCCACCTCCCCTTCAAGCTGGTTGGAAATGCCGAAGTCGGGGTCCCCGTCCAAGCCTGTGGAGTCAGAATCTGCACCGTAACCAGATTCCCAGGCGATGTGTACACACTGTGGGGTTTTGAGACGGGCGGACGTGCGAGGTCGCCAGCCGCCGCTCTAAATTGTTGAGGGTCCGGGAGAGTCCTGACGGTCCTCTCAGTGTGGCTCGTGAGAGTCTGTGCCTCAAGGCTTTGATGACTTCTAGGTCAGTCCTTCTCAAACGTCAGTGTTGCATACGAATCAAATGGGAATATGGGTTCTGCCTCCATCCAGCTGCGGGGGGCCTCAGAGTCGGCGTTTTTCACATGTCCTCAGGTCCGGCAGCGGGGCTCGCCGACCCCACTCCCAGTAACAAGGAACCCGACAAATCAAACCCCCGAGTCAGCAAAGCAGAAAGCCACACTTTGCTGGGACGATGTGACTCGGGGAGGCATCCACTCCACACACATTCCCAGAGGGCCGGCGACATCTCTGTCTTCCTTGCGTGGCCAGCACCTCGTTCCGTGTCTGTCACAAAGGAGGCGTGTGTCATCAGTGAATGATCGAATGGACAACAGTCATTTCTCACCTGTCCCCTGCTTAATCCTGTCCTGTGGTAACCCAGATTTACAAAATCCCAGGAGACTCATCGTGGCCCACAAGGCCTGACCAGACTTGGGTCCTGTCCCCATCCCTGAACCCTTCCTCCTTCTCCCCAACTCATTTCCACAACGCTAGCCTTTTCTTGTTTCTCAAACACACCAGGGTTTTCCTGCCTCAGGGTCTTGGCAACTGCTCTCCCCTTTACCTGGAATGCCCTTCCTCCATCTCTTTCCATAGCTGGCTGTTTCTCATCATTCATGCCTCACCTCAAATTTCACCTTCTCAGCAAGGCCATCCCTGACCGACCTGTCTAAACTGGTGAACGCACACCCCACCCCAAAACTGTCTGTCACACTTTTTTTTTCCTTAGCCCTTATCAATCTGAAAATATTTTCTTTTTTTTTATTTGCTTTTTTTCCCCTGATTCTCCTATCAAAAAGGAAACTTTATGAAAGCTGGGACATTGTTGACGGCCCTTAGCTGATAGTAGGTACTCGATAAATAGCTATGGAATGAATAGATGGGTCATCTAAAACACCCCAAGGAACCCATAATTGCCCCCCTGGTTGCAACAGGAGAAGGAGAGATCGAGCACTGTGTGAGGCCGGAAGAGGAACAATCACTTCCTCCTGGATGAGGAAGTATGTGTAGTAATCAGGGCAGCCTCCCTGAAAGAGGTGGTGTTTAAACTTCACCTCGAAGCATGGGAAGAACTTTTCTGGGTGATGAGAAGTGCAGCAGCCACCCCAGGCTGAAAGAACAGCTTGGGCAGATGCTGACCGAGTGGGAGGGCTGAGGGAACACAGCACACAGCTGCTGGGTGGAGACCAGTACCTGCCCTGTCCCTGCCCAGCCCAGAGCTTCAGGCAGAGGCAGCCCTCTCTGTAGGTGTGACAGAGTCTGGCAGGGCTCCCGCCACTGAATAGCTGAGGTCACTGCCTTCCCTCGAGCAGGCCTCTCCACGCCCTTAGCCAACATGACGCAGCCCCACTCTCTGAAGCAAGACAAGGCATTAGTAGGGGACAGGTGGGCTTGAGGGTCAGGCCCCCTCCTTCCCTCCTTTCCTCACAGAGGCCTGCCCGGCTCCTGTCCTCTTGTCTGTCAAGAGTCACATAGCTGTGATTATTGCACGAACTCCGTGGTAATCTGTTTCGGGTCCAAGTTCCAGTTTATCCCTAAGCTCTGTACGAGAAGGAGCCATGGTTCTGCTGGTCAGCCTCATCCGTGGTCTATTCCCAGACCTAAGGGCAGGGAGCCTGGCACATGAAAGTTCTTCAACGGGACTCGTCCTTCATTCACCACGATCAACCGAGCACGAGTAAGGTGCCAGGTGTTGCATGACACACCGAGGCCGCAGGAGTGACACATGGCAGTGAAGGTCTCTACCCTCCCAGAGGCAGGATTTTATTTGAAAGTAATATAATCTAGAGACTGGATTCAGCCAGTCTCACTGTGTGATCTGAGCAAGCTCCTTAAATTTCTGGGCCGCCTACAAAGTAGAGAGGAATAGACTAGATCACCTGGTTCAGAGTTTTAAGCTAAATTTTGAGGGTTCTAGGGGTCTGTGGTGCCTCTTGGCTCAGCAAACCATGATATGTTTTTCTTAAGGAAGATTTAATTAGCCTAGGCAAGGTTGTTGTTTTTTTTCTTTCCTTTTTTACTGTTTTCTGTTTGGGGTTCCACTTAAAAGTTTATGTGTGGAAGAAAAAGATGGTTGGAAGACTCTGCTCTTGGCCACGGTATGGGCCAGAGTGGAGGAAGGTAGAAACTAGACATGCCTCTGAGTTGGGGACAGAAGAAGCAGGCCGGCTGTAGGTGGCAAAGACCCCTCTGGGAAAGAGAAGCGGTGTCTGAGGAAGGGCAGTCGTGGGGGGCTAGCTGGAGAGAGACAGCAGCCTAATGGAGACCCAGCAAAATGAGGTAGGGACAGGCCCTCCCCATGTCCTGGGCACGCAGAACTGTATATCTGGAAGCTGGCAGTGGCCAGCGAATTTTCCAGCAATTCTGAGAGACAAGACTTAGACCAGAACTGCAGTCCAAGGTGGAGATCCAGTTGGTTTCCAAGAAGAGAACCGTGACCCACACAGAAGCCAGAGTCGCAACTGCAACAAACTGACTTAATCAAGCTACTGTCCAGAAGTCTTTGAGTCTCCCGCTGAGGCTTGTCCGCAGTCACGTGGGCAGCAAGGGTGACATCAGAAACACAACTCCCTTCACCAGACCCTCTCTGTGCAGTCCTCTTCGCACCACCTGATCCGTGTGAGGCAAGCTGAACTAGATCCCAAATCCAGACAGGATTTTCTAAACCAGCAAGACACAATGTGCTATTTCTCGAGCACTTGGTGAAAGGGAGGGGGTAACGTTTTCCTAACTGGCGTCTCACTCGTGATCTCCGGAATTAGCACCAGCCCCCCTGGGGGGACCGGAATGGCTTTTTCCGTCACTAGCTCAGCGCCCCTGGGGCAGTCTTTTTTTTTTTTTTAAAGATTTTATTTATTTATTCGACAGTGATAGAGACAGCCAGCGAGAGAGGGAACACAAGCAGGGGGAGTGGGAGAGGAAGAAGCAGGCTCATAGCAGAAGAGCCTGATGTGGGGCTCGATCCCGTAACGCCGGGACCATGCCCTGAGCCGAAGGCAGACGCTTAACCGCTGTGCCACCCAGGCGCCCCTCCTGGGGCAGTCTTAATGGCAATCCCCAAGTTCTGTTTACATAATACCAAAGCAACAGGTCAGTTCAGGCCAAAACTAATAAATAAAGACTTACNAGATGGGGGACGCCCGCCCACCTGCTTCACTGCTCCCAACGATGCCTTGTTAAAGGGCGGCTGCCAGACTCTGGCTTCTGAAGACAAGGCGGCCTCACTTGAGGCATATTTTGACTTCAAAATCAAGTATGCAGAAAGGGGAGGGTAAATGGAAAGTCATTCTGCAGTTGTCTGGCCAGTCGAAGCCATCCTGCCCTGAAGGACATCAGCATCACTATAGCTGACGGGTTGCAGATCTGAAGCTTGTCTGAGCTCACTTCATTCTGCTCTGACGCTTGAGGGGAGCACCAAGACCCAGGAGCACACATCTTCAGCAGGGACACCTCTGGCTTCCTCCCTCCAAGGCAGCCAGCTCAT
Source organism: Ailuropoda melanoleuca (assembly GCF_002007445.2). Taxonomy (NCBI): domain Eukaryota; kingdom Metazoa; phylum Chordata; class Mammalia; order Carnivora; family Ursidae; genus Ailuropoda; species Ailuropoda melanoleuca. Next base: position 107,080,220 of record NC_048220.1, on the reverse strand, counting down.
CATTTTCTCATTCCACAGTCGTATACTAAGACCCACTAGGAGCCATTTACTGTGTGAAGAGTGAAAAAATCCTGGCTATTATTTCTGGAGTGCCTCTGATGGGCAGAATGCTTTATCCGCATTGTCCCAATTCATCACCACGGCAGCCCCGTGGAGCGTAGCACACTCTACTCTTTTTGTAATAACTATTTATGCTGCTTGAGCAACTAGACCGCTTGTCAGTGCATTGAAATAATTCTGCTTCCGTCCTCCATGCCCTTGATGTTCCTTTGCCCTCAGCAAAGGCTTTCAAAGGAAACCAGATGATTGGAGCTGGGCAGAGGGGGCAGGATGGTCCTATCTGAGACAGTCCAGTCTCTGGCTCTCGGTTCCACCAACTGCTCCAGAGGCAGCAGTTCCCAATGACGACTGGAAGTCAGAGCCAATGACAGCTCCAGGTGAAGAAGGAAAGAGAAACCAGAGATGGGCAGGGGTCCACAAGTCTCCCCTGAATCCAGCGCTCTCCCTTGGACCTGAAAGATCACCTGGCCACCTAGATCCCCTTCTCCCCCAGGGGCAGAGATGCCCAGGCCAGGGCACTGTTTCTGTGGAATCTTCCCACTGATGACTCTCCCTGCCGGACCAGCTGTTTGGCTATGTTTAAGCTGTCACCCAGCCAAAGCAACTTGGTGACACGCCCAAACTCCCAACTCAGCAGACACACCAGGTCTGCAGCCCGCGCCAAAACTTAAAAACATAATTTGAACCAAACAGCCAGTCAATTTAAAAGTACTCCAAGCAGAGAACCAATGAAACTTGAAAACAAAGAAAACGGAAAATAAAAGGTAAATGCATGTACTTATTTGTTCATTCATTCATTATTCAAACTTCGTTTTTTTCCGGAGAGGATCTAAGATGTCAAGAGACAAATTATATATATTTTTAACAGTATTACACGTGTTCCACAAATTTCAATGATATCACAAAAATTCAGCTTGGGCTGACGTTCAAAGCAGAACGTGTTTGTGCATGTGCGTGCACACGTGCCCACCTGTGCGGGTCACTGCTCCACAGGGCGGGAAATGCACGCGTTTCCTCCTCTTCTGTACCCAAACATGTTAAGATGTCACAACCCTGTATTATCCACCTGAATCATGCGTTCGTTCTTTCAAAGTCATTTATTGAAATCCAACCATGTGCCACCTGCTGAACCCGAGTTTCAGATACAGTGGCCAAAAAGCCACATACAGTCCCTGCACACACAACGCTTCCATGTAAGACACGGGAGCCCAGCGGTGTGTGCTCCGAGCTGAAGCTGGGGCATTCACATCCCCGGACCCTCAGAGCTGAAAAGGCACTGGGAGGTCATCTCAACCAGAGTTTTCCAAAGGGCAGTCTTTCATCCACCAACCTCATGGCTTTTGCCATGATGCCAATACCACCTGGATGTAGTTCTCTAAATGTTCTCATCTACATAAACCCTTTTATTTTAAGGGAACGCTCCACATCACTGCCATAAATGGAAAACCAGGATCACTTGTCATTAACGAACAAAGAAAGAAAGAAAAGGTAACCATAAAAATAAATAAAATGAAAACAAAACAGCATGACTAAACTCTCATCCAGATAGTTACGTGCCATCCAAGGAAGACTCTGAGCTCAAAGTCTCCTCTCACTTTGTAAAAAAAAGGAAAATCAGGAGGTGTTGAAAGGTGTTCAAGATACATGAACACTCCCGAGACATTCTCCTTTCCCTAATCAGGAGGATTAACTTATGCACAGGTTTCTACTCTGTGACTTAATGGTTTAAAATGTTGTGATAATTAGTCACGGTGTTTAGGAAATCGTGATCTAATTCAGGCTTCTAATTTTCCGAAGGGAGGTGGGGCCCAGAGACGGGTGGCAACTTGACCAAACGCAAACAGCAACTGAGTGGTAGGGTGGATACCAAACCCCAAATCCCTGTCTTCTGCCCAGACCAGTACATTCCGCTACAAGGGACTGGAGCTCACCAAACTCACATCTCAACAAATTCCTATATTTGCAATTCACCGTGATGGAAGACCAGGCTTGAGCCCCCTGATTTTTGGACTGCAAGAAACCAAAATTCATCTCAAACTGGCAGTCATGGCAATCCCTCTCTTTAGCAAAGATGGAAAGTTTTCTTTTTTTTCTGTTTTCCGCAACCACTCATTTTCCCTGTGTTCTGGAGGTCCTTGTAACGGAAATATCCACTAAGATCCCAAGTAAAATCTGGAGAGTGTGTAGAGACTTCTGAACATCCCAGTGTTCAAGCAGGGTCCCTAGTTAACCTGCTTTGAAACAGAATTCAGTGGGGAGAGACTAGTCAGCCCCGCCCCCTGAGGTCTCTCTGTCCTTTACAACCCTCGTGTGCACATCCTGTACTCAGGCCGTCACCACGTATTGATTATAACATTCTAAATCAGGCGTAGCAGATAAAGGGAGAAAAACTCCTCTCTTCCCACGAAGAAGGTCACCTGCAATTTGCCTGCCCTCAGTCCACCTCCAAGAGCAGCTTTCAGCAACAGTCCCTGGGAAATAATTGGCTATCAAACTACACGGAAGCCGTCGGCCTATCAAGGAGGGTGCATTCCAGCATCCTTGCTCATGCTGCTTCCCTGGGAAGATGAAGCCAGGGCTTCAACGTTCCTCTTGCAGAAGAGGAGGGATGGAAAGGGAGATGTGACAGTTCATGAAATCCAGCCACTTTTTCCTCTTTCTTCTAAAGCTGGTGCAAGAGCATGTGAAGGCTCTTTGGGCGGGCTGAAATCCATGTTTTATGGTAACAACTCTTAAGTTCAGCTTTCCCCTGCCTTCCCTGAAGGAAGGATCCTGCTTCACCCCCCAGCACAGACTGGACCTAGCTAAAGTATTTGAGCAGCGTAACCCCGTGGCCTCAGGGCTGGTGCTGTGAGAGCACCCAAAAGCAGAGAGAAGTGACTCTCCTTCCTAATGTGGAAAGAGCAGGACTTCCTATGATGCAGCTGGCGTTTCCTGAAATAGAACAGGATCGGAGCAAACGGTTTTCACTAGGCGGGCAGGAAAAGCTGAGTGTAGCTCCATATTTCATTCGCGGTGACTCAGACTCTTGCTCCTGGGCACTCACTCATCCTGCTTGGGTCTGACCTTTTTCCAGTTATCATGCTCAGCCGTTGGATTCCCTCTTTGCCAACACTCAATGTCCTGCCAGTGTATTGTATTTCCTGGGGAGGCCACGCCTCTGTCCTTACTCTTATGTCATTTACACTCAGTTCCAGTTTCTATTTTGAAATTGATTAGGTCTTGATCAGCCACCTGGGTTCATTTCCAGAACCCTTCCTGTCCGGCTCTTCTTCCATCTGGGAGAAACGGAGATTTACGTTTATCTAGACCAGAGGCAGGACTTTCTTCTGGAACCACTTTTCAAATTTGGGGCATATGCCCAGTGACGACCAGAAACAATTGGAGAAAAGTGTATTGAGGGCCATTCAGCAAAGATGGCCTCAGACATCCTGTACCATCCAGAATCCATACCAGACTCTCCATCCCTGTCTCCATCTGCTTCTCATTCAGTCAACATTTAGTGAGTCCTGACTGCAAACCAGATGCTGTGCGGGGGCTCCAGACATGGACGGGCCTGGTCGCCGGTGCCACAGTTGCACTCCAACAGGGAAAGGACTCCTCAGAGTTCTTATCTTAGCACAGTGGGGGTCGCAGAGAGAGGCAGCACGATCTGGCACCCCCCACCTCTCCAGCTCGGATCTCAGTGCCCTTGTCCTCGCTCTGCATTGGCCTCCCTGTCCTTGATTGAGTGCCTTTGTGGTCCTTCTCTTCTCTTGCCTGGAATGACCTTTCCCCATCTCTTCACTTGGCCAGCTCCTTATCATCAGTCAGCCTCGATTATACAACCTCCTCAAAGACCTACCACATTCCCTTTACCCCCAGATGCATTTTTCTCTATCTGACATTACCTTGTTTATTGATCTGTATATTGCATATTGTCTATTTCCCTGAAATAAAATGCAATCTCCACCAGAGCACAACTCTGAGTCTTGTGTTCATCACTATGTCCTCAGTGTCTAGAACAGACTTGGCACAGATTAGATAGGCCCACAGTAAACGCTTGATCATTGAATGAATGAGTATTCTACAAGGAGAAATCAGGAAAGGCTTCGGAAGGATGTGACTTTGGGAGATTGCCAGGTGAACGGTTATGTAGGTGAGCAGTTCCCAACCCGAGCCATAAAGCATGAGGGGAATGGTGGGCAGGCAGTAAGATACTTTTAAAGTCTCACTGTGTGCTAGGCACTGAGTTAGAGCTCCCAGCCACCATCTTGTTCAAGCCTCACAGCACCCTGAGGAAAGACCTTATCTTCCCTACTTGAAGAAATGGAGATGAAAGGAGAAGGGATTGGCCCAGCACCTGCTAGGTGGCAGAGCTGGGATTTAAACCCAGGAATCTGCCCAAGCTCGTGCCCGACTGCCTTCCACTCCCTGGGACAGGAGAGGGCTTCCTGACTTACCATGAAAGGATGGGCCAGACAGGGTGTTCCAGAGTCTTCTCTCTCCCCATTTTCAAGCATAGGCTCAGGTGAGGGAATATCATCCACTTTCCTGCCTCTCGAGGATGTTGGCTTTTGCTGCCTATCTTCTGAGGCCCTCCCCGAGGATGCCGTGCATGGCCATGGCCTTGACTGAGCCACCCCGCTCACATGTAATCCCACAGGATCTCATGCCACTAAACACCTGCTCTCTATCTTCAAAGATGTCTCAGGGAAGCAGGACAATAAGCCACGGTTGAAAAAGGTGCGATAAGATTGGTGCTAAGGAGTTTCTGTGAAACACTCATGCCTGACCTAGCCGTCCTCAGCCCTGTTGCTGGCTGCACAGTACTGTGGGCGTAAGGTCAAAGGTCCTTGTCAGGGCCCTGTCTGCTCATCTTCAAAGGTCAGCTCAGCGGCCACATCAGCCTTCTGTTTTATGTCAGGTCCCCCTCTGTTAGGTGCTCCAGGGGACATGTGTCTCTCCTTCATAGCTCTTAGCACAGTAGCGGGCTTGCTCCATAGAATGTGAACTCCATGAGGACAAGGACCTGTCTATTTTTCTCCATATCAAAATCTCCTTTCCAGCGCAGGGCCTGCTCACGCTGACTGCTCAGTAAATATTGGCTGAACTAATGAACTCAGAATCGGAAGGCAGTTATCACACGAGTGGGAGTGGGTGAATTATTTCACCTCTTTCATTGTTGTACTTACAGAATGGATTATATCAGTGCTGTATCTCTTCCAAAAAGCAGTGAAAAAAACTAAGTGTGTTTTAAGGCATTGAGGGCTCTATAGATTATTTTTATTAAGGAACTACGGACAGAGTATATCCCCAGGATTTGGAGCACTTCCAGAAATGTCAATATCTAAAGCTGAAGCCGAACCACTCGTGAATGGAGCCGAGACCTTGTCTCAGAGGTGGCCCTCCTTGCTGAAATGGAGGTGGCTACAGAGACGGGCTTGAAGCTGGCCAGGAATCAGGGCTTCTCTTTGAGATGCCACGCTCAGAACGGGGCAAATCTCGCCGATTCGACTACGGGCATGATTGTTGTCAGAACAGACAGGCTGTGAGTGTGTGGTGCAGAAGGGAAAAAGAGAATAGAGAAGATGCGTCCGTGTGTCTCCTGCGCAGGTGGGGGAAGGGGAAGTCCTGATAGCTAACCAGCTCGGAGGACGCAAATATCCCAAGTGGAGAAGTGAACTTGCCGCACTTCCTGGGAAATGTAGCCGACCAACTCCATCCATCTTCAATGATCGCTAAATATTTTCAGCCTTAACTTCATCTGCTAGCTGAGCCAAACCCTGGTTTCTACGAACCTGGTGGAGAGAACCCAGTTTTGGACTCAGAAAACCTGGACTCAAGTCCCGGGAAACAAAAACAGCTGCCAAGTGTTGAAGTCTTGCCGCGTGCCGAGCACCGTGCTAACGCATGGTAGCCTTTGGCTCATTTACTCTTGCTAGAGACTGTCTAAACAGTAGAGCCGGCAGCCCCGCTCTACAGACGAGGAGGACAAGCCTCGCCGCCCGCCCAGGGTCCCACAGCTTCACCANGGTAGCCTTTGGCTCATTTACTCTTGCTAGAGACTGTCTAAACAGTAGAGCCGGCAGCCCCGCTCTACAGACAGGAGGACAAGCCTCGCCGCCCGCCCAGGGTCCCACAGCTTCACCGGAAGCTCTGTAAGTGTGTTTCCCGATCCACATAATGCGAGCACACATCTCACGACAGGGTGGTCTTGAAATTCAAGCGGGCTCCCGCAGGGGTCGTGCAAGGCTCCGTGCTGCTCGGGCCAGGAGCAGCCACCTCCCCTTCAAGCTGGTTGGAAATGCCGAAGTCGGGGTCCCCGTCCAAGCCTGTGGAGTCAGAATCTGCACCGTAACCAGATTCCCAGGCGATGTGTACACACTGTGGGGTTTTGAGACGGGCGGACGTGCGAGGTCGCCAGCCGCCGCTCTAAATTGTTGAGGGTCCGGGAGAGTCCTGACGGTCCTCTCAGTGTGGCTCGTGAGAGTCTGTGCCTCAAGGCTTTGATGACTTCTAGGTCAGTCCTTCTCAAACGTCAGTGTTGCATACGAATCAAATGGGAATATGGGTTCTGCCTCCATCCAGCTGCGGGGGGCCTCAGAGTCGGCGTTTTTCACATGTCCTCAGGTCCGGCAGCGGGGCTCGCCGACCCCACTCCCAGTAACAAGGAACCCGACAAATCAAACCCCCGAGTCAGCAAAGCAGAAAGCCACACTTTGCTGGGACGATGTGACTCGGGGAGGCATCCACTCCACACACATTCCCAGAGGGCCGGCGACATCTCTGTCTTCCTTGCGTGGCCAGCACCTCGTTCCGTGTCTGTCACAAAGGAGGCGTGTGTCATCAGTGAATGATCGAATGGACAACAGTCATTTCTCACCTGTCCCCTGCTTAATCCTGTCCTGTGGTAACCCAGATTTACAAAATCCCAGGAGACTCATCGTGGCCCACAAGGCCTGACCAGACTTGGGTCCTGTCCCCATCCCTGAACCCTTCCTCCTTCTCCCCAACTCATTTCCACAACGCTAGCCTTTTCTTGTTTCTCAAACACACCAGGGTTTTCCTGCCTCAGGGTCTTGGCAACTGCTCTCCCCTTTACCTGGAATGCCCTTCCTCCATCTCTTTCCATAGCTGGCTGTTTCTCATCATTCATGCCTCACCTCAAATTTCACCTTCTCAGCAAGGCCATCCCTGACCGACCTGTCTAAACTGGTGAACGCACACCCCACCCCAAAACTGTCTGTCACACTTTTTTTTTCCTTAGCCCTTATCAATCTGAAAATATTTTCTTTTTTTTTATTTGCTTTTTTTCCCCTGATTCTCCTATCAAAAAGGAAACTTTATGAAAGCTGGGACATTGTTGACGGCCCTTAGCTGATAGTAGGTACTCGATAAATAGCTATGGAATGAATAGATGGGTCATCTAAAACACCCCAAGGAACCCATAATTGCCCCCCTGGTTGCAACAGGAGAAGGAGAGATCGAGCACTGTGTGAGGCCGGAAGAGGAACAATCACTTCCTCCTGGATGAGGAAGTATGTGTAGTAATCAGGGCAGCCTCCCTGAAAGAGGTGGTGTTTAAACTTCACCTCGAAGCATGGGAAGAACTTTTCTGGGTGATGAGAAGTGCAGCAGCCACCCCAGGCTGAAAGAACAGCTTGGGCAGATGCTGACCGAGTGGGAGGGCTGAGGGAACACAGCACACAGCTGCTGGGTGGAGACCAGTACCTGCCCTGTCCCTGCCCAGCCCAGAGCTTCAGGCAGAGGCAGCCCTCTCTGTAGGTGTGACAGAGTCTGGCAGGGCTCCCGCCACTGAATAGCTGAGGTCACTGCCTTCCCTCGAGCAGGCCTCTCCACGCCCTTAGCCAACATGACGCAGCCCCACTCTCTGAAGCAAGACAAGGCATTAGTAGGGGACAGGTGGGCTTGAGGGTCAGGCCCCCTCCTTCCCTCCTTTCCTCACAGAGGCCTGCCCGGCTCCTGTCCTCTTGTCTGTCAAGAGTCACATAGCTGTGATTATTGCACGAACTCCGTGGTAATCTGTTTCGGGTCCAAGTTCCAGTTTATCCCTAAGCTCTGTACGAGAAGGAGCCATGGTTCTGCTGGTCAGCCTCATCCGTGGTCTATTCCCAGACCTAAGGGCAGGGAGCCTGGCACATGAAAGTTCTTCAACGGGACTCGTCCTTCATTCACCACGATCAACCGAGCACGAGTAAGGTGCCAGGTGTTGCATGACACACCGAGGCCGCAGGAGTGACACATGGCAGTGAAGGTCTCTACCCTCCCAGAGGCAGGATTTTATTTGAAAGTAATATAATCTAGAGACTGGATTCAGCCAGTCTCACTGTGTGATCTGAGCAAGCTCCTTAAATTTCTGGGCCGCCTACAAAGTAGAGAGGAATAGACTAGATCACCTGGTTCAGAGTTTTAAGCTAAATTTTGAGGGTTCTAGGGGTCTGTGGTGCCTCTTGGCTCAGCAAACCATGATATGTTTTTCTTAAGGAAGATTTAATTAGCCTAGGCAAGGTTGTTGTTTTTTTTCTTTCCTTTTTTACTGTTTTCTGTTTGGGGTTCCACTTAAAAGTTTATGTGTGGAAGAAAAAGATGGTTGGAAGACTCTGCTCTTGGCCACGGTATGGGCCAGAGTGGAGGAAGGTAGAAACTAGACATGCCTCTGAGTTGGGGACAGAAGAAGCAGGCCGGCTGTAGGTGGCAAAGACCCCTCTGGGAAAGAGAAGCGGTGTCTGAGGAAGGGCAGTCGTGGGGGGCTAGCTGGAGAGAGACAGCAGCCTAATGGAGACCCAGCAAAATGAGGTAGGGACAGGCCCTCCCCATGTCCTGGGCACGCAGAACTGTATATCTGGAAGCTGGCAGTGGCCAGCGAATTTTCCAGCAATTCTGAGAGACAAGACTTAGACCAGAACTGCAGTCCAAGGTGGAGATCCAGTTGGTTTCCAAGAAGAGAACCGTGACCCACACAGAAGCCAGAGTCGCAACTGCAACAAACTGACTTAATCAAGCTACTGTCCAGAAGTCTTTGAGTCTCCCGCTGAGGCTTGTCCGCAGTCACGTGGGCAGCAAGGGTGACATCAGAAACACAACTCCCTTCACCAGACCCTCTCTGTGCAGTCCTCTTCGCACCACCTGATCCGTGTGAGGCAAGCTGAACTAGATCCCAAATCCAGACAGGATTTTCTAAACCAGCAAGACACAATGTGCTATTTCTCGAGCACTTGGTGAAAGGGAGGGGGTAACGTTTTCCTAACTGGCGTCTCACTCGTGATCTCCGGAATTAGCACCAGCCCCCCTGGGGGGACCGGAATGGCTTTTTCCGTCACTAGCTCAGCGCCCCTGGGGCAGNGGGCAGCAAGGGTGACATCAGAAACACAACTCCCTTCACCAGACCCTCTCTGTGCAGTCCTCTTCGCACCACCTGATCCGTGTGAGGCAAGCTGAACTAGATCCCAAATCCAGACAGGATTTTCTAAACCAGCAAGACACAATGTGCTATTTCTCGAGCACTTGGTGAAAGGGAGGGGGTAACGTTTTCCTAACTGGCGTCTCACTCGTGATCTCCGGAATTAGCACCAGCCCACCTGGGGGGACCGGAATGGCTTTTTCCGTCACTAGCTCAGCGCCCCTGGGGCAGTCTTTTTTTTTTTTTTAAAGATTTTATTTATTTATTCGACAGTGATAGAGACAGCCAGCGAGAGAGGGAACACAAGCAGGGGGAGTGGGAGAGGAAGAAGCAGGCTCATAGCAGAAGAGCCTGATGTGGGGCTCGATCCCGTAACGCCAGGACCACGCCCTGAGCCGAACGCAGACGCTTAACCGCTGTGCCACCCAGGTGCCCCTCCTGGGGCAGTCTTAATGGCAATCCCCAAGTTCTGTTTACATAACACCAAAGCAACAGGTCAGTTCAGGCCAAAACTAATAAATAAAGACTTACTATTATTAACAGTAGGTTGGTGAGAGCACTTTGCTCACTTTTACTTTTTTGCTCCTCATGATATGGGGGCAGGTGATTCCGCCCCCACTTCCGCTCCCTCTACCACGTCACCCGGTGCTCTTCCTCAGGGCACTTGCCTTTCTCCTGAATGATAGTCTCGTTCTTCACCCATTTTGTAATGTCCTCGCTACTAGGGTATGAGCTCGGCACGCCAGGGAACGTGTGTCTTATTTGGGGCTTTCTCTCCAGGGCCTGACACCGGACACATGCTCAGGAAACACCCATCGTATGAATGAATGAGGCAGGTCTGTATGTTCTGGATAAGGACAATGGTGGGTTTGAGTGAAGAAAAGTTGCAAATACCCCTGAGGCCCCTGTTATCAGAGCAATAAAAGAAATTTATCCTGGAAATGGGATTCAGAAGAAATGAGGAAGGGACACTATTTCTATAGGTTGAATTGAAAAGCAGTCAAATACACAAAGATATAAAATTTGGTAATAAGCTGTTACCTGAAGAAAGAGGCCCCCTCAAATGTTACAGGGGCCCACACTGACCGGACTGTCACGGAGGGCAAGTTCAACAACCTCCATGAAACTAAGCAATGCACATAACCCTGGGATTTTGCTATTTCGTTTCGGGAGAAATTATCTTACATGTATCATGAAATGATATGTAATGAAATGACATGTTTATACAGTTATCTGTAGCATCAGTGTTGAGAATAGCAGAACGTTGAACGTCGTCAAAATTGTCAGCATTACCGGACCAGCTTCATAAACTATGACCCCATCTCGTGACGGAAAACTGCAGCTGTAGATTGAATGAGGGTGGTCTTTATATAACTCCTATGGGAAGTTTTCCAAGATAAGCACCTAAGTGAAAAAAGCAAAAGACAGAGCAGAGTATAGAGAATGCTATAACGTATTTTTTTTAAATGGGGAGTAAGTATGTCATTGAATGGTTTGTATATGCACAAAATATTCCTGGAAGAATACACAAGAAACTAATAAAATGTGTTGTCTATGGATAAGGGAAATGGAGGCAGGGAGGAAGAGAAGCTTTATATGCCTACCATTCCCTATTTCATTTTTGATTTGGGAACCATAAAATGCCTTATCTGTTCATATATATTACCAAAAGAATATTTTTTTAAAATAAAAATGAGCTCTTTCCACATGTGTGGACCCTATGGGACATCATTTCAGGAGGTTGGAGCCGCAGAAGCATTGTGTCTGAAAACAGAACTGGGCCGGGAAAAGATGTTGGTCCCAGGTCAACTTTAACCCTGACATTGACAGAGACATTGATGCTGACGTGAACTTTGGAGAAGTCACTCCCTGCCCAGGGCCTCGGTGCCCCCATTTGTAGGGTAATGAGGGTGGACTAGGGGACTTCTTATTTTTTTTAAATTTTTACAAAATTTTTAAAAGATTTTATTTATCCACTTGAGAGAGAGTGCGAGAAAGAGGGCGCGAGAGGGGCAAGAGGGAGAGAGCGCAGCACATTCTCCACTGAACGCGGAGCCCATGTCCCAGGACCCTGAGATCACGCCCTGAGCCAAAGGCAGATGCTTAACTGACCGAGCCACCCAGGCGCCCCTGCTAGGGGACTTTTTAAAGGTCCCTTACTATTCTGACATTCTGGGATCTAATCGATGACTACACTTTAACTTAATCTGAATTAAACCACATATTCTGTAAAATAGGTCCTGTTAAGGCATTATGATCTCTGCATTTTGTTTCACTCTGCTTCACTTGTCTCCTTTTTTAAAAATTGCCACTAACCTATTTAGTAAGGGTTTCTTTGGAGAAACACTCACCTTGTCTCTGCTGAAGGTCACCTGGGCCATGAAGGTGACGATGGCCCAGACTGCGGTGGAGAAGACAGGCCAGATGCCGAGTGTAAGATGACCCAAAAGGAGACAGGGAGCAAGGAGCGCCAAGAAACAAATTCACTAGGTCGGGAGCAGCCTCTCAGATGGTGTGCTAAACACCTGGCCTCTGTTTTCCCAGCCGAATGTTCCAAGAAACCAAATGCAGCTCCCTTCTTCCCACTTCCGCATACCAGGGAGCCCAACTGCTCTGAGTACTCAGATTTGAGATGAGG
>NC_048220.1:107020188-107067900 GCF_002007445.2 Ailuropoda melanoleuca | reverse complement strand
AGATTTTATTTATTTATTCGACAGAGATAGAGACAGCCAGCGAGAGAGGGAACACAAGCAGGGGGAGTGGGAGAGGAAGAAGCAGGCTCATAGCAGAAGAGCCTGATGTGGGGCTCGATCCCGTAACGCCAGGACCACGCCCTGAGCCGAACGCAGACGCTTAACCGCTGTGCCACCCAGGTGCCCCTCCTGGGGCAGTCTTAATGGCAATCCCCAAGTTCTGTTTACATAACACCAAAGCAACAGGTCAGTTCAGGCCAAAACTAATAAATAAAGACTTACTATTTAACAGTAGGTTGGTGAGAGCACTTTGCTCACTTTTACTTTTTTGCTCCTCATGATATGGGGGCAGGTGATTCCGCCCCCACTTCCGCTCCCTCTACCACGTCACCCGGTGCTCTTCCTCAGGGCACTTGCCTTTCTCCTGAATGATAGTCTCGTTCTTCACCCATTTTGTAATGTCCTCGCTACTAGGGTATGAGCTCGGCACGCCAGGGAACGTGTGTCTTATTTGGGGCTTTCTCTCCAGGGCCTGACACCGGACACATGCTCAGGAAACACCCATCGTATGAATGAATGAGGCAGGTCTGTATGTTCTGGATAAGGACAATGGTGGGTTTGAGTGAAGAAAAGTTGCAAATACCCCTGAGGCCCCTGTTATCAGAGCAATAAAAGAAATTTATCCTGGAAATGGGATTCAGAAGAAATGAGGAAGGGACACTATTTCTATAGGTTGAATTGAAAAGCAGTCAAATACACAAAGATATAAAATTTGGTAATAAGCTGTTACCTGAAGAAAGAGGCCCCCTCAAATGTTACAGGGGCCCACACTGACCGGACTGTCACGGAGGGCAAGTTCAACAACATCCATGAAACTAAGCAATGCACATAACCCTGGGATTTTGCTATTTCGTTTCGGGAGAAATTATCTTACATGTATCATGAAATGATATGTAATGAAATGACATGTTTATACAGTTATCTGTAGCATCAGTGTTGAGAATAGCAGAACGTTGAACGTCGTCAAAATTGTCAGCATTACCGGACCAGCTTCATAAACTATGACCCCATCTCGTGACGGAAAACTGCAGCTGTAGATTGAATGAGGGTGGTCTTTATATAACTCCTATGGGAAGTTTTCCAAGATAAGCACCTAAGTGAAAAAAGCAAAAGACAGAGCAGAGTATAGAGAATGCTATAACGTATTTTTTTTAAATGGGGAGTAAGTATGTCATTGAATGGTTTGTATATGCACAAAATATTCCTGGAAGAATACACAAGAAACTAATAAAATGTGTTGTCTATGGATAAGGGAAATGGAGGCAGGGAGGAAGAGAAGCTTTATATGCCTACCATTCCCTATTTCATTTTTGATTTGGGAACCATAAAATGCCTTATCTGTTCATATATATTACCAAAAGAATATTTTTTTAAAATAAAAATGAGCTCTTTCCACATGTGTGGACCCTATGGGACATCATTTCAGGAGGTTGGAGCCGCAGAAGCATTGTGTCTGAAAACAGAACTGGGCCGGGAAAAGATGTTGGTCCCAGGTCAACTTTAACCCTGACATTGACAGAGACATTGATGCTGACGTGAACTTTGGAGAAGTCACTCCCTGCCCAGGGCCTCGGTGCCCCCATTTGTAGGGTAATGAGGGTGGACTAGGGGACTTCTTATTTTTTTTAAATTTTTACAAAATTTTTAAAAGATTTTATTTATCCACTTGAGAGAGAGTGCGAGAAAGAGGGCGCGAGAGGGGCAAGAGGGAGAGAGCGCAGCACATTCTCCACTGAACGCGGAGCCCATGTCCCAGGACCCTGAGATCACGCCCTGAGCCAAAGGCAGATGCTTAACTGACCGAGCCACCCAGGCGCCCTTGCTAGGGGACTTTTTAAAGGTCCCTTACTATTCTGACATTCTGGGATCTAATCGATGACTACACTTTAACTTAATTTGAATTAAACCACATATTCTGTAAAATAGGTCCTGTTAAGGCATTATGATCTCTGCATTTTGTTTCACTCTGCTTCACTTGTTTCCTTTTTTAAAAATTGCCACTAACCTATTTAGTAAGGGTTTCTTTGGAGAAACACTCACCTTGTCTCTGCTGAAGGTCACCTGGGCCATGAAGGTGACGATGGCCCAGACTGCGGTGGAGAAGACAGGCCAGATGCCGAGTGTAAGATGACCCAAAAGGAGACAGGGAGCAAGGAGCGCCAAGAAACAAATTCACTAGGTCGGGAGCAGCCTCTCAGATGGTGTGCTAAACACCTGGCCTCTGTTTTCCCAGCCGAATGTTCCAAGAAACCAAATGCAGCTCCCTTCTTCCCACTTCCGCATACCAGGGAGCCCAACTGCTCTGAGTACTCAGATTTGAGATGAGGCCAGACCCATGGGCTTCATCTCACCGGAGCGAACGCTCCCACTTCGAGTAACAACATTCTAGTTTTCTACTGGGGAGTTTTCCTACCCACCCCCGCTGTCCCCAGGCCATGTGTTCCATCCTTGGATCCAGGTGTCCCAGGCTGGCACAACTCTGGAATTCTCCCTCCCTGCCACAGAGATTGTCAAACCCAGAGCTTTTGCGCAATGCATTGGGAACAAGATGCTCTCTTTGCTGTTGCGGCCAAACCTGGGGGAGGGGATGTGCAAAGTGGAATTGCTGGAATTGCTCATACTGTGTGAAGCTGGCGGATGGAGGGAGGCCGAGACACGAGATGGTGACATCTTGGGTACCATTAACCCAGCTTGGGGTTACTGGCTTGGCTTTTTAAGTCACGTGAACCAGTTCCTTCCTTCCTTCCTTTGTAATTACATAGGTTTCACCTTCCGTTTCTTGCAATCAGAAGGATCCGCAGACCAATGGCAGCTCCAGCAGTCTGAGGGTAACCATGTGCAGAACAATATTGAAAAAAACCTGGAGGCCGTCTCGAGGCTCACGACTCAGCAGGAAGGTATGCCAGGAGACTGAAAAGGAGAAGATGTATAAGGTGGTACATCCCTTCGCCTAAGGTCGAAGCCCTGACTCAGCCCTCTGCCTCACTCTGGACTGGGCAGTGGTTCACGGTTTCCCAAGGTGTGGTCTTTCAGGTGGGGATATGGGAAGGAATTTGTCAGGATGTGCCCCGGAGGGATGTGAGTCCACATTGGCTTCCAGGTTTATGGTGTGTTCTTGCCCTCAAAGAACTGTGATTGGTGCTGTAAGTCCATTAGTTTCGAGTAGCTGTCCTCAAAGAATGTATACCGGGAAGGGAGAATCCGCTTCTGCTGCCGGGTTTGTGCTCCACTCACTTCCCTGACCTCAAGAAGTTTGCCGACTCTATATGGTTAGAGTGAGTGAGGATGCTCAAACCGTAATGGATTATAGAAGTTGCATTTTACAAGTTTACAAAACAGAGGACAGGATGTAAGTCCTAGGGACCAAAGCAATATAGATTCCTGACTGATTATTTCTAAACTTAGCTTTCATGGTTCCCCCAACTTGGGCAACCTGATCTGGTTAACTGAGATTCTTCCTGACGGGACTTTTATTAATTCTGACCCCATCTGACAGCCTCAGAAAATAGACACTGCATAAAAATGGGGTGCTTTTCTGACATTAACTATTGACTATGAACTCAAAACATTTTAAAATCAAAACACACACAAGGATACATTACTACTTTTTTGTATTCACACGCTGTCTTTCTCTCCCTCTAAAATGAAAAAAAAATACAATTAAAAAAAAAAACAGTCGCATCACTTCAAACGATTCCCTGTGTCCCCTGATAATCAACCCCTCCCCCAACTCCGAACACCTGGCAGCCACACATCTGGGTCCCAAACTATCACATCAACGGAATCATACAGTATGTAGCCTTTTGCATCTGACTTGCTTCAATTAGCATAATGTACTGGCGATTCATCCAGGTTATTGCACGTGTTGACAATCCATCCCTTTTGGTTACGGAGCAGTATCCCACGGCCTTGGGCACACCACACTTCGTTTACCCATTCAGCAGTTGAAGGACTTCGGGTGCTCCTGTTGAGGGCAACTATGAATAAAGTCACTATAAACATTTGGGTACAGGTTTTTCTGGACACAAGTTTTCATTTCTCTCACATACATACCTCGGAGTGGAAATGCTGGGTCATTTGGTAAGTGTATGTTTATTTATAAGAAACTGGCAAAGCTGGGTGATGAACAGTAAGGAAGGCATGTGATGTGTTGAGCACTGGGTGTTATACGCAACTGATGAATCATTGAACACTTCATCAAAAACTAATGATATGCTGGCTAATTGAGTTTAAACTAAAAAAAAAAAAATGGCAAAGCCTTTTCCAAAGCGGATATTCCATTTTACCTTCCCAGCAGCAACATGCCCACCTTCATTTTCCAATGGTTGAATGTCATTTTATGTTGCCCTACGTTGTTATGTCACCGTCAAGGCTTAAGGAACTTCCTGTCTGTGGTGGGGGCAAAGTAGCCGACAGATAGCACTCACTCACTCAATCATATCTATGGCATCTTAGCTTCTGAGTGTTTTTTTATTTTTTTTAAAGACACAAATGTAGAACTTTGGTGTTGGAAGGCTATCAGAAATCACTGGTTCAACATCTTTGAGTAGGGCTGAGTTGGGGGGGGCTTCCCCCCCACACTTTATTGAGGTATAATTGACAAATTAAAATTGTATATATTTAAGGTGTACGAGGTGATGTTTTAACATATGTATGCATTGTGAAATGTTTACCACAGGGGCACCTGGGTGGCTCAGTCCATTGGGCGTCTGCCTTCAGCTCGGGTCATGATCCCAGGGTTCTAGGATCGAGCCCTGCATCAAGCTCCCTGCACAAATGGAGAGCCTGCTTCTCCCTCTCCCTCTGCTGTTCCCCCTGCTTGTTCTCTCTCTCTCTGTCAAATAAATAAATAAAATATTTTTTAAAAAAAGAAATGTTTACAGCAATTAAGTTAATTAACATACCATCACTTCACATAATTAGCTTTTTTTTTTGTAACCACGATTAAAATCCACTCTCTTAGCAAATTTAAAATATACAATACAGTACTGACAACTGTAGTCACCAAGCTGTACATTAGATCTCCTATACGTCCTCATCTTGAAAATCTGGTACTTTGTGCCCTTTGACCAACGTTTGCCCATTCCCCACTCCCTCAGCCTCACTAACCACCACTCTCTGCTTCTAAGAGTTCAAGTTCTTTTAGATTCCACATGTAAGTGGCACCGTGAAGTATTTGCTTTTTTGTGCGTGGCTTATTTCACTTGGCATAATGTCCTCCGTGTTCATCCACGTTGTCGAGACTGGCAGGTTTCTTTGTGTTCACTGCAGCGTTATTCACATGGGCTAAGATACGGAAATAGCCTGAGTGTCTGCCGACACATGAGTGGATAAAGAAAATGTGACATAGATATAATTGGATACACACCTGTCTTCAGCCTTTAAAAAGAAGGAAATGTTGTGATTTGAGTAGGGCTGTTTTGATCTGATCGTAATCAACTGTCACTCAGTAAGACCCTGCTCCACAGACCCTACGTTTACCGCCCGAGTGAAACTGGGCACGTGACTCAGCTGTTTAAACCTCAGGTTCTCCATCTCCACCGTGCTTTTGTGAGCATCAAGAGAAAAATGTGTGGGAAAGAGGTCTGGAATCAGAAAGCAATTAAGCATCAGGTATTAAAAAAAAAACCAGGCCTTGCTGGTGAGTCTAGCTCTCTATGGGCAACCTTACCAAGCCCAAATGCTCTTAAAACCTAAAGTACAGACCAGCGATTTTTAAATGTCAGAACTAAAAGAACGTTGAAGATCTTCCACCAAGTCGTAGCTCTTAATGACAGTCAGTGAGAAAGCAGAGGCCGTGCAAGGCCACAGTCACACAAAATTACTAATGCAAAGCTAACCAAAGAATTTAAAGCTTCTGATCCTATGCCCACGCTTCGCATTATTCCGCACAACCTTCTTCTAAAGGCTGGCTTGCCCAGTAATCACTCACAACCAGTTTTTAGGCCGGTCCCCACCACGATGAAATTACCACCCAGCTTAAAATAAGCCCCAGCCCCTCGCTATCACAGATCCCTGTCCAACCGCACGGCACTGATTCTCATCTTCACTCGCTCTTCGCCTCGTGGGCTTGGAAGTTAAGCTCTGCCAGTTTACGCACCTCCCGCAGCTATGTGGCCTGGTACATAATAGTTCCTCAACAAACGTTTCTTGAATGATGATTAGGAACATCGACTTTATAATCGAATTTCTCATTTACTCATAAATAAGTCAGGCTAAATAACACATATCTTCGTTGACAAATTTTGAAGCCATTCGTTTGGGTGCCCTGTGTGTGTCACCGACCAAATCAAAACATAAGAACAGCTCAGACAACCAGACGCAAGGGGCCCAAATCCCATTCCCATGCCGTAATCACCCAGTCCTGCTCCGTCTTGCTCCTTTGAGGGACACGTTGTCTAAACAGCATCAAGTGTTAACTTGTTAAATCAGTTACACCCAAAAGGATTGAGATTATTTAACAATGCAATAAGATGAGGTCATATCAAGAATTCTGAGGAGAGGCAGAGTTTTCAAAGACTCCCGTTCCATGCCAGGGAGCTATTGTTTAGGAAATGATTTTTGGAAAATGAAGAATTAACTCAGTCAACTAATCTCTTTCATGGGAATTCATTGTTCTTAATTCTCTAACTTGGAATTCTTTATTTTAGATCCATTCCATAATCATTTTATTAGTCTCACTTTTTTTTTTTTAAGTAGGCTCCTAGCTGGGCGTGGAGGGCTCAAACTCATGACCCTGAGATTAAGATCTGAGCCGAGATCAAGAATCAGACACTTAATCGACTAAGCCACCTAGGTGCTCCAGTCTCACTTTTTAGAAAAAAAAAAAAGTGTGAAGCAAATGCTTCTAAATCTAATTTAAACTTTAGCCATTGTAACCCATCTGTGTGGAGAAGAAACTGCAAGTTGTCAACCAACTTTGTTCTGAACAAAGGTTGGTACCATTTGCCATCATTGGGTCTATGCTCCAGGAGGTCAGGGGTTTGATAGACTGTTCTCAGGTCTATTTCCAGAGCCTGGGGCAGTGCTAGGCTCATGGGAGAAATCTGTAACTGTTGGCTGAGTGCATAAATAAAATTGGGGTTATTTACTCACGTTGAAACCCTCCCATGGCTTCTTCAGGGAGAGATCAGACTGGGCCTCCAGCTCCCAGGCCTGACCCAGAGGTGACCTGTGTGGCCTTCATATCAATGATCTCAGGCATATTCCATATGTTTAGCTGGGCTTTCTACTCAAGCTACCTTATTGTCCTTTTCTGAGAGCCTTACTACATACAAGCTCTGAAATAACTAGATGCCAGGAACCACTACAGAAACAAAGGGAAACCTTACAAGGAGGGAGGTAGAGTGACTCTGTGAGGATCATCAGATTAAGACTCATAAGAACATAGTTCTGGTCACTCCCACACCACTTAACTAGTGATGAAGCTTGCCAAGTCACGTCCTCACTTGAGACCTCATTCAAAACTGACGGGGTTCTTTAGATCTTAGGTTTTCTCGTCCAAAAATCTCCACTCTGTGGCCTAGAGTAAGTTTATATACTCTGCACCCAAAGCTGAGCCCATCTACACTTCCAATACTCCTCTAGATGCCCATAACAAAGGTTTGGGAATACTCTTGCACCTGCCTTTGGCTGGGGAGAGAGTCATGCCTGCTCACTCGGGGACAGAGAAGATGATTGGTCTAATATATTTCTTGCAGCTCTTAGGGACAAGGCTGGTTTCTTTTGGCCTCACTAGGTAATAAAAACTTGTGCATGCATGCTAGAAGCTGCATGATGGAAGGTTCAAGATAACCAGCCGAACTTTATGAAAAACAGGCAACGAAACATCTTTACTCCTTTTCCATGGAAACAAAAATAATTTTCAAAAATATCACCTAGATAACAGTGCTATCTGACCTCAAAAAGCCCTTTGACATCTAGTCTTCAAAGGTGGCCCCAAGGAACCATACCTCCCAATTTTCATGCCCTCCCACATCAAATTGAGGCCAGACCTACATAACCAACAGAATGCAGCCGGACTGACAATGTATGACTGCTGAACTTAGATCATAAGAAGTCTTGCAGCTCCCATTTTAGTCTCTTGGAATGTCAGCCCTTGGAATGCTCACTCCTGGATCCCAGTCACGTGCTGCAAGAAGCTCAAGCTATGTGGAGAGGCCATGTCTCAGCACTCCAGTTGACCATGGCCCCAGCTGGGCTTCCAGCTAACAGCCAGCATTGACCGCCAGGCCTACCAGGGAGCCATCTTGGAGGTCTGGCCCTCTCGAGTCTTTGCCCCAGCCACCATCTGACTCCAACCATACAAGAGAGACCCAGGTGAAAACTGCCCAGATAAGGCCAGCTAGCCCACCAGACCAAGCGAGATAATAAGGTAGTGTTTTAGGTCACCATATTTTGGAGTGGCTTGTTATGCAACAATAAATAACTGGAACATTGCCTCAAATTCCCAGGTTTTGGGAAGTTTCTGGGACCGGGAGTTGCTCTCACAAGTCACTTACACTCACTATGCAAGACTTTTGCCCTTTCTTAGCAAAGGTTCACAAACAGCTGGTTTTGTTTTAAGTGCCTCAAATTAAATTTTGAAGTTATGGTTTCTTTCCTATTACATTTGGAACAGTTTGCATTAGATATGAAACAATGAAGTTGAATTTTTAAAAATATATAATAAAACTAGCTTCACAAACTTGGCCACAAATGCACGTCTATAGCTCTTCTAGTTATGTTTTTCAAAATTATCATGATTTCAAATAATCTTGCCCATAAATCACAGGAATTTTTTGGAAGTTATCTTGCAAGCTGCCTCTCACACCAAAGAGCTGTACAGAAATCCTAGGTCAGGTCAAGTATTTCCTTTTATAATTCAAAGAACATAATCCCTATAACTCCGACTTTCCAGGGTTGTCTCTTTGCTTTCTTCTTGGGATTTGGGATGCCGATTTATCTGGTCTAGTTGGGCCTTACTGAGCCCAAGCAGGAGGGAAATAAAAACAACCCCCAACCACATGTTGAGATAAACACACAAAACACACATAAAACAATGTCTTGGGTCATGGAAGACCTTGGGTCAAGGTTGTTTTGTAACCTACTTTCTTTGTTTCTCTGGGTTCCTTTTGGAGTCGTTGAATTCCCTTTATGAGTCTTTTTTTTTTCCCAGATAAATATATAAGCTTGAACATGGCCATTAGGAAATATCTCCCACATTCCAGGCACCATGCTAATTGCCTTAGGTGCATTTGTTATCCCACCTTATAGTTGGAAGAATCAGGGCTGGGGACAGTGACACAGTTTGTTAACACTTCACAGATACTAGGTACACTGAACTGGGATCTGAACTTAGGTCCATCTCTCAAGTAGAACGAAATATATCTGAAATCCCACACATCAGGAGATCACCCCTGAGGGATAGAATCCCTGGGCAGAAGCCATAGCTTGGCCAACAGAACTGTGTGTCCTTGGGCATCCGCCTGAGGGAAGCAGTTAAATCTGACTTTGGGATATGGCAGAGTGTTGACATTTTCCCACTGCTTACTTGTATTAGAACCGTCGTTGGCACAATTCTCTATTGTCCAGATTGTCCTGGTGGTTTCTCTGCCTGATAAGAGTTTGTGCCATCTTCCAGGTGCACAGATGCTGGCGATTACCCATTCAGGGGGCATTGGACAGGGACACGATAGTCACAAAGACCCACAAGATTCAACACTCTGGAACTCAGAAGCAGCCAGAATGGGCTGCAGCAGAAGAGCTAAGTCATGACCAGAATATTTAGAAACTGTCACTAGGAAGTGATCGTGACCACTGGGGAAAGAACAGGATACAAAACAGAAAAGAAAGGGTTCTTGGAGTGGGTGTGTACGTACACGTGTGTGTGTGTGTGTGTGTCAGATGGGGTGGGGGCTGCTTTCTTCCATGAGTCATTTCAAGCTGTCTCCCCCTTAAGCCAGTTTGCTCTGCATTCTCTCATAGACAAACAGTCCTGGGGAAGCTGAGACAGCCTGATAGCCTTGAAGTGAGAGTTTATGCCAGAACTCAGGCTGGGGTGGGCTGCTCTGTGTGTTCCTTTTTTCTGACTTACTCCTGTGTCTAATCACACCTGCAGTCTTTCTCTTCCTCCAGAACATTGGCCATTTAAAATATACTCACATTAAGATGATCAATAGCTCTTCTTTGGAAATGCAAGCATGTGACTGAGCCTCAGTTTCCTTGTCTGTAAATGTTCATACATCCTCTCACAAGTGGGGTGGCCTTTGTCAACACACACACACACACACACACACACACACACACATTTTTGCAGTTCTATAATCCACCGTTCCCTCAAAAGCAAAGTTAACCCCATCTTTATGGGATCATCCTGTATGTCCCAGGGCCTGGTTGAATTCAGAAATTTCTCAAGCAGGTGATTGTATCAGAAGGGTTTCCCCCAGAGGCTCCGGTCCTTTCAGAAGTGGTGACAGTAAGCAGCCTCCAGATATCGCAGTTGGGTGGTTGAAATGCCTACTCTGGGAGGGGGGGCCAGTCATGGAAGCCAGGGTCATAGAAGCCTAGTAATTAGAATAAGTATGACTAATTTCCAATGGAATTAGAGGCTCCTACAAATTCCTTTTGTAAGAATCATACCCACTGGTGTTCAACCTGCCCTGAATCATTCTGTGCTCACACACAGAAACAGCTGGTATTGGGAAATTCTACAAATCCAGCAAATAATCACATGGGACTTGGTCTGAAGGCATAGCCCTCCTCTTGCATTGAAAAATGGTATGCCGGTGATGTCATGATATTTGCCAAATTTTTCCAGTATCTAAGGCGAGTGTCAGAGAGCAACCCTGAGCTGACATGGGTGAGTAAGGTGACCTCAGGTGAGGCTCCTCCCTTTTCTGATTCTTCCTAAAATGAAAGAGTTGAATTCGATGGTCTCCTAAGCCCACAGGCTGTAACAGTTACCACTTGTATGACAGAGAATTCTCTGAGTATTTGTTCATATAAGAGGTGATAGGAGGTGACTTAATCAAATATCTAGCTGGTTCATAAAAGAGCCCTTTGAAGTTGATATTATAATATTCCCATTTTACAGATGCAGACATTAAGGTCTGGAGTGGTTAAGTGTCTTGCCTGCTATCATGCACAGAATGGGGATTTTAACCCAAACACTATAATCCCAAGGTCTAAGTTCTCCACCATTTACAGTATTAATGAAAATACTAATGAAACAGCCAGGCGTACAAAGGATTCCAGATCCTTCTTTTCTGGATTTCTCCGTTTTTATCTATAAACAGTGTGTGTGTCAGCTCTGAGGAATCACTGGCAGATGCACATATGTCACAGTCCTGGCATGTCAACCCTGGACAGGTCCTAGCAGATCACCTAGGCTGGGTGTTCCTAAGTCATCATCCTGGGGCGTGCATTAAAGAATCCAGGGCTCTCTAAAGATGTGTACAAAATGTGAGTGTGTGTGCATAATTCTGAGGGCAGATCTCATAAATTTCCTTAGATTTTCAAAAGGATCTATAAACTTTTGGGACCAATCCATCCTTTGACAATTGGTAAAACTGAGACCTAGAGAGGAAAATGGACTTGCCTGAGGACCACAGCAAGGAGTAGCATTGCTGGGTTTGGACCCCAGAGTAACTAACTTGGAGCCCAAGGCTGTCAGCTGTATCACACTGACCTTACTCTGTTCCCTCTGAACACCCAAAAACTTCCAGGGTCCAGCAGCCTTAGTGGGGATCCCATGCGCAGCTCACAGGCTTTGGGCATCGTTTAGAAAATCATTGTACTTCATGTATAACTTTGAGTTCAGTCTTGGGCCTCTGCATCTCACTGTCCCTCTTAAGTTCTTATTGTTGATATTTACTCGCTGATCCACCTGTCGGCTCTGGATGAAACTTAGGGGATGGCACTTCACTCAGACATGGTCAGTCGGCCTGTACCTGCCCCATTTCTCCACAGATGTGGAAGATAGTTGGGCCTTTGTGGCTCAGTGTTTTGCTTGAAATAACCCGTCCAAAATAAAACTGGTGATGGGTAGTAAGGAGGGCACGTATTGCATGGTGCACTGGGTGTTATACGCAAGTAATGAATCATCGAACTTTACATTGGAAACCGGGGATGTACTGTATGGTGACTAACATAATATAATAAAAAACATTAAAAAAAATAATAAAACTGGTAACAGCTAAACCACAGAAAGCAAAATGTGTTAAAGACTAAACATTGGTGAAAGAATCAAATTGTCCTGACGACGTTCAGATCAACCAACGGTGAACTGGGGGAGCTGAACTTCCTAGAAATAAAGCCACAATGCAAAATTCACTTGGGCAGAAGCTAAAACATAATACGATTAAATTTGATACAGATAAATCATACTCAATAAGTTAAGATGTTCTTATAAAAACTCACATGCAATAGAATTAATCTCTATAAAATGATTTTGATTAAATAGAAAGGAAAATGGCCAAAAGTAGAAATAGGTTCACTGCACTATATCAAACATTGATCTTGAAATTAAAATGGTTTAATGAAAGTTAATTAAGAAAGTTCTTGACAAAAATTCAGCCTCTTTGGTCCTTTAAGTGTTGGTAGTTACAAGCATGGAATCAAAGCATCCTCAGGGCCAAATCGCAGAGGCCAAAATGTCTGCCACGTTAGGGGCTCCTGGGAGGTTCACTCAGTTACGCGTCCAAATCTTGATTTCAACTCAAGTCATATCAGGGCTGTGAGATGGAGCCCCGTGTCAGGCTCTGTCCTGGGTGTGGAACCTGCTTAAGATTCTCTCTCTCTCTCTCTCTCTCTCTCTCCCTCTGCCCCCCACCTCCTGCTCTCTCTCCCTCTCTAAAAAAGAAAAAAAAATTAAAATGTCTGCCATATTAAACAAAAGGCTCACACGAAATCTCCAACTTTCTAAGGAGGACAAAACGTCCCGTAGCTGTGTTTGGTAAGTAAGGAGGCAGTCATTCGCAGGCGATGCTCTGATGAGGCAGGCAAACCGAACTAATCTCTGCCTTTTCAAAGCTCACTTGAAGAGCCAAGCATCGAGCACGGACTACATTCTCCCTATGAATGCTTTAACCCTACAAGGTCAATGACGACGTGAAACATCAAAGAATATATGTGACGAGCGGGTGAGTGAAGAATTTTCCGAGCCTGCTGGAGGGTTCCTGGAGAATTTCCTTTACTTCCTGAACAAGAGGGGTGTCTGTCTTCTTTGCCTTCCACCTCGGGTGGCCCCATCCGTTTACTTGTCCCATGTCATCTTCAGTACTAAGCACTGCCTCATCCACCAGACCTCGGGCCCACTCACTCTCATGACCTCATCATCTTTGATGGAGCTGGGGTCAGTGGTGCACTCCACCTGCTTGAAACTACTCCTGAGAGCTCCTTGTTAAATTTCAGGAATTTTGTGAGCTGGTTGTCAAACATAGCCACTATCAACAGCTAAATTGTACAAAGAACACAAACTTATGATTTCATATATCATATTAAAGAGGTCATAAATACTCAATACTCATCACTTCCTAGTTAGCTCAGTAGGCTTTGCTGTTAGATGTGCCCTGGAGCACGTTCACACCCACCATCTCTGTGTGGTACACATACTTACTATATGGCTTTGTGCACACATTTCCCAGCCTATACTCAGTAACATCGCATTAGTAGCTTGGAATCAGCCAAGGTGGGAGTTTTTAGACCACAGAAATTTGCAAATGCTATAAATCAGGACTTAACTGATGGCTTCATTGATTGTCTAGATTTAAGAAGATGATGCTAATAATGCCGATTATACTTAAAATTGTCAAGTTTGTAGCCATTCCATTTGATGAGCA
The DNA here is from genome assembly GCF_002007445.2 of Ailuropoda melanoleuca. Classification (NCBI taxonomy): domain Eukaryota; kingdom Metazoa; phylum Chordata; class Mammalia; order Carnivora; family Ursidae; genus Ailuropoda; species Ailuropoda melanoleuca. Next base: position 107,054,020 of record NC_048220.1, on the reverse strand, counting down.
CAAAAAAAATTGAAGCAATATTCTTTCAAATTCAAATGCAAAAAAGTCACTCATGCTATTGACAAACAAGTGATTTCAGACCTCCTTTATCTTATTTGTAAAGGAAATATCAACCAACATTCATATCAAAACTATGCTTGTTATCCAATGGCAACTATGGTTGACTCTAGATACAAGAGTTCCACATACATCAATGAATGTGTTCGTTGTCTGAGAATCAATTGCTATATGAAAATTTACAATGAAAGTATTCATATTTATTGTTATTTGTAAATTGTTGCTGCACATCCTTTACAAAAGGAAAATTTATGATAAACTTGAGTATGCATACACACACACACACACGCACACACACACACATTTTCTTTTTCAGAGAACCAATTGTTCGACACTTACCTCTAATTTCCCTCAGGAGCCCCTCCAGCTCTTCCCACAAGACCACCAGAATCTGCTGCAGCCACCAGGCCTTTAGGCCAAGTAAGGTCATGGTGGGCCCAGGGAAGTACCTGGAAGCTTCAGGCCAAAGAAAAGGAAGGCCAGTGTTTACAGTGAGGCCTGGCTTCAGAATGGCCTTTGTCTGCCCAGGGACTTTATTTATTTTCCACCCAGCCTAAGGCCTTTGACCCCAGCTTGAAGTCAAAGGACAGGAAGAAAGGTCCTTTTCTTTCATGGGGATTGGCCACATGGCTTGGCTGGGGTAGAACTTTGGGATGCTGTGAAGGCCTGGCCCAGGACCTCCCAGAGCCCTGGAATGACAGCTCATGTTAGAACTGGAAAGAGAATGACCTCGATTCTTCCTGGAGGCCCCACATCCTATAGCGTCTCTGCAGGAAGCCCATGCTTACTCACTCATGTACCTCTCTATTTCGGGTCTGCTGATGTCCTACCGAGGGCATATTTCTTTATTTCATCATGTTATCTAGGTATAATTTATACCGTAAATAATGTCTACAGACCATCCATTCGTCTGTCCAATCAATCAATATTGAGCACCTTCGATGGGTCAGGCAGGGTTCTCGTACTGCAGGTGCATCTGTGACCCAGATGATCTCTGACATCAGACGTGGGCGGTCAAGGGCACAATATGGACATTAAGTTGGATGCAAACTGTAAGTCCCACATGTTCCAAGTTGAAATCCTGATGTTCACCCAAACCGGTCTTCTTCTGAAATGTCTGTCAGTAGACAACAGCCATCACAGCCACCCCATATGTGACATGGGCCCAGCACTAGTCTAAACACTTCACGTATCTTAACTCATTTAACCCTCACAAGAATCCCATGGGATAAGTACTACTGTCGCCCTCACTTTACCAATGATGACAGTGAGGCACCAGGAGCTAAAAACTTGTCCGAGGCCCCACATTTGATAAGCAGTGGAGTTGCTCGTGGTACCACCATTCATCCTGGGCAGAATGTGTAGGTGAACAAGATCAATCTGGCTGAAGTCCCATGAAATGTAGCAAAAGCCTAGCTTCAGTCTTGGCAATAGCAATATGAACAAGACTTAGATTCCTTTGTTGACTTTGCCACTTTCTACCCATAGGACTTTGAGTAAGAGTTCACCTCTTACTTGACCTCTCTGAACTTGTTTCTTTTTATGTACTGCATGAACGACTATCACATGCAATTACTTCCTTGGTGGGGAGAGACTGTTAGGAGGAGTCAGTGATATAATGGGAGTACACACTTAGCACAGTGTCTGGATGAGTGTTCAAATCTCGGCTGTGAAGGCAAGAATATTGAAGAAGTTCATAAGAAGACCCTGGTCACGCAGGAGCACATAGGCTCCATAGGGTCATGGACTGGGTTTGGTTGGCTGGTTGGTTGGTTGACTCGTTGGAGGGAGGGAGGGATGAAGGGAAGGAAGGAGGGAGGGAGGAAAGCATGGCTCACTGCCTCCCCTGCCCCATCGGAGCTATCCCATGACTCTCCCTCCTAAAGCTTTTCACATGTGTATCCCGTCTCCTCCAAGCAGACCAACAGATATTCAAAATCAGGGACTGGGTTTTTGGTCATGCATCTCACCACATCTCCAATTTCTGATTTCCCAAGGAAGGAGCCTGGGGGTTTTGAAATAATACTCTGCTCGCTTAGGCCAGAAAATACCCTTATGCTGTCACCTGTCACCTGGCTCTTTAGTCCATAGACCTTCAGCAGTGAAGCACCTGTGACGTTTGATGGTGCGATGCTTACATAAACCAAGGGTCCTGTCCCGGGGTTCCTGGCCACGCTCCTCCTTAAGACAAAGGGAAACCAGCACATGCTCATAAGAGAAATACTTCTCTTGAAGATTCTAAGTTCTAAACAAGAAAATGTGAAACCAAAATTACATAGTTCCTAAAAGCACTGATTTTCAGGTCAGAAAAAATACTGGTTTTGAATGTCTGCAAATGTCTTAATGACTTTGAGCCTTGATTCCTTCATCTGGAAAGTGGAGAGAATAACACCTTCTCTGTGGAGCCATTTGGGGGATGAGGTCATACAGTGCAGGTGAATTACTTAGCACAATGTCTACTACAGGGCAGGTGCTCAGGTAACAGACCACAATTATCTCTGGTCCTAACTGCTACCTCTTTGAAAACTAGGAAGACACCAGCACATCTATCACAGCTCATGCTAAAATAATGAAAATTATGCTTATTATTCTCAATAAACTCCAACTAAGCATCTGCTCTGAGTGTAAGCAGCCCGATCACCTAAGTCCCTAGTCACTCACGAGCAATAAGCAGGTAGGTTATGGCTTTAATAATTTCTCCCGCTCCTAAGTCATAAGAAGGGGTCACAATCTGTCTGAATCCAAAGTCTCATTCATTCATTTATTAACCCATTCACCAAACCTTTTTGAAATGCTACAATGTGTCGACACCAGGCACAACTCTGAAAACACAGAGCTGAATGACCCACACAAGGTCGCTGCTCCCATGGAACTTCCAACTGAGGCGGGATTGTTTTTTTTTAAAACCACATAGATAGTATAATGATAAACTGTGGTAAGTTCCCTGAAGGAAAAACACAGGAATCCTTGAGTGCATGCAAAAGAGAGAACTTAAGCTAAAGATACTAGAAGAGAGAAAGAGACACAGATTTTACCTAACTGGAAAGAAGAGAAAGGAATGTCACACGACTTGGAAGAGTGCCAGAATATCAGTCTATATAATCCCTTAGGACTTTAAAACAATCCAAAGTGCAAATCCTCCAGGTCATCTGTCTGTTTGGCTCTCTTCCCCTCTACCCACCAGAGTCCCAAAGCTACGTGTTCTAGGACAGACAAAAGTCCGTTTTGTTTGTTTCATGAATAAGTAGCTGTTTGGTCACCAGGATTACTATGCAGCTGTTACTGAGCCTCTCCCACGGCAGGTCCCCCGGGAGGAAAGCAGATGTAGCGGGTGTCGCTGCTGTCTGGTACAAAGTGCAGAGAAGTCAGGAGCATTCCTGTGAGCATCTCTATGCAGCAAATGTCCAATCTATCTCCAGATGAACAAACAGCAAAAGTCCTCAATTTACAAGAAAGTTCAAAAGCAAAGATTTCATGTTCACACACAACGGTTGGCCCATGCAGGTACGGTAAGATAGTTGAGAGTTACATGCATCATGTTTAATATCATACTCCAGAGCAGAAAGGTTAGAATCAAGGGCAGAAGAGATCACCTATTTTAAAAATTCTTTCCATAGATAAATAATTCGTCATTGGTGAAATTTTGTGATCCCAAATAAAATAGAAGTTTAAGAGAATAGATAAGCATTTCTAAATACCGTGAGTCTGTGAAACACTGTTCTAGCACTCTTTATCCCTAAGAATTAAAGCATCCCCACGGGAGGGCGGGTTTCCCCAGGGCATTTGTTTCACAAGATGGTTCTGGAGGTTGCTGGTATTCCCACCAGCTGTTCCACGATATCAAAGGTAGGTGATTCTCGATGGAACTAGAGGGTATTATGTTAAGCCAAAGAAGTCAGTCAGAGAAAGAAAATACCATATGGTTTCACTCATCTGTGGAATTTAGGAAACAAAACAGATGAACATAGGAGAAAGGAAGGAAAAATAAAATCAGATAAAAACAGAGAGGGAGACAAACCATAAGAGACTCTTAACTATAGGAAAGAAATTGAGGGTTGCTGGAGGAGATGTGGGTGGGGAAATGGGGTAATTGGGTGATGGGCCTTACGGAAGGCACTGGAAGTAATGAGCACTGGGTGTTATATGCAACTGATGAATCGCTAAATTCTACCCCTGAAACTAGCAATACACTATATGTTAACTAAATTGAATTTAAATAAAAAATGTTTTTAAAATCATATGTCTGTGATCTCATTTCTGCCATTCAAGCCACCAGTACCATGATGAGTGAGACCCTCGAGGCTCCGTCTGGCTGTCTCCCTCGCTCAGGTGTCCTTACACTTCTGCTGTGGGCTCTGCGCTATCCTGCAAATTCCCTTCACTCATCCCACTCCTCACTGGGAATCTTCAAATCTAATCTGTAATTTGTTTTGACTTATCACCACGACGCCATTGTACACTTTCTGTTCCTCCTTTCATTTTCCTTTTGGGAACGGTGGTTTATCCTCTCTTCTAGGCTGCTGCTTTACTGGTCAATGATAACCTCCAGATTTTTCTCAATAGAAAATCCTCCTAGAAAATCCATTCTCTCCAATCCTGTTCTGGAGCAAGTGATTTTCTGACCCACGGGACTCGCCGTAGTGATTTCAGCCCAGTGTTCCAGGCTGATGGACAAGTCTTAACTTGTTCCTATAGGTGACCACATAGTGATGGTGTCTGTCCCAGAGATGTGCCACCTGACATGCACCCATCATACAATGTAATAAGTTAATGTTCTTGTTTCAGTATCAGGGAGACATGAGTTCAACTCTCCCCTCCACCGCTTACTAACTATAGACTTAAGCCACTTCCGCTCTCTAAATCTCAATGAAGATTAAAAACAATTGTATCTTCCTCCAAATATTGTTGGGTTACACAAGAAAAGTTTTAGATAGGCCCTAGGCTGTATATTCATTCAAAAACACCAGCCTTTATTTTTATTTTGGTATATGCGCATTCTCTGGTCTCAATAAAGTTGCCCATCAAATGATATATAAGAAAGAACAAAGGCCAGGGCTCTCTTGTGCTCTTCGCGATTCCCCCCCACCCCCGTCAGTGCTTTTCAAACTGCAAGTTAGTGAGTCCGTGAGAAACCATTTTAGCAGGTCATAAGCTGGATATTTTTAAATTAGAATAGAAGAGTTTAAAGTGGATAGCATAGGTCAGCGCATCTCATGTTGTAAGGACTAAATGGTGTTCTGTCAAATGTGTATTATACATGTGTTTATGCAATATGCATACTGAGATACAAAGTAAAATGCATTTCTCACTGTGTGTCACAGAAAGAAAAAAAACGTCTGGAAGCCACTGCGGGAGGCTCATGGAGAGCTGTTATATATGTTCTTTGGTAATGCTATACTATTTAAGAAGACATGACTGCCCCCTACCGGGACTCTTGATGTCTCACAAAGAGAGACAACCATAGATTAGCAAAAGCCTTGCTTCTCTTTGCCCATGTGACCTCCGTCACCCTCCCTGTACCCCGTCTGGAAGCTCACCGGGAGGGAACTCTTCCCTGGAGCTATCCCGATGCCCTGAGCAATGAGCCAAAGGCAGCCCCAGAAGTGGGAGCTGGAGTTCTGACCTCTAAAATAATTAGGGAAGCGCAGTGTCCTTCCCTCCAGCCCACCTTCCTCAGTCTCTCTTGGGCAGGGAAGCCGAGCAGTCCCAGAACTGAGTCTCAGCCACCCATGTTCTCCTTGGTCCCACCCCTACTCCATCACCCCTCACACCGGTGCGGAGCCTCCCCGGCCCCTGAGCTGCCACCCGGCTCTGCCCCCCAGGGGAGACCTCAAGCTTACATCAAGAAACACAGGATTGAATTGCGAAGTGGCAAATAAGACATAGTAGGAAAGAAAGTTTAAATCTTGGATTTAACATAAAACTGATGGATGGGGTCAGGCCTTTTTTATAACGTAAACCATTTGTATTAACCCCCTTTAAAATAGCCTCGTTTGCTTGGAGTCTAAAATCAAACTTCTTTCTTCCCTGGGTAAAGGCCTGCCCCCAAAGAGAGATGTGCTTCAGCCATTTCCTCGTCTATGAGGAAAGAAGGTCGACAAATCTGTCAGGTCGTCCAGCATATGTACCGTGTGCCGGGCACTGTGTGCACGGGACTTTGGTGTGGCATCTCCTCTAATTCTGGCGACACTGGGCTCAGAGAACTTAATGATGACGTGCTGAGTGCTGAAGGTCGGCAGCTAGAAAGCACCAGATTCTTCCGATGGGGTATGCCTGCCTCCCTCGCCCCCCTCGGGCTCTGCCGCCTGGGTGAGGGCCAGGCCGCTCCCTGGGATTTCTCTTCCTCTCCTCCCAGCGTCCACACATCTCAATGGGAGCAGTTACCAAAAAGGGAGGAGGTCACGATGGCCAGCCAAGGTCATGAAAAACAAGGGAAGACAGAAACTGTGGCAGCCCAGTTTGACTGGGGGAACACAACAGGGAAATGCAGCGTGGTACCCTGGGATTCTGGATCACAGAAAAGGACTTTAGTGGGGAAACCGATGCAACCCAGGAGTGTGGTGTTGTCTAGCCAGGTCCTAGTGGGCTTCCCAGCTGCCTTCCCGTGGCTTCCAGAATCATCTTCCTAATGCACAAATCTGACCATGTCTCTCTCTCCTGCTTATAACCTTTCCATGGCTCCCCCTCCCCCTCAGCTCCCTCTCTAGCAGCTCCTTCCACTTCCCTTTCCCTACATCCCTCCTGACTCTGCTCCAACTTTGCTAAACTCACTGCTATTCTCAGAAAATACCAAGTTCCCTCCACCTCCTGGAATTTTGCTTGACACATGCCCTGACAACTCCATACCCCACAGCCTGCAATTTGAACTAAATAGATCGCTCGCTCTCTCCCTCTCTCTCTCTCTCTGACTCAGTTTAGATGTCGCTTCCTCCAGGGAGTCCTCCCTGATGCCCTGGATCCCACGCTGGGTTAAGTGCTCTCCCCTGAGTTCCCATAACACCCTGTAACTAACTCCCACCACAGAACATCCCGTCCTAGATCACATTCATATTTTCCCCTTCCATCTTACAACACTGAGCCCCCACTTCCCTGAAGGGGTAAGTGCGTGTCCGGCATGGCACTGAATAGCGCTGACTGTCATTGTGAGGATTTCAGTCCTCTGCACTGCTTTCTCCATGTCTTTGATTACTCGGAGAGAACTGTGTTAGTCTGTCTGCAATGTTCCCTGCCACTTGCTCATCTTTTTCTTGTCAGAGAATGCCAGATCAAGCATTTGATCCGAGGCCAGGCACTTGCCGTGGGCAACAGGACCTAGCTTGAATGTCGTGCATTGTTTTGTTTTCACCGTATTTGTTTTCATTTACGAAATTCTATTTCTGGAAAGCAAAACTTGTGTTTTCCTTCTACACAGACCAGTCATCCTTTAGAAAATTAATTTATATGAGTAAAGAAAACAAATCAATTTAGAAAAAGTTTGATAAATGGTTGCTCAGATGGCACATATAGTGAAAACTGCCCAAGTGCCTATACACACACATACACACACATGCACACACACGTACACACTCATGCACATACAGCACACATGCACACACATACATACACACAGCACACACAGGCACATGCACACGCAAACACACATACAGCACACATGCATACACACATGCACACGCATGTACACATATGCACACATAGCACACACGTACGCACGTGCACACATGTGCACATACATCACACATGTGCACATAAGCATACACACATGGACACACACATGTATCCCTGCCTGAAGGTCACCCTGAGGAAGAGAAGCACTGTCATTAGTGCCACGAAGTCCTTGGGTCATGAGATCCAGGGTACAGCTGTCTTTGCCACTAACATCCTCAGCACCTGGGGGAAAAATTGCTTTTCTATTTCTCAGTTTACTCACTTATGAAAAAAGAGAATAAAATGGGGTCATAAAAATATATGATTTCATCTCCCAGATACAAATCTCTTTTCCTGCTCGCGTATGGTATGGAAACAACATTGCTGAGAAGGAACCCAGCGGTGATTATTCTTTTTATATCACAGATCAGAGACCTGACAGGTATAGAGGCTCAACGACTTGCCCAATGCAATTTAGTGTCAAATTCAAGACCAAAATACAGGTCTCACCTAACCTGGTGATCTGTTTCTCCCCCTAATTCTGACACTTTCCACCCCTATATACTCCCTTCCCCAGGTAAACTTCAGTCAGAAGAGTTACGTGTTACTTCCAAAGCACAAGCAAACACCCACACACAGACACGCACATGCACACAGAGACACAATTTGAAGACATCTTAAAATAACCAAGAAGCAAATAAGAAAAGGATCAAAGCAATATTGGATTTCAGAGAGCTAACACTGTTGGGTAGGAAAGAAATGCACCTGAAAGCTGAGAAAACACATTATGGGGGTTTCCACAACAGTATAATTCCCTTCTTGTTCTTTATTCAGGTGAGGTCCAAGCAGCCAGGAGCCAGGGTGGCCCTCACAACTTTTAGGGGAGGATTAGGATTAAGAGGGTAACTAATTCATTCACCTTTGGCTAATGTACATATTATATATATATATATATATATATGAACCTGCTTAAATGCAGACCAGATCCAATCACCACTCCACGCTCTGTGGATTGGGGTGGCGGGAAGCATCAACATGATTTCAAGGGGAATAGTTAACCATATTTTCTAAATGGGATTCTTAAACACTTTTAAAGACTATTTTAGCAGAGCGACTTCATATAGGATGTAGTAATTGCAATGATACAGTGCAATGCTTTTCTCATTTAAAAATGAATCCTACCCTCATCTTTGTAAATATGTTGAACATTTTTGTAACCGATCCGGGTAGAGGCAAATGTACCAGGTTTACAGATGAACCAAAGTGTGTAGAATCAGAAAATTTTAGCCAAAATTCCCAATGAAACATAAAATGGGTAGATATAATGCCCTTCACTTAAAAATAAATATAGGATATATATATATTTATTTATTTATTTTACATATATAGATTTGTAGCAATTAAGAAAAATCTAGAGAAACAGAAGCTTATGCGGGAAGAGGCTTCAATTGATCATAAGCTGAATGTGAGCCAGAGGAAAGATGTGACTGCTGGAGAGAAGAAAAATCTTAATGCAACGTTGAACTACAACACTAAATTACATTAAGTACAGTAACGTCACTCTGTACTCTCCCCACAAGCCAGTCCCGAAGCCTGGTGCATTGTGGGAAGCACACTTTCAGAGGAGCTGAAACTGGCATCTGGCCAGAGGAGAGTAACAGGTCAGTGGGAAAAGAGAGAGGGGCTGTAACCTGAGACAAATGGGGAATGGTTCATGGCATGGGTTCCAGGGCCAAACAAGCTCTCTTCAAAATAAGATGCGTAACTGTTCTGGAACGCATGTGCCCCTGTCTGTCTCCCAGGAATGTTGTTGAAAGGATGCTGCCTGGGAGGCTAGACCCATCCACAACACCCCTCCCTGCTCAGGGATTTTATGGTTTGTGGTGGGAACAAAATCACATCTCTTTTACATGGTAATGGATTAGGTCACTTCATTTCCTTCCTGGAGAAGAATATTCTAGAACAGAGAGCGTTTTGGCAACCAACCAAACTCCTGAAAGAAGATAAGATGTACTGGCGTGTTGATGACCTTGATGACTGGAAGATGCCACGTTGACTTAGCTCACCACCCCAATCCCAGCACACGCTACCAACCGTCTGGTGGGCCCAAGAAGCTAGAGATTAAGGGCAGAGGGTCTGACAATAAAATCTCAGCTGCTGGGCATCAGGCGGCCAGCCCCACGGCTAGATCTTCTTGTATGTTCCCACATTTCAGAACAAGGGTGAACCCCCCACCCCCGCATCAGGATCACCTGAGTTGCTCATTTTAAAATGCGACCTACTGAATCAGAATTACTGGAGTAGGAACCAGAAAGTTCATTTTCAGCATTCCCAGGAGATTCTTTGGCACATTGTCTGAGAACCATGGCTCCAAAGCAGTGTTTCCACTGCTCTAGTGTGCACTCGAATCATCTGGAGAGCAAGGCAAAAGCTAGGGCTCCAGAGATTCTGATTCAGAGGTCTTAGGTGGGTTCCAGAATTTGCATTTCAAACAATCTCACAGGCAAGGCTGATGCTGCTGGTCCAGTCAACGGACCTGTACTTGGAGCTCACTGCCTTAGGGAATTCTTGATTCCATTACCAAAGCGCTCGGATACTGAGGTAGGCAGCTTCTGAAAGGCCCCCAGTGATTCCCTGCCTCCTGGTCTTCACACACTTGGTGCACCCCTCCCGCCTCCTGTGGGCTGGGCCTAGCGACTCCCTTACGAAGAGTAGAATAGGTAAAACTAATTGTATGTCACTTCTGAGATGAGGTCATGCCAAGACTCTGTTCTCTCACTCGGCTCTCTCTCACTCACTTGCTCTCTGAGGAAGCCGGCTGCCATGTTGTGAGCGGCCCTGTGGAGAGGCCTACATGGCGGGGATCCGGGGGCAGCCTCTGGCCAACAGCAAACAAAGAACTGACTCCTGCCAACAGCCGTGGGTGTGAGTTTGGAAGCACAGCCTTCCCCTAGCTAAGCTTGAGAAGACCGCAACTGACACCTTGACTATAGCCTCGTGAGCTGCCCTGAGCCAGATGACCAGCTCAGCCATGCTCGGGTTCCTGCCTTCCCACAGAAAGCGTGAGATAAAGGGTGTTTCAAGCCACCACGTGTGTTAAGCAGTGACAGATGACTCAGAAAGATGCTTTGTTGAGGAGCTGCCCTGAAATCCATACGGCACCTCGGTATTTGACGCAACCTTCAAGCCGCCCCCATCTCATCTTTCCCCATTATAAAGGAGACAAACGTGCATAAATGAGATAAGCGATATTTAATAATATACACCTTTTACATGTAATTTACGTCAGAATTTTCTTAGCGTTCAATGTTTCAGCCTTAGCCCTTGGGGAGCCTCCCGGAGTTTCCAGAAGGTTATGGAGGAGCAGAGCCTCAGGGAGGATGGAGAGGTGAATCTGCATCAAGCCCCAGGCCCTGTGCGTTGAGCCGGCCATCTTTCGAGCTAAGAGCACGGTGAATGCCCACCGGCCAGTCCCCACGAGCAGGAGGAGCGGCACCTTCTTTGGCGGAAGGAAGAGAAGCCAGAAACTACCAGTTTCTCTGCTGGCACGGTGGGGGGGCTTTCCCTGAGAAGGCAGTGAGGGGAACAAAGGCCGCCGGCTTCCAGTCTCCCCAGGGCAGTGCCTGATTTCCTCTCTGTGGGCAGGAGAGCGGCTCCCCCCAGGGGCAAGCTTTCTCATTTGCTCCAGGAGACACGCGTGTTGACAAAGTGCGTTTCAGAGGCTGTACGTGGGGTCTAAAGCCCACTGGAAACGCTCTAGACACAAAGCCGGGACTTGCCATCCCTGCTCTATCCTCCACTCCTTGTGTGGCCCACTTGGAATGAGCCCCTCTCCCTCCGGGCTGTCCCCTGCGAAGATGAGGGGCTGGGCCAGGGGATGACACAGACCCTCCAGGTCAGTGTGGGGAGCCCGGGGCAGGGAGGCAGCTCTGGCCACGGCCACCGGTCAGATACCGGACGGCTGTCCTCAGAGGGCCAGCCCCCCTCGGCTCAGCCACCGCGCCCTCTCTGAGGAGCGGCCGGAGGGGCTGCTGTGCCACAGGGGGCTCCGGCGGATGTTGTCCAGCCTGCTCCTGATGCTGTCCTGCAGCGCCTCGTCACCCAGCAGGACCGCCGCTGCCAGGGCCAGCCGGAAGTACTCGGTGGCGTCGTGAGCATCCTAACCCCATGGCAAGCGGCAGAGAAGAGACAGCAGTGAGCAAACGTTTCTGGGAGAGGCCAAGAGGCAGTGCCTGGAGCTCAGAGCTTTGGTGGGCCCCACACACTTTCCCGCCCCCTCCTCCTGGCTCCTAGGGGAGCTCCTGCCCCACTTTACTGTGGACCCGGACCGGTGATGTCGCTCCCAGCAGTGGCCCTCTACCTCAGGCACCGGGGTGGTGTCACCTCACCCGGGCTCAGCCAGTCATGAAGCGGCGGCATCCCGGGCCCAGTGCTTCAGGGATCCCTAAACTACTCGGGCCGGCCTGGCCCGGTCCCTCCCTGGGACCTCTCAGTGTAACCTCACAGAGCAAATGGTCCCTCACCTTTTAACCATGGGCTTGAGCCTGCCAAGAGCTGGACGCAAAGGACACCAAGAAACAGAGAGAAGTAGAAACATACAGAGCGAAGAGAAACAGGAAAAGGTGAGGAAATCCGTGATGACATTTGAGTACGGGCATCCAGAGCTACCTAAAACTCCCGAATTTACACTTGAACTTCCCAGTTACTTGAGCCAATAAATTGCCTTTTTTGCTTAAGCTAATTTGAGTTGAATTCTTCCACCTGGCACTCCCTAGGTCCCCTGGTTGAGTCAATCCAGTCATACTCCCTTTGTCCCTGAACTACTTCTGGGGAGCGAGGGGACAGAGGAAAGATGGCTGGGGAGTCCTTCACTACCACGTCGTCCCTCCCCACATGGTAGGAATGAGGAACAGATGCTTCTTTGGGTGAGACTCAAAAAGGCATGTCTGGTTTCCATTAACCCTCATAAGTCAATAATTAATTCAGGCCAGAAACAACGTCTGGCAAATAAGAAAAGGACAACAGAGTTGCCCTGAGGTTCCCCTGGGGGCCAAACACAGGCGTGACTCAGAAGGATATTCAGAGATTAAGGGCCGGGCTGGTGCAGACAGGGACCTCTGGAAAGGGGAAGCCAATGCCGGGGACAGAGTTTGAGGGCCCGAATTGTAGCAGAGACTTTCAGACCACCAGCACAGTTCTAGAAGTGGCTGGCAAAATTAGAAGCTCTGAATTTGACTCCCACAGAGCCAACAGGAGGGTCAGGGCTAAGGCCTCGTTAGGACAGAGCCGTGCCTGCATTCGTAGGCCCCGCCTCGCTCTCTCAAACATGCTCGCACAGACCCAGATTTCTCCCAGAGTTCTATGTAACTTTGAAGAAGTACGTCACAACTGACTAGTTAACCTATAATATTTTGAAGACGCACAGTTAAGGATTAATTTGATTTTAATGTTGGAGCTTACAGTTCTTTTGTTTTGCGTCTCCCATATTTCTATAGGCCCCCGAGGAACTCAGGGGCACTGGGCAGCATCCCCATAGTACCTGATAGATCAAGTGGCTGCGGAAATCACAGCGGGGCGAGGAGAAAGGAGAGCTAGGATCCCTCTCCCCAGCAGACAGGGGCATCTTTGAGGTCTCCCACGGGGCTAAGTGAAAAGAGCCATCGTGTCCCCAGAGAAGGCACTCCCCACCCTTTGAGATGTAGCTCCCCATCTCGGGCCACTCACCTGTACCCTGAAGGATGAGGGTTAGGGAAGAATGGGGTGGGGACGCAGCTCTCACGCAGCCTCGTAAGCCCGGCTCTTACCTTCAGCTGGCAGAAGGCGAGGCGGCCCAGGCGATAGTACACCTTCGAGTAGTACAGGGCCTCCTTAGGGCTCTGCAGCCAGGGGGGACAGAGGGACAGAGTCTTCAGGTAGCAGTCCTCAGCCATCTCGTACATGCGTAGGGAATAGTAGACTGTAGCCAGACGGTGGAAGGCCACCAGCTCCTGCTTCGGATCTCCTAGGAATTGGAAGACTGAGGGAGAGGTCTCGCACCCACCGCCTCGCGGCATCTGATCACTCACCCGTTCTCTGCTATTTTTTGAGGGTCTTCTAGGGATTGGGACTGTGCTTGGGATGCAGGGAGCAAAGCAGAAGGGGTCCCTGCCCTCGTGCGAGGTTCATTGTCTCCTGGGACACAGACTTTCCTTAAACAATCTCACACACAAAGGCCAAAGGACACCTGTGGTAAGTGATGCAAAAGAAAACGCCAGGTTCTGGGACTGACTGCTTAGATTAGAGCCTGTGTGTTCCTCAAGATTTCCTAGGACGATTTCCTGAAAAAAACTTTTCTCTTTATTACAGATGTCTCTGTCACTCACGATTCTGGGAAATAATTATTCCCAAATCCCTGTAATGAGACATGGTGACAAGACTAGCTTGATGGGGTAGCTAAGGATTCTTTGTAATGAATAACTCTGTAGTACAAACGTCCTCTCCACATGAAAGGCTCCCTCTTCAGAGAGCTCCCCTGGGGCTGCCCCCAGTAGCAGTCACCCTCTGGCTCCTTCACCAGCTCGAGGTCTCAGATGACTACAGAGAACCCCCCTCGCTTTTAGCTCATGCTTTAGAACCTTGGTTTCTAATGGGTCCATGATTTGTTGTTTTGGTTTTTGGTGGGTCTGTTGTTTTAATAACCAACTCCTTTAATACAAAGTGGCCTTTTAAAGAGAACAAAGGCTTCCCATTGTATTTTTGGAATATTTGCAAGGTGGCTGTTTGATGCAATCTAAAAAACATCGCTTGTAAGCTTCAAAGAGACAAAAGCCAAAAATAAAAGAAAAAAATCCAAGGGAGAGAAAATTCTCTGATATGGAAAAATCCAGTCACTGGGCAAGTGCATAAAAGGGTGGATATAGCCTCCTTTCAGCTTCTGTCCAGGGAAGGATAAGGAGTGCTCAGAGCCTTTCCTGAGATAGCAGACTGTCACTCAGATAAGATTTTCTGCAGTAAAGAAAAAAGTAGGAAAAGGATAGAGAGAGCTCTGAAGTGCAATTAGACACAATAAAGTCCAGTGCCATCCACATCTCAGGCCCTTGAGAATGCCCAGAAGTCCCTTCTAGAATCCTCTCAGAAGACTCCATTTGCCCCTACATCGAATCAAGCCTTCTCTAATCAAACCTGCTTTTCCTCAAGACCAACATTCAAAAGGAGGGTGTTTTTTTTTAATCTTTTTTTTTTTAATTCTGCCTTTTTCCGGTTTTAATGGCACACATTGTTTCCCGCTAGCTTCTGTGGTCATTGCCCGCTTTTTCAGCTACACAGTGAGTTAAGTTCATGGGAATTTGATCTTCATTTACTTTTCGATTCCACATGGAAAATGTGCTTTTGACTAACAATCAACCCATTAAAAATTTAGGGCAGAGGCCGCTGGATGAAATACCATTTCCCTTGCACTGGGGCACAATACCAACAGGGGCATGATAATCCGTGCGGTGCAGGTAACACTCAGCAAGGACTGGCGTGCCGAGCGCTGGGCTGCGGGTTCTGCACGGATCAGCACTGGTCTTCAGAACAACTGCATGAGGTGGGGGCTGTTTTTAATCCCCATTTGCCAATGACACACTTCTGGCTTATAGACAGTAAGCTGCTTGCTTATAACTAAGATCTCAGTTGGACCTGGGATTTGAACCCACACAGTCTAACTCCAGAGCCTCTCTGTTACTGCTTTGTTGTTTCCCCCCCCCCACTTAGAAGAGCAGTTAGCCCCCCATTCAATATGGCCAACCATCAGGACCACCTACCTATGACCATGCTGAGTCTGGCCGCCAGGGTGGCAAACTCCAAAGCCTTCTCATAGCCTTCCAGGCTGATCTGCAGCTCCGTCAGCTTGTTGAAAACCCGGAGCTCCGTTCTCATGGCCTTCATCCTCCTCGCTAAAGGAACAGCCCCAGCCTGACAACAGAAGCACATGGAAGCTTGGTTCAGCTAAGAATGCTGGGTACAGACTGTACTCTAGGAGGCTCGCATTCTGCTGGTAGGGGTTGGGGGGATGGCCGTGTTTCCATGCATGGCATTTCACAGCTCGCTCTCCTCGTCCTTGCTCTTGGTTGGTCTGCCAAGATTTTAGAGGTAGGAGAACTAAAGATCATCAGACCTCCTAAGACTGGAAAAACGGAGATGAGGAAAAGGCAGGTGACATTTCTCGAGCCACATAGGAATGCATTCCCCTCCCAGCCACAGGATCCGTTAGCACCCACAGCGCCATCTGTGGGGTATGCCCATGGTGCCAAAGAGCGCCCAACAAATGGTCATTTCTATTCTTTCTATCATGATAGAATTTTAGGCAGGTTCATTTCATCTCCCTAGACTTAATTTTCTCATCTATAAAGTGCGTATGACAATGAGTAGCTCAATCGTCAGGGACATGCTTCTTGCTCCCCCCACCCCCAGCTCAGTGCCTGGTACGTGCTGGGTGCTTGCTAAATGTCTGATGACTGATACAGAGCTGAACAAGCAAATGAATGAAGAAACAAAATTTTAGGGTCAAGTAAGATAATGAGGTTTCCAACCTCCATTCAGTGATGAAAAATTATGATTTTGACATATCTACTTAACATCTGCACAATTATTTACTTACTATTATTCTTAAATCAACTCTCTTTTGTTACTTTGCCTCATCCTTTGCAATAATATCTGGGAAGTCATGGGTTTGATGAGCTGGTGTTACACATTTTTAATTTCTAAAATATATTTGAATGCACACTTGATAAAAACATAGTAAAACCGAAGTGTTCATCCGGGGACCCCATCATCTCCCACCATGCCACCGGTGGTACACGGGAACATTCTGGTAAACACAGCATAGGCTAGAAACGGTAAAGTACCATGCACTCAAGAGGTGTAATTATTTTGGTGTGTTTTCCCAGAAAGAATAACGTATCAAGCCTCGGAATGAGAGAGGTTATCAACCCCTTCTTTGAGAGCCTGTTGATTGAAAAAAGGGAGAGCCCATGGGCACTGGCTGAGGAAGGAAAGAAAAACGAATATCAGCATGAAAGGGGAAGGGGCCCCCAGGCCACGTGGCCCTGCCCACGTTTGTGCCAGGGCCCAGCCGGGCGCACAGCGCTGCCCAGGACTTACTCGGTAATACTCCACCGCGCGGTGTCTGTGGCGGGTCCCGTTGAAGAACACGTCACCTGCTTCTTCATAGAGTTTGAGAGCCAGAGAGGGCTCCTCAGACTTCAGGGCTTTCTGGATGGCTGCCTGGATGGGACAGAGACAGGTGTGGAAGGCAGAGAGGCCTTCCAAATAGCCACAGGAGCGGCAGGAGTGAGAACCTAACGACCTGGTTTAACCCTCTGCTCACATCCTCTGAACGCGGAATTGTCCTCCACACTCACAGGGCCTGTAGGAAGCCTTCGCGACTCCCTAGTCGGGCATTTCCCCATCATGGTCCGAGAGATTACTTCGGTAGCCCTAGAGACGATTTTGCGCAGCACATAGACAAACATCTTATGTTTTAATAGTTCAGTACTTATTTTAATGTGTTTTAGAGAAAAAGATTAATAATACATCCACCCCTGTGATTTCAAATAGTGTTATTAAGTATAAAAAACTAAGTTGATTTGAAGTTGAGTCAAAGAAAATAGTAACGGACAGAAGATACACGAACGTGGCAAAACCATGAACTTCATCCATAAATGACTGCAGTTTGGAAAACAGTGATCTCAACCAACACTGGCACTTCGAAGCTGGAGAAACTGAGGCTCAGAAAGGAGAAGGAAACTCTGCGTTTATATAATAGTTGGTGCCAAAGAAATGCTCGTGCCTTCCAGCCCCATACCCTTCTCCTGGCACCCAGGACCTCTTGATCTCTCGCACGAGCTTCCATATCGCATCTCAACAGAACGCGGAGAGGAAGCCGAAGAGGAGGAAGGGCCCCCCAGCATCTGTAGCACCGCTACGGGACCTCAGAGAGCCCGAGGCTGGGAATGGCCCTGCAGAACAGCAAGTAGCGGTCTGGGGTTGTGTGGGCTTGGGACCAGGCCTGGCCGGTGAGTCTCTGGGGCAGGACCCCGCCGTAACTGTAATTGCCCGGCTGCACAGAGATGCAGGGGGGAGCCGGGTTCCTGCCCTCCGGAGGTTCTGCGGGCATGCAGTGCCCAAGCCCACGGCTCCCCCTGGGCCTCGCCTCCTGCAGAGCGAAAGGCCAGACCTAGGTATCCGCTCTCTGAAAGCCCTTCCAGCTCTAACATCCCACGAAGAGCGGAGAGGCTGAGAACGAAGGCATTGTGTCACACCGTCCGTGTGCCCATATCACCTAGTGTAGGTTACTCAGGCCCATGGAGCCACATCCAAAAAATGGGAGTTTGAGCAGAAACCCCCACTGCATTTAGAAGAGGGTTCAACCACAGCAGGTATGTGACATGCTTGCAAAGTCTCCCGAGCCTGGTGAGCACGCACTCAATGTCACACAGCCCTAATGAGGCCTCAGGGGAAGTAGGTTTGTGTGAGTTTAAGTAATAAGGGGAATAATAAGGGAGAAAATAAGGAATGGGAAGGAGGAAAAAATAACTGGCATATTTTCAAGGGAACAAATGATATATACCATCATAATGTCAGCATTGTGCCGATAACAGAAATGATGATTAAAAAGAAAAAATCCAAGGGATTTTTAATAATAATAGATTTTTAATAATAATAATAATAATAAAATACCATTCATTAAGAATTTACTAAGTCCTAAGCATTTAGTAAATGCTTGTTTGCATATGCATTTACTATGCAAGTGACACACTTATCCCTTACCCCAAGAGACTGGGTTTACCTGTGACGACACTGAGGCCCCATGACAGCAGAAGCAGCTGATGCAGCAAGCCCAAGGTCACGCAGTCCGTAATCAATGACCCTGTGATTGGATTCTAGGCCTGTCTCTCTCCAAAGCCCAGGCCTTTAATCACTACACTCTACCATATCTCGAGTATTAAAGGGACACAAGCAAAAAGCCTAGAAGAGGACAATAATGTTGACGTCCTGCACACATCAACCTTGCCTCACATTGCAGCGAGACCCAAAGTCAAGGTGCATGGTTAGCTTAGCAAAACCAGATCTCCTTGACATGACAGATGAGCGAGTCTCCTACCACGTGTACCTGGGACTCAGGGACTGCTGGTCACCAGACCCACCCTGGGTTCCATCTTGTGCCTGGGGAACATCCCAGGGTCGACCCTCCCTCCATGGGCCCAGCACGGATGTCACCACTCTAGCTACAGCTGTCTGCCCCGGCGGTCGAGGAGGCAGAGGAGCTCCGCGGGAGGCTTACCTGCAGGTAGAGCTCCACCAGCTCATCTTCCTGCATGAGGTAGTGAAGCCGCCCAGCTCCGAGCCAGGCCTCAGCAGCCTTGTCTTTCTCCCCAAGGTCAATGAAGATACGCAGGCTCTCCTTGATGCAGGCGAGAGACTTCCTGAGAGACCTGGGGGGACAGACACACACCAGTTAGGTATGAGTCAAGGGACCCCTCCAAGGGGCCTTGGACTCACTCAGCACCAGATAAAATTGAGGCTCTGGGAGAGAGTGACATTGACCCTGGTCACACAGAGATGTTGGGGCCTGATTTGAATCCTGGCTCTGCCTCAAACATCTGGGCGAACTTGAGCACGTATAAAACCTTTCTGTGCCTTAGTTTCCCCATCTGTAGAATGGGGGTATCATTGTATCTGCCCCAGAGGGTTGTTGAAAGAATTAAATGAGATGGAGAAATTGGAGTGCCCAGAACAGTGTCCCCCACAGAGTAAATAACAATGATGAAGGCTCACATTAGAGGTCACTGTCATTATTATGGCCCTTGGCCCATCCATCTTTCGACTGCACTATTAATGGGGTTTTGGAATATAGGTGAGGTTCAGTGGGGTGGAGTCCGGAGCCGACAACCAAGAAAAAATTCTTGAGACGTCTTTGGTACAAAATGGTGGTTGATTAAAGCACGGGGAAGGGACCCGTGGGCAGAAAGAGCTGCTGCCCTGGGTTGTGAGGGGTGGCTGATTATATACCATGGGGTTGGGGGAGGTAAGGAAACAGGGAGGTTGAGAGAGTACTTTCACATGTTAAAGAAGACTCACAGGATACCAGAGGCCTTGCCATTGCCAAGTTAAGGTTGTTTTTCCCTCTAGCAAGGCATTAACATTAAGATGGTTGGGGGCTTCTTGGAAGAATGTCACACAGGTCCCACCCAGGAGTGGGGTCTGGGGGAGGTCCAGGGTGTCAGCTTATGCTTTGTCTTCAACCAGCTTTCTACTCCCTCATCATTATGACATTTTTTCCCCATAAGCACTTAACACACAGGGGATGCCAAATGCATAGTTATTGAATAAATGCACGAATGAATGACTGTGGTGGTGACTTTAAATCATCAAAAAGATGCTGTTTTGTTTAAGAAGAAAAATCAAAGACGGGCAAAAGTTTTAAAAGGTTGTTGCTTAATGGAGGGCTCAAATTATCTGGAAAATTGTCTTATGTAGAAAACTCTTCCCCCGTGACAGGGATTAATGAAGAAATGAGGCATTGGTAATGTAGTGTGGCACAGATTCAGAATTCTAGAACAAGAAGGAACACCGGGCATTATCTAGTAGTTCTGTGTTCCAGCAGCAATTAGAATCACCCAGAAGCTTTTTAAACACACATACACAGGCAAAGTGACCCCAACGTGTTGACACACCACGTAGCCTGGGACACTCTGGGAGCATTTAATCAAAGCTCAGTAGCAACTTGACTGCAAACGTGGGTTGAGACTTGCAGATCCAACCCAACCCCTTATGTTATAGAGGAAACAGGCCCAGGAGTGGGAGTAGTTTGTACAAGGTTGCACAACACATCAGGGGAAGATCCGGGGCCAGAACTCCCTTCTCTTGAGTCCCAGCCCGAACTCATCCCACAGTGCCTACCTTCCTCTGAGACTCGTGGCACTCCTGCAGCAGCATTATCTGGGAGTTTATTAAAAACACAGACTCCTAGAGCTATCTCAGACTCACTAAGTCCAAATCATTATAGATGCAAGCCCTGAATCTGGATTTCTAATGCACCAAGGTTATTGTTCACACACACCAAAGCCCGAGAACCACTATTCCAAACTATACAGATCCTTCTAGAAACACTGATCATCATCAACCGAGTGTATGGGCAATTAGAAGGTCCTCATCACACCTCATTATGGGCAACTCAGCCCCAGACCCCTTGTGCACAGTGATGGAAACAAGCACCGCCTTCCACTCATGACGCCCTGATTCATCTTGGCAATGAGGCAGCTATCGGCCTTCTAGAGAAAGTGCCAGGCATTTGGCCCTTGGGAATCTTGAGAAGAAAGAACTCAGGTTTTCCCCGCTGCTCAGCTCCTGATATGACATCCAGGATGGGCACAGGCCACCGTCTCGCAAGTATTAGAATGTCAGACTTGCTGCTGAGACCGTGCCGCGAGCTGAGAAGCTGCACCTGAAGCTGGGCTGGTCGCCAGCCTCCCTGGTTGAGCTAGGATAAACACGGGCCTCTCTGACCATAGAAGCCTTGTCCTTCTCTCCCCCGCTTCACACCGCCCCCCCCATCTCGAGCACAGTTTTCAAGCGCTGCTCTCCCCACTCCCACCAGAACAGTTGATGAAGACAAGACTCACACATTTCATCCTCCTATTTCCTGCTCTGTTTTTCTTTATTACCATTTGCTGTCCTGGGAGACCCTTAGGCTATGGTTTTTTCTCCAGACCCCCAGGGAACAAGATTAGGGTTATTACAAAGAAGCCAATTACAGAGGAGAGGAACTTTGTTGCTTAGACCCTTTCTCTCCCAGCTCACTATGCCTGCGGAGGAGAGATCAGTATTGCCAAGAAACACCCCACAGGGGCAGGCAGGACTTACGGAGGCCTAGCTACTCACACGGCACCATCAAGACTCCTTGTGTGTGCAAGGTTTTCCAGAGACCCCTGCATCCCATCAGCACGTACACCTGACCCATTATGTCCAGTAAAACCATGTGCAAGAAGGTCTGAGCGTGGGAGGTGGTTTCCAGCCTCCTTGGTCTTGTCATGTCAGCAATCACCACCCCCATTCGTTTGTATATGCCAGTGGCAGGGCTGTGTCACCCCCCGGGTGAGCTACTGGCTTGGCCTGGCCTGTCTCAACACCCCAGTTCCTTCAGCCCCACGTGCGGGCAGGCTCTGGGTATGGTTAGCTCCCAAATCATAGGAAGTGAGGAGCCTGCGGGGGGACAGCCTTCATCCCAAGGGTCATGCACTCCTGGGCCACTTATGCCCTGTCAGGGTATCTCTCTTTTTCTCCAACCCTGAGTCCTCGGTTTCCCATTTTTCCTGCCTCTAAGGTTTGGTCTTCAGCTGAGTCCTTATTCCTTCCTTCCCACCTGGCCCTCAGCCATGAACTTGCTGCCAAGGGACTCTGATGCACCTGCAGTCCCAGACTTCCTCTTTCCCTCCCCTACCGGGGCTTTCCAGATCCCTGCCCTGACGAATGAGCGTCTGACCTCTGGCCCAGCCTCCAATAACTGGTCCTGTCCCGTTGCCATAATAAGAACTGCTACTCCCCAGGGGCTGACCCCATGCCAGGTGTTGGGATATGAATTTCCAGTATACATTCTCCCATTTAAACCTCAGAAACACTAAGCCACGAGGGATCTTAGCCCATTATGCAAATAAAGAAACCTAACGGGGGCCTTTTTATCTTGTCCAAGTTTGCACTGTTCATGTCTATAGTTTTATGTGGAGCCCTCTGTGGTTTTGTCTTGTAATACGTGAGAGTAATTGTTCCCTGACATTTGTTGAGCACGTGGCAGGCATTACCCCCTGTAATCATCACAACAGCACTAAGCAAGCAGTAACATTATTACATCCATTCTATGAATGGGGAAAATAAGGCTCAGACAAGCTAAGTGACAGGGACCAGGTAATAAACGCTGTTTATACCAAAGTGTAACCCTGAGAATCTGACTCCAGGACCCCCACACACCCTCAAGCGGTGCTCAGTCTCGAGCTCAGAAACCAGCACATGGGAAGGTTTCCGTTTCTTTTACCCCTCTAACAACCTAGAAGTTTTGAAGAACATAAGCGACTTCAAACCTCGAACAAAACTTCCTCCCCTGCAGAAGTGGGGTGGTGAAGTACCTGCCTAGTGACCTCAGCGAGCGGAAGCAGCTCCTTCCTAGTTCAGGATTACAGAAAGAGTAACGATTGGTCTCATTCGTTATATTGAACACCAAATGCTGAGGCATTTCTTTTTATGTTCCACAGGAATAAGAAGCATGAGAATAAGAATAAAAGCCAGGAGTAATGACTTCTAGGCTACTATTATGTCCATATGCAAAAAACTATTATTTTGTGAGGGCCTATTGCATACAAGGCATTTCTTCTTTTCAAAGATAGTATGTACAACCTTCATGGCACTTACCACAATTTACAGGACACCTTTGGTGAATATGTATATAAACATTGTCAATTTCTTGAACTAGTCTATAAACATTGTGAGCTCAGGGACCATATCCCTCTGTCAGGTGTTTGGGCTATCGTAAATGCTCGGTAAATATTTGTTGCATGGATTCAATCGAGCCTTAAAATTCCCATGGATCCCACCCGGTTCAGCTCTAGAGCAAGGTACAGTGTGCATTGTGTCACCTGAAGACAGAAAATAAGATCCCCAAGGACCCTGTGCATTGAGAGATTGAAAACACCAAATCCTGTCATGGTCACCCTGGAGGCAGAGAGAGCAAGACTCTAAAGGTACTGGACAAAGGGACAGCAGAGTGTTCCAAGGCAAAAACCCAAAGGCTGGGCCACAGCTTTCATCATCTGCTTGCCCTCCCCTACCATCCTCCACCTCTAAACCCTAGAGAAAATCTTCCAAAGAGGAAGAATTAACATGAGTGGCAAGGTGGCGTGGAGTAGTGAAACCCTCTTAAATGGAGGAGGCAGGGACCTGCTCCCAGTGCGACCAAGCGGGTCAGCAGTCTGGATGCTCTGGAGCAGGCAGGGGTCAGACCAGGTGCAAAAAGAGGCCCTTCTCATCCATACAACTCCCAGAGGTTTCACACTATCGCCATCCACACTTATGGTTTATTGAGGGTGAAAAGTACTGGCTGAACAGGCAGAAGACTTACAGAGTAGTTAAGAATATGGACTCTAGACCAGGGGTTGTGGAACTATGGCCCATGAACCAGCACAGCCTTCCTTCTGTTTTTGTAAACAAAGTCTCAGTGGCACACAGCCACACTCATTCATTTACATAGTCGATGGCTGTTTGCATGCTGCACCTGCAGTATACTTGTGACAGAGACCACGGGGCCACAGAACCTAAAACATTTACTATCTGACCTTTTACCAAAAAGTTGGCAGACCCCTATGCTAGACTCAGCCTGGCTATTGATCCCCACTGTGAGCTTCACGCAAATTACTTGGCTTCTTTCATTCTGTTTCTACAGCTCTTTGTGCCACACGCATTTATCCTGAGATTACACGTGCTTGGGAAACACCACGTGCTCACTAAATGCCATCAGTTACCATTACAACCACCATTTTCACTATGGCTGCTCGCTGTGCCAGTGCAGAGGCCCATTGCTCCCCACCCCCACACCCCTCCTAGGGCACAGTCTGGAGGTCTCTCTCTCCTCTACTCCCCACACCCATTTGAGCACCCACCTTCCTCAAACTTACAGAATGCCTTCCAAATGTGTCCACACCTTCCCATGGCTACTGCCAGTCCCTCGACCCAAACTGCTTATTCTCTTACCCTCCTCCACTTTCCAAAATCTTACTCATCCCTGAAGGCCCTCCTCAAATGCTCCCGCCTTCATGAAGCCTCCTGTGACAGATCCCCAACCCTCAGCTGAGAGTGTCCTCTTCTTTCCCTCCACACCCGCCCCTGCAGCTGCCTGCCATCTTGCCCAGGAGCCTTTCCTGCCTTTGAGCTCCATGAGAATGGAAATCTCGTGGGGAGAGTTTAGTCGAACAAATCTGTCCACACATCAAGACCCACTTAATAAATACCTCCTAGAAATCAGTCCCAGAAAAACATTTGCTCCAACAGATATATTTGTTTATGTTGTTGTTGTTGTTGTTGTTGTTTTTAATCAGACAAAGAGAACTCTTGTGGTTTTCCCCTTCTTCCCTCAGCTACCGGGAAGCTTAGAGCAAAGTTACAGTAACCACCTGCAGGTGCGTGCAAATACCTGTTTACCTGGGTCCGCTGGGCGCTCAGCGGGGGGAGGGGGGTGATATAGACATGCTAAATACATGTAGCATGATAGCACGTTCTCCTTGATGAACCGAGCTTTCTGCAAAGGGATAATGACCTTCCTTGTGTTTGCAGGCTTTCCTCTGACACCTGAGACGCCTCTCAGTCCACTGCTTCATATCCCTCACCTTGATGGTAAAGCAGGAGCAGGGGACGTTTATTTCCTCCCGTTATACAAGTCAGAATCTCAGAGATCAGACTTATGGAAGATTAGGGTTAGAAGGTCCTTATCTGTATCAACTTCCAGAACAATGGAATAAGGACGGCCAAAAACCCACTCCCCCATAAAAGGACATCCGTAGTGTCCTGGAATGAAAGCAGTGTCGCTCTGGGGCCACACGTCCTGTCCCTCCCATGCCGCAAGGATCCGAAACTCCCTTCCTAGAACAGAAGGCAGAGCTAGAGAAACGTTTGGACGACACCTGATTCTTGCAAGAGAAGGAAAGCATGAGGGCGAGGGAGACAGAGAGAGAGAAGAATTTGTTATCTGATTATTAGTGATCTGGTTTTCTGAGGGCTCAAGGTTGCCACGTTGCCTAGAAAAGCAGCACTTGTCATTCAATTAGCTTCTCAAGCACCTCTCTCTGCTCAATGCAAGCAACGATCCTGGCTTTATTTTAGAAGTCATTCATAATTATGAATACAATGCCACGATGCTAATCTGTTGCAAGATGACATCAGACATCTCGCAAACCTGCAGAATGTAATGGAATCAATTACAGGCCTGTTGGGAAGCGGAACTAAGGAGGGGTAAGCAAATACCACCCAGCGAGGGAGCAGAGGAGAGAAGAGAAAGGCTGCGGGACGTGGCAGGATACTTCACGTGGGAATAATTTAAAGACCAAGGGGTTAAAAGAAGCTTTGGGGTAAAACAGGTACGTTTTGGTATATTTTGGTACAAAGGAGCCTTTTGAAGAGAGGGCTGAAAAGCCGATCGCAACACAGGGATCTTTCACGGTGCTGTTACCCAATTCTGTCAATGCAATTCAGCTAAAGGTCAACACTTCTGTGGTTGACCCTCTGACTTCCCTCACAGCTGCAATTCTTGCATAAGTCTCTTCACGACACAGTTCTGTTGTTTCTGGTTTCATTTTAAAGGGAAGGTTCCAAATCAAACTTCTTTACGATGCAATTTTACCTGCCTGCCAGTGGATCAATTTACTTTGTGCCATTTCTCTAGTGCCCCCCGTGCTCAGGTAACCAAGGCCTCCTGAGGGGACCAGCCCGGGTACAACTGCCAGCTCTCGGAATTAGGGACCCTCAGCCAGGGTCACGGGAGGCTTGTCACAGACATACAAGTAACTGTAACCCAGCCAACATCACCGAGCCCCCTCTATGGATCAGGCACCGTTCCAAGGGTTCCACGGGCGTCGACTCATTTCCTCCCCACATGAATACTATAGTGTAGACGCCATCATTATTGTCTTCGGTGAGGAAGCTGAGGTAGGGCGAAATTCAGTAGCTTGCTCAAAGTCACAGAGCTAATAGGTGAGAGAGGACACTGTGTGGCAGCTGCAGGGCCCACGCTTCTTCCCATGATGCCACAAACACACTACGAGCCTGTGAAGTTTACATCTGGAGGGAAAGAATACTATTCCTCTTGAAGGAAAATACACTGTTTCTAGGCCCGTCCCCAAGCCCTGACTCACCTGGCTGTGTTCAGGTTCCGATAGAGCTGCCCGAGGGACTCCAGCAGCCTCCCCTCCATCTCTCGGTCCCTGAGTTGCTGAGCCAGGCTCAGCCAGTGCTCGTGGTAGGTGATGCATGCCTTGGGGCTTGGGGATACAGAGCTGTAGAAATGGCAGAGGGATTTGGTGACCTGAAGCTGACCTGAACATAAAGCGGGAATATGAATGAGATCACTTGAGAAAGGACGAGGGCAACACACGCTCTCATACTTTGCTCCAAAGCTTCTGTAGCACAGGACATACTCACTCTTTAGGTGTCGATGCCTTAAGCCAAACAGCAATGCCATCTCATAACACAGGCGGCCGCTGGCCAGCTGGCGTCCATGCACCAGCACCGGGGCCAACCAGAGAAGGACCTGTACCAATTCCATGTCTGTCTCCATGCTGGTCTGGAGCTCAGAATAGAGTCGGACGGCCTGCAGGAGATAGTCCTTGGCTGGCTGCTGAGCCCAGGACTTAAGGGTCAGGTGGCCAAGATTGGCCAAAGTCACCGCCTGGTTACGCACATTCCCCATTTCCTGAGCTCTGTTCAAGGCCCGGAGATAGCTCTTGGCTGCCCTGTTCACCCGGCCTTCACCTTGAAGTGCAAGTCCCAGGAGGTTATGGACCACCCCCTTTTGGGTGATACTCTCTGTATCCTTCTGGGAGTATAGGAGTGGCTCGAGGATGTCCAAAGCCTTCTTTGCTTGGCTGGCTAAGAGATACGCCCACGCCAGGCAGAGAGAAGACTCAAAGGCTTCCTGCTCACTCAGCAGCTGCCCCAGCACCAAGGCCTGGCTCAGGTAGTGGATGGCACCGTCAGGAGACCTGTGTTGGAGGTACACTTTGGACAGGATGAGACACAGGGCCCTCTGGGCGCTCCAATTGACCTGTTCCTCACAGGCAGCCAGCGCCCGCCTGAGTGCTGGGCAGGCCAGGGCAGAAACTTCACCCCAGCTTGAAGAGGGGACTCCAAGGAGTTTGGTGGTGTTCTGGAGAACCAGGTAGACCTGCCAAATTGGAAGGGACATCCCTTGGCCACTCTGGGTACCACGTTCCTGGACAGAGGCCACTACCAGGTGTGGGAGATATTTCTTATCGTACAGAAAACTCAAGATGGTTGCTGTAGCCTCCAAGTCAGGAGGGTGTCCGGAGAGGACCTGCAGGCGCTCGGCGAAGGGCAGGACCTCCTCATGCCGGCCTAGGCTCAGGAGCAATCGGATGGCCAGGAAGCAGGCCCTGGCCTCCAAGGGACAGCTGCCTGCCACAATGCTCTGGCGTAGTACGTAGGCCACCACATCGAGCTCGTTCTTGGTACTAGACTCACGGTCAGGCAGGCAGGCCAACAGCGCCCCTGCTTTTTCCAGCAGAGACGAGCCTTTATGCCTCAGCCTCTGCCTCAGGTAGATGGCAGCCAGATTGATATACAGAGCGGCCACCAAGGATAGGTCTTCAAATGTCCCATCAAGGATGTACCTAGCCTCCTCAAAGTACAACCTGGCCTGAGAGAGTTTGACCTTCCTGACACTCAGCCGGCCCAGGAGGAAGCAGAGCCTGGCGTGGGCCCAGGTCCTGCAGCTCCGCTTGGCCCACTTCCTTGAGGCCTCCAGGTAGGCCACAAGTTCATCCTCCTCAGAGAAGCTATAAAAGGAAGATGTGAGGAAAGAGAAGGAGAAATCATAGAGGCTCTTAAAGTGGTCAGCGTAACCCTCGTGATCCAGAAAAGCCAATATGGGGGCAAAGTTCTCAGCCTCCTCCTCTTCCTGACCAGTGTTTAAGTCCACGAGGAGTTCCGGGTCATCGAGGTCATCGGGCTCTGGCAAGTGATAGCTGTCCGAGGTGGCTGAGAGGAGCTCCTCCTCCAGGCTGGAGTCCTCAGAGCTGCTGGACTGTCTGGAGCCCACGGCCTGATGCTCCTCCCTGGCTCTGCCAGGCCTGGCCTCCTTGAAGCCTTCAGGCTTGGACGCTGTAAGGGACAGGCAGAGTTGAGCAACCGTGAGCACCTGCCACTGTGGCGGCCAGCTCCCGGCAAGAGGACAGGATGCTGTTCTGAAGGACTGGAGGTCAGGTTCAGCATGAGTTCTACTCACCACTTAGATCGTTTGGAAGATTCTGGATGGATTCAAACCCACCTGGATAGAGATGAAGGACAGACCTGGTGTTAGGTCAGAATGGGCCACCATTGCCTATACCTGCAGGGGCACCCCAAACCCATGGTCCCTGAGCACACTTTGTGCTTAAATTTCTCTGAGAAACTGGGCACAATTCTCTCCTTCGTCAGCAGTGTAAGAGCTGCACGGACTGCAGAGAATGTTGTGTGGGCCACTCACTTGACGGTTGGGAACTGAGGTAGAAATAAGACCCAGAGCCACAAAAGAAAAGTGGAGAAGCTAGAAACATGAGCTCTTTTCCAGGAGGTGTGGGGACGGGGAGGAAGACAGAATCTGAAGGCCCAAACCTCCCCACTAGTTGAGAGCAGGGACATGAACAAAGCATGTGGCATCGCCTCCCATTTCTGTGCGTACGTCCTTCTTTCTTCCTTCCTTCATTCGCGCATATCCATCCTCTCAACTGTCACTGACTCAACTGTACAATGCGACACAGGACTAGGTGACCAAAGGTGACTAATGAAGGAAAGAGAGTGAAGAGGCATCTGAGGGTCCTGGTTTTGTTCCCTGCAGTGACTTCGTGGGATAAGGTGGAAGAAGGGCCAGTCTGGAGCAGAGCTTCAGACAGTCTGTGTCTGAGGGACTCATGGGAGCTCTAGGCTGAGCAGGAAGTAGATCTGTAGCCAAAGAAAAAAGCCGAGACTTGCAAATACAGACTCAGGACCCACAGCGGGTCACAAGGAATGGGTCCAAGTCCTAGGAGAAGCCTTCGGACAAGAAGGCAAAGCAGCTGGGGAGGGGAGTTTACGAAGGAGCCAGAGAAACATCAGCATTTCCCAGCAAGTGGGAGGCAGCAAAGGGGACTGGAATGGCACAGTGTGAGAGAAAAGAGGAGACACAGAGACCAAGGTGCCTCTGGGACAGCCTCCTAATGTCACAAAAGTGGAAGAAGGCTAGGTGAGAACCAGGGAGACACCTTGGGTTTGGCAGCAAAGAACCGAACCCTCTTGGGTATAACTGTGGAGGTGAAGGCCAGATTCATGGCGCCCCAGGACAGGGGTTGCTGGAAATAAGGTGCTACCTCTTCCTGGCAGAGAAGCAATAGCCCCCTGTGCCCTCACTCTGGGCTCTCCGGGGAACTTTGTGGCCAGCGGCCCCGCACGGAGTCAAGCCTCTGCCTACTACTCTCTGTGAGTGTTGTCGTAGCTACGTGAGATCAGTAACCTGCAAAGGTAGAAGCCCCCCCCC
Source organism: Ailuropoda melanoleuca (assembly GCF_002007445.2). Taxonomy (NCBI): domain Eukaryota; kingdom Metazoa; phylum Chordata; class Mammalia; order Carnivora; family Ursidae; genus Ailuropoda; species Ailuropoda melanoleuca. Next base: position 107,024,031 of record NC_048220.1, on the reverse strand, counting down.
CTCCGCCTAACGTGGGAGAGCTAGGGAGCCGGGCTCTGGCGAGCTGCCCTGGTGTCCCGGCCCTCGCTGACACTGAGAGCACGTGCCAGTCTCCCTCCAGGCAGGGCCACCGAGAACACAAATGGTGCAGGAGTTACAAGAAGATGCTCCCTCTGGGAGGAACAATTGCAGAGAGCACCCCTTCCCCAGGGCAGAGGCCTTGGGGGAGCTGGAATTCACCAATTGGACGCCCGTCTGCTGGCTGCCGTGGAGCCACGAGGCCCCTGCACCATCATCGGGCTCCGCCCTGCATCCAGCAGCGGGGCACTCCCGGTGTTCACACAGGAGGCAAAGCGCTGCCTGGGACCTGCCCGTAGAGCTCTCCCCACCATTGCATCAACAGCTGGTGGACCCCGTAGGTCCAAGCCTGTGGCCCGCCCCTGCCCAGGGAGCACCTAAAGTCGTCCTGGATTTTCAGACCTCAGCGCCCCCTCCCGGGCGGTGCGCATAACTTCAGCTTCCTGGTTCAGCCTGGTGGGTGGGTGGTATGGTCTGTTCGTGGCAAAAAAGTTCGTGGCTAGGTGCTCCTCGCAAATGCCTCTTGTGCACGATGAGAGACTCTGAGGCCCACTTCTGCCCCAGGGAGCGGGCCCGAGAGCTCCTTCTGCAGAATCCCTCTTCTCTGCCACGAACTGTGCCACATCTAATCTGGCCCCACGGGGGTGGACACAACGCCACCACGCTGACGAGATGGGGGAAACACGAATCCTTCCTCAAACCACAAGGTGAATGTACTTCCTGACACAGAGCAGTGGGCCCTTCCAAAGTGAGCGAAAGGAGTGGCATTCATTCGCTCAATCAGTCATTCGGACGCTGATGAGAACTGGCGGCACTGAGGCCCCTCCCACAGTCAAAGCCAACACTCCCGCGGCTCCCCCTACCCCCCCCCGCCCCGCCACAGTCCAGCATCAGTTTGTGTTGGGGGCAGTGTGGAGGAGTAGGGACCGTCCTGACTAGAAAACGGGAAAGCACTAATTCACCAGGGCCTCAGTTTCCCAATTTGTAAAACGAGAGGAGAAATCACTTCTTAGAAGCTGTAACATTCTATGGTCCTGCCTTTATCATCAGGGACCTAGACCTCCTTCAGCCCTAGAAGAAGCGACCTCAGTCACAGTTCAGGAGGTCTTCTTCTCCCAGATTAGAATGGAAGGCTCAATAGGGCTGGCCTTTCATGCTCTTACTGAGCTGAGCTTCCAAAGGGGTCCGAGGAGCAAACACTCACTAAGCCGGTAGACAGACGCTATGTCGGTATGAGCAAGCGTGTGGAGGAAGCTGGCACACTCAGCTTTCCTGTCACTTCCCAGGACCCACAGAGAGCATCTTTCCTCGTCACTGAAAAAGGCGGAGCTCTTGTTCCTGCATTGAGACAAAAGACATGGGTACAGATGAGCACAAGTCTCCAGACATAACCATTCTCTCTCCAGCCCAGGATCCAGTGAAGGACAGAGAGAGAAGCCATTGAACCGCTTGCCACAGCTGCAGCCAGACTCCTCATCTCACTGTTGTGTAATGTCTGTATCTCTGCTACCCAGAAGAGCTCTGAGGCCCCCATTCGTGAAGAAACGAGCTACACGGCTGCTGAGCAGGCCAACATGGGGATGGAATGACCCCTCCTGTGAAAACTCTATCTCCTGAAGAAAATCAAGCCCCTTCTCTTGACCCCTACCTTTCTTTGAGACCAGCTGGTGCCCATTTTTAATAGAGAAATACGAATTGGCTGCCCCAAAGGTAAAGGTTGAAAAGGGACCGTGAAAAGATGTTTCTCTGTCAGGTTATTTCAAGAAAACACTAGGGACAGGCAGCACAATCTAGAGAAGTGATGAAGAGAGTTTGACTATGGTCAGAAGAGCTTTTCACAGTTGTTGGCACCTGATTCCATGGCACAGAACAAGAGCATTATGTGGCATTCAGAGAGGGGATGGGAGGGGGTAGAAGGAAGGTCAGGGGCTGCAAATAAGAGAGATCCTTATACTCACTGTACTGTATAAACTCACTTTTAAAACTAATTTGCTTACTAGAAACTTGTCATAGAATCAAAGAATGTGAAAAGTAGACATGCCTCAGAAAACGTTCAATCCAGAATTTTTAACATCTCTTTCGGGGGGAGGGGGGTGGTGTCTAAACTCAGAATCTATTTTTTAAACAAAATAACTCGGAAGCCCAAGAGGTAGTAACAGCTAATACTTGGAAGGGTGGGGGGAGCCTATAATGAATTAGACACCCTTATCTCATTTAATCTGCACAGTCGCCCGATGAGGCAGGTACTATTCTTACTCCCCTTTACAAAGGATGTAACTGAGGCACAGAAAAATAAGGTTGGTAGCTAGGAAGTGGTAAAAAAAAAAAAAAAAAGGAGGGGCGGGGATGGGAGTACCATGGTCTGCCACCTGCATTTTATTCTCAGAACTCAGGTAAAGCCAGTGATGAGGAAACCAGGAGCTAATAGAAATTGCAAGGTCACACCACTAATTAGAACAGAAACAGCACTAAAGCTGTGCCCTGATATCTGGCCCAGCACTCTTCCCAGGACACTTACTGAGCCCGCATCTCTCTGGCCTGACTTCCAGATTCTTCCTACACCATGAGAGCAGTCATCCTCAAAACAGCATCTAGTTGAAATCTACAACTAAACTCATCTGACATCAAAAGAAATTATTATATGATTTCAATTTTCTATAGAACCTTGAACTTTATAAAGCATTCCTGAATTTCCTATTTCATTCAGTAGCTTGTCAGAATGACACAGCCAGCAAGTGTAAAGCTGAGACAGAAACTGTGATCTTCTGCCTCTGTGGCCCATTGCCTCACAGCTGATCTGCTAATGTCCTGAGTCCCACGTGTTTAGAAAGAGTCCAAGAAGACTGACAGATTACATTAGGGCGTTCCTACCATGGAAATGGGGTTAGAATGGTAAGACTTCTAGAACTATGGCAGGCTGGTGTGCTCCACAGGGGGATACTCTCACCCACACACACAGACAAATCAGAGATAAAATGTGATAAGGATAAATATTTTAATATATTCTTTGACTTGAAAGAAAGAAAGGGAAATGCCTGAGAGCCAGAAACAAAGGAGAAACTAAAGCCAAGTTGGTAAACGACAGCAGATGGCCCAGAGGCCCTGGGGGGGTTTTCTGCTGGGACCCTGGTTCTCAGAGCTGGGGCTCACCCTGTAATGCCATCCAGGGACAGGACATGGGACTTTGGTCCGTGGGAAGCAGGGAAGCTGAACTGAGCTCCCTACAGCCTGACCTCAGCAAGAACTGCAGCTTCTGTGACAAGGAGATGGGAAAACTCGCCTGCCAACGACACACTTCCATCTGTCTGCGTCCCCGGAAAAAAAAAAAAATCAACACCTGGACTTACACCATTAGAAGATGTGGGCTCGGAATTACATTGTACAGTGTAAGTACAATCAAACAACTTTACATTAAAAAACCAGCCCTGGACCATTGAGCTCCTAAATTTTCAGGGAAAGTAAGTGCCAAAACTGCTCTACTGGGATGTTTTCTTCAGTCGAGGCTTCCTGCAAAGACCATCTTTGAAATTCAGGGAGTCTTTGTTGAAAATCCAGGGCGCCCGGGTGGCTCAGTTGGTTAAACGTCTGACTGGTGATTTCAGCTCAGGTCCTGATCTCATGGGTCACGGGATTGAGCCCCGTATCGGGCTCACGCTCTGGGGGGAGTCTGCTTGAGTTTCTCTCCCTCTGCCCTGCCCCTACCAGTGAGCTCGCACACTTGCACGTGAGCACTCACTCTCTCTCTCAAATAAATACATAAACCTTTTTTAAAAAATTAAAATAAAA